>NC_088794.1:129651345-129988845 GCF_011386835.1 Chrysemys picta bellii
TTAAAGGACAAATTTTTATGACTACAGCTAATTTGCCAGAGTTCTGTGAGAAAACATTACAACACATGGAGGATTTTCTAGATTTTTTTTACTACATTTGTTTATATTGCTCCAGTGACAAAGCAGGTTATTGCTAATGGAACTGTGAGAGAGGAGGTTGAGTTATGCATCCTGAAGTTGTTAACATGCCTAGTTTTAGAAAGTGGATATACTTGGCAAGTGCTTTCTTTATTCAGCCACAGTTTTGGCACATGCCAAAGTGTGAGTGAGCTTCATGCAGCAATTTGAACTATGAAAACCAGATGTGGGTTAGAATTTTGGTACATGTGGAGTCCAGGGCTCCATGAAAATAGCTTTGTGTAATCAGGGCACACAAAGTCACTTTAAAATGTGCACATTTGCCATGTTGGTACCTTAATAACTATGCCACACACGAAAATGTTATAAAAACAGTTGTGATTTTTGCTGCGTTCTTGTATGCTGCTCCAGATTCATTCAGAGTTGTGGATAATAATGCTCAATGAGTGCTGAACATCAAACAATTTAGTTTGGTTCAGATAATTGTCCAAAATGTGAGGACCTTATCTGAACTTATCCAGATCTCTTGGGTATACAAAACTGAGTGAGATTGCTCACAAGATTTTGGATAATATCTCCTTGTGGCTGGACTGAGAGTCCCATAAAAAACAGTCTTTCTCTTGGTACTTCAGTACTTCCAGACCTAGCCGGAAGCCCACACAATGTGCAAAAAATGTAAAAGTAGTAAAGAGAGTTATTAACTAAGCTGTTTTGGACAGTGGAAAATGTTTTTTTGATATTCAGTTCAAGTTCAGAGGGAAGGTTTGGGCAGGAAGAGAACAAGGGATGGAATTTAAAGCCAATCATAGAATCATAGACTCATAGGACTGGAAGGGACCTTGAGAGGCCATCTAGTCCAGTCCCCTGCACTCATGGCAGGACTAAGTATTATCTAGACCATTCCTGACAGGTGTTTGTTTAATCTTCTCTTAAAAATCTCCAATGATGGAGATTCCACAACCTAGGCAATTTATTCCCGTGCTTAACCACCCTGACAGTTAGGAAGTTTTTCCTACTGTCCAACCTAAACCTCCCTTGCTGCAATTTAAGCCCATTGCTTCTTGTCCTATCCTTACAGGTTAAAAAAAACAATTTTTCTCCCTCCTCCTTGTAACAACCTTTTATGTACTTGAAAACTGTTATCATGTCCCCTCTCAGTCTTCTCTTCTCCATACTAAACAAACCCAGTTTTTTCAATCTTCCCTTATAGGTCATGTTTTCTAGACCTTTAATCATTGTTGTCGCTCTTCTCTGGACTCTCTCCAATTTGTCCACATCCTTCCTGAAATGTGGCACCCAGAACTGGACACAATACTCCAGATGAGGCCTAATCAGTGTGGAGTAGAGTGGAAGAATTACCGGTACTTCTCATGTCTTGCTTACAACACTCCTGCTAATACATCCCAGAATGATGTTCGGTTTTTTTTGCAACAGCGTTACATTGTTGACTCATATTTAGCTTGTAGTCCACTATGACCCTCAGATCTCTTTCCACAGTACTCCTTCCTAGGCAGTCATTTCCCATTTTGTATGTGTGTTTTGGAGCCATTTTGGGCCTTTAGTCTGCATGTTATGCTTGTTTTGTACCCCTGAAATTCAGAGACCATGAAAAATGTTTGAAATGTGCCCATTATATCTTGGCAGCTGATATGCCTGAGTTTAAGTGAAGGAAAATGGTGAAAATTAGGTGATTTTTGGAGTTTTATGTCATCTCTGACTAGGCCATAGAATTATGGTTTAAAGTTGTTGCAGTAGGAAATTAAGTTATAAAGCCAATAAATCATTATGTGTAATTATAGAAAATGTATGCACTGATAGATAGCATGCTACCTTTTTGACAAGATTGTACAGAGATGGTGCCACAAACATGCCTATGGGTGATAACATTGGATTGCAAAAGCAGTTGAAGATTGATGATATTTGGGGTCTGCTATAAACAGAAGTTAAAATGGAGGGGGGGGGGAGGACAGTTCTCAGAAAATCTGCAAATAGATGGCAATTTTTGCAAATTCATTATTATTGGTAATTATTCAGTGAAATATTTTGTCACTTTTTGTTTGCCCAGTGGCTTGATTTTTGAAATTTGCCATTGCCAAAATTCAACAGGTATTGCTTAGTCATGATTGGTCACATAAGTCATATAGTTTCTCTTCCATGACTGAAGAAGTATAATTCTTATAAGCTCCAATTCAGGAAAGCACTAAAATCCATCCATATTCCGGACAGTCCTTAAGCAAGTGCTTGTGTGCTGTCCTGAATCAGGACCTTCATCAGATGTCTAGTGGAAAAACTTATGGGAGAATTAATTTTAAAAATTCACTTCCTATACATATTCAGTCGTTTCCCACAAGCTTTTGTGCTAAGAAACCTAGATTGGATGAATGCTCACAACCACCACCAACAACCCCAAACACAAAATAGGAGTGAACCCAGCCAAAGTGAATTTGAGAAAAATTCAAATGAAAAATATTTCCCAATAGTCATTCAGCTCTGCCTGCTAATTTGTCAATATTACGTGGGAAAGGAATGTGAAATATATAGTGTGTTTTCCTGTGTCATTTGATATTGGTTCACATCCAGGAATAGTCTGGGTTAATAATTTAGAGATAGGAAGTTAATTTATGCATCCCTGAAATCCTCCTTTTGTGCAGTTTTAGAAAATATATATGTGTGACAGGATATCTTATTGTTCTCTGGATGTGTTATCATGTATATGTGGAGTAGCTTTAGTGAGATATGAAATGCAAATTTGCCTCACTTTGTTCTGCCACTTTTATGAATATTAAAAATACGGAGAAAATAATTTTGAACACGTTTGGAAAAGGTCTTTAGTTTCTAATTTCAACAATATAAAGTTTTTATACTGGCGCGGTAGAATTTCTCTCTTTTTTTTTTTGGTTGGAATTTTTACAAATTTATATTGGTATAAATATAAGGACTTTAATTGGCAATTTGCATGTTTAGTGCACGCTGAGTAGAATTTTACAATCACATGAAACCTTAATGCCAATAAATAGCACTAGGACCTCCAAAGCCAGAACAATATGATTTGTTTAGGTTGTGTCAAAGAAAACATCATTATTTAGGTATGCATAGATCAGCACTCAAAACACTGAGTTTACAAATCCTGTCTGCAGTGAAGGGGTTAAGGAACATCTGATCACAGATAGATAAGATATTTAACAGACAAGGTAGCACCAGCGCCATCCTTCTGAGTGCTATAAGACTATTTCCCATATAACACCAATCCATCTTGATCCTTCCAGCTAAGTGGATTTACTTGATGAGAATCCTTTGTGTAATACAGTTTGCACTCTCACTAGCAGATTCTTAGTTATAAGGGTGGCTCTAAGACTGCCATGGTATGGCTCATCTAACATTGTTAAGCACTACCTTTGTAAAATACTCCTGATTATAGATATGTGCCGAGTAGTGCTCTAGAAATTGTGGCTGTGTTAAATTAACAGCGTAGACTTGTTTAAAATATTGTGGGGGACCAAAAGGCCAACTTATTATCTTTGCATGTGATTCTTTAATGTGAAAATAAAAAACTAGGGACTTTGCTTCTCCAGCATTCATAGATGTTACACCTGTGCATTAAGTGAGATTCAAATACTTCATATACTGAGATGAAGAATTATGATCTAAATGGCATAACAATCTCTCGCTGTGGAAGGAAGTTGAATTGTTCATTTAATTTAATACCAGGGTACTTACCTGGGAAGGCTTTTACTCAAATAATGACCTGAGTGATTTTCATGATTTGGGCTATGGATCTTCCCTCATGGGACAGTTTGGAAATGTGAATCTGAGTCAGGAATCAAACATTTTTTCTTAGAACTATTGTGGTTCTTGGATTTTAGGCTTTGGATACAGAGCCCTTAATGGTCATGGAGTGGTTTTTCTCATTCCCACAACCTAAGGAAGATAGTCTGCGCTAATGATTCCAAGAGGCAGATTGGCAACACTCAGGCAAGATTCTTTACTGGTTTAAATCTGCATAATTCCATGAGGATTTTGCCCTTCTTGTAGCAGATCACTCTCATGAGGAAACAAACACAAAAATTCTGCGTGCTGTCTGGTTATTTTGCTAGCAGGAATTTCTAGGCTCTCTCTCATGAGGCACAATCGATCTGGTATGCCACCTCTTTTGGGGCTTGACCTTTTGGGATGCTGAGTCACCCTTTGTCAAGTGACTATCATCTGAGAGTTCTTATCTCTATCAGAGGTGTTTTTGTCACACTATCAAAGTGTGAAAAGTGTCCTGTTTCCTTTTCCTGCTATCAATAAGCATGCTGTTGTTGACAAGCTAGAATTCTAACAACTCAACTGGTTACCCACTTTATAAACGGAGCAAACCATTTGTTCCTTGAACTATGTTTTGTTTTTCTACTCTTGATTGAGTTTTCTCTCCTGATCTTGTCTTCCCACAGAATATGCTTGTGTAACATACCATCTGACATCTATGGTGGACTTTGAGTATTTACAAAAGTCCACTACAAAGGAGTCATTTTAGATAGCAGCAAGGAATCTGTCTGTGAACTGTAGATCATCTTTTATTCCACTCGAGTACTATATTTTGAGGGCAAATCAGTGAAAATACATAAGATGAGCTGTAAAGCTGACAATGCTTCTGTGCTAACGCAAAAGGAAACCCTACTTTAAAAGTCCTGCAGATCTTGCAAACCTCTGTAATGCTTTGGTCTATGTAGCCAAAGAAAATGACAGGATCAATTGGTGAGTGAGTGGGCACAGATTCTACCCTTTATGTATGGACATAAGCCAGGCAGCCAAGCATTTGCTGAAATCAGACTTAGCAGCTGCGGAATGGCCACACAATTTTTCTTCCCGACCTCATATGCTGGTTGATAAGGGGATGTGTCGTTGCTTATTTAGCTGTGGGTTGAAGTAATTTTTCTTAATAAAAATACAGCTTTTGTAGGTGTGTAAATAATGCTATTCACTTATCTGAATAAGTAGAAAAGGAAAAGGGCAGGCATTTTGGCCAGCAAAGTAATGAAGGGTCAGTCGAACTGCTCCTATGCATAAAGTTAAGCCTGTGCTCAAGTCCTTTGCCTGCATTAGTCTCTTGTCCCTTTTGTCTCTCAACAGGAGCTCTGCTGAACCAGTCAACACAAGCCAAGACAGACTATCTAGATGGGCACAATGTCGAAGCCTGTTTCACAGCCAAGTGGGATGATTATTAGTGAATGTGAATGGGGCTCTTGGAGGTTTTGTATGACAGAGGCCCAAAGCACATACATCTGGTTATTTTAAAAAAGCTTTTGAAAAGCCAGTGTGAGGGGGCAGGGTCCTTTTATTTTCTGTCTCTGTTTCAAACCCAATTTCTTTTGTGAGGAAAGCAACACCATCTTTCATATACATGAGATGCAGGCCGGTGTTTCAGCTTGACTCAAGGTTTTGGGCAGGTGATTTTTGTGGAATAGTGTGTTTAAAAAAGAAGAAGCTTGAAATACCTGCCTATTTAAATAGTATAGTTTTTTAAAAAATGGGAAACGCTTTGGATATAATAGGCCCAACATTCTTTCTATCTTCTTCCCAGCCCCTTCATACTGTGAGGCTGAGAACTTCAATATTAAAAAACCCCCAAAAAGAAATTACTAAAAAAAAATCAACCAGTGAGTCTTATCAGTCTGTCTGACTGTCTCTCTCTGTGTCTTTTCCAGCATTAGATGGGAAAGACTGAAAAGATTTATTTTCTCTTTCATTTAAAAAAGGATTCTCTATATCGCTGGGGCTCCAGGGATAATTTTATATATATATATATATATGTGTGTGTTTGAATTTCACATATGCAGTGGGTGTTGTGTGGGTGGAGACAGAAACCTGTCACCTCAGGCTTCTCTGCCAAAGGTGCCAAATGCACTGTCCAGAAACTGAAACAAACGGCCGTGTCACAGGGCAGCAGTCCTTCATGGGGAGTTAGGGCCAGCCTGCCCCAAATTGCCTTCTGAAGGTCCCACCTGTGTGGTAATTGACTGATGGTTGATTAGTAAATGAGCACCTGGACCTAATAAAGGTTACCCATGCTCAGTCAGAGGGGAACTACTAAGGGAAACAGAAAGCTCCTGTGGAGAGGAGCTCCCAAGAGAGGTCTGAGTCAGAGGGAGGTCTGAGCAGGAGAGCATAGCGGGTGATCAGAATGGGGAGCTTGTAAGAGGTGCTCATAGAGAGGGGAGCCTTATAGATGGAGGACTACAGTCAGCAGGCATCCAAGAAGGCCTGGGCTCAGCCAGGGGGTCTCCCTGACACTGGCTGGAAGCCTCGCCTGACAAGGATCACCCATTGTCCCTGGAGAAGAGTCACAGTAGATAGACCTCCAGCTCCAGAAAGACTGTACTCTGGTAGAGGCAAGAGGCCTAACACCAGTGACAAAGAGTGGAACTGAAACAACTCCTGAGGAAGAGCCTGGATAGAGATGAGCACTGGACTCTGTTGGGGGTCAGATGGACTAAGAGTGACCTGGTCACACAGCTGAGATGTAGGGGTGAAAGTTATATGTTTTGCATTGCTTTTCTATTAATGAATGAGGCCCTCCAAAAGAGGGTGCTCTTTTGCATATAATGGTCACTCTGGACTTGTTGATACTTGATTTTGCCCTCACCCAGGGTAAGGGCTCCCCTGTAACACCACCTGCCTGCAAGGGGTAGTGGCTGGTTGATATAGAATGATGACATTTCCCAATGCCTCCCCCCCACACCCCGGGGCCACAAAAAGAGCCATTTTATTTATTTTCTGTGCTGCCTTAACTGCTTTCTCACTTGATAGACTCATGTTCCCCTACTGTAAGCACCATAGCCTCCCTTGGTGAGTTACATGCTTGCATTGAAAATGCTGTTGTGTTTAACAACATTTATGATTCTGAAGATTTCCTGCATAGGCTACAATAGGCATTGACTGGAAATGGATGTTGTGATCTCTCTCCCTTCTTCCAACTTAAGTATTATTTTAATATTTCTGTATACTTTAATCATATCCATCATTTAACAGTCTTAATGTGTTCTCTTGCCTACAAGGCCTTTTTAAACTCCCTATGAGGGAAATGTAAAGAGGTAATCTCTCTAACTTACTCATTCACAACTTATTGAGCTACAAAATATAAATAAGAAGGATAATATTCAGAAAAAAGAAAGTGACCAGCACTGTGATGGGGCCAGAGGATTCTCACGCTTTGTCAAAAGCTGTCAGCTCTGTTTCAAATGTTGAGCAGGAGGCCCGGGCTACTGCTGTCTGCTCTCTTGTCAAGATAGGCGTGGTTGCCTTCAATGCCATTGGGATAGCCATGAGTATGTCTGAGAGTCCTGTTCCACCTTTAAGACTAACAGATGTATTGGAGCATAAGCTTTCGTGGGTGAATGCCCTCTTCGTCAGGACTCTCTGTTGCTTTTTACAGGTCCAGACTAACACGGCTACCCCTCTGATACATGAGTGTGTCTGTTAGCAAAGTCCCAAACCCGCAAAAACAGTTCAACACCTACAAATAAAAATATGGTTTTAATCTCTCTCTCTGGCCTCTGAAAAGCAGCATCTAAGGGTACATCTACACTACAGGGGGGAGTCGATTTAAGATACGCAAATTCAGCTATGTGAATAGCGTAGCTGAATTCGGCATATCGCAGCCGACTTACCCTGTTGTGAGGACGGCGGCAAAATCGACTTCTGCGGCTTCCCGCCGGCGGCTCTTACTACCACCTCCCCTGGTGGAGTAAGAGCGCCGATTCGGGGATCGATTGTCGCGTCCCGACGGGACGCGATAAATCGATCCCCGAGAGGTCGATTTCTACCCGCCGATTCAGGCGGGTAGTATAGACCAGGCCGAAGAGTTGAGGCTCATGATACGTAACTAGATCACAAGCAGAAACCAAAGCTGAAGGCCTTTTGGCTTTAACACATGATTCCATTAGATATTGCCTGACCCTTGCATTGGTTTTGTTACAGCTCCCAAATGTTTCACTTTACTCTGGACATTGCCATAAAATTAAACATGCGTGATGAGATTTTTGAAAACGCTGGTGCCATTGACTTCAACAGAAGCAGAGTTAGGCTGTGCTGATCTCACCTCTAAGTTATGCTGGCAACCAGCTAGTCACATGCTTTGTCTTCTTGAGACCCAGGAGCTCCCTGGGCCTCATTCTCCCGCCACAAGGGAGTTACTCCTATCAGGCAGGACCTATGCCTCTGTTCATGCCCATCAGACCATGTGGCTATCATTTCCTTCTCATTGGCCTTTGGCTTTTCAGTTGCTGATAGGGGGTGGCTCCTTGTGTTTGGATTGTCAGCGAAACGGCCAGGCCATTGCTGTTGTTGTTCAGGCTTTTTTTTTTTTTTTTTCCCCAACCAAAGTATTACAAAAAAAATTAAGTTGATTTCTTCAGCAAGCAGCTGCAATGACAGATGGCTGCTGAATACACTACCAGCAGTTCCAATGGAACGCGACTCCGTGGGAGTCAGGGCACTGTGCACCTTTCAAAGGGCGCAGTCAGTTGGGAAAGGGAGGGAGAGTCAGAATTTTTAACCCTGGTGGAAATGTACAGGAGGAAGAGAACATGCTGACAAGGGGAGAGAAAGGGGAGGGATTGAGATACATCCAGCTGAGCCTTTATCCCCAAGGATGGGTTAAGATGAAATAGGGTCTCGGCCATAAAAACTTCAGGAGAACTTTAAAAATAATGCCTTCTCTGCAGAAACTTTTCATTGTAGCCACCCACTTGCCATTAGACTGTATGGTCTTTCTTCCCCAGCCCTCAAATGGACTCTTCCTCTCCCTTCTTTGCCCACTTCTTTCCCTTCAGAACTCATGACTGTCTTCTCTGAGCCCTCTGACTTTCCCCTCATTTCTATGTCAGGCCTCTCAACTTTTGGCCTGGATCCCAAAGATTCTGTCATAATTCAATCCTGATTACCCCAAAGGGCTTATGCAATTGGGGTGTAGGTTGAAGGAAATCTCATATATATATTTCAAAGCTGCCTCAGAAGTAGAAGGACACATTTTTTTCCCCCAAAGGAAGGATTTGCAAAGCCAAAATGGCAGAGGAACATGGGCTCAGTATATTGAATAGCCGGGTCATTCAAAGTCTGTACTGATGATACAGTTAAACTCTAACACTAATCTTCCAGACAGTAATTATCCACACTTTGTTTTTGGAACAAATATCAACAACTCTGCCATGCTGCAGTAATACTGATTTCAAGCAAGGCGTTTACCCCCTCTGTACAGAATTCTGAAGACAAGAAGTGTTTGAGAGGGTAGAATGGTACCGCCATAGCTACAGCAACTGATACCGGGAAGGAGGTTCAAAGTGTCACCTCTCTTGCCATTCTCCACGTCCTCCCTAATTTACTTCCGTGGGGCAGTTGGGCCATGTCTACACTACGAGCTAGCAGTGTGACTCCCAGCTCACATAGACATACTTGTGTGAGATCTCAGTGTAGCTGCGGCGGCAGCACTGTGCTCGCAGCCCCAAGTACAAACCCACCTGAACCCCATGGGTACATATATGGGCTGCTAGCAGGTGCTGTCACTGCTGCTGCCCATGCTACCATGGCTACGCTAGTATTTTAGCATGCTCGCTCAGATGAGAGCTAGTGCGACTACGTCTGTGCACGCTGGGAATCACACCCCTAGCTCACAGTGTAGCGGTAGCCTCTGATATTTAGGGTGTAATCCTGTCTCCACTGAACTCAGTGGAAAAACTCCCACTGACTTCAGTGGGGTCAGGATTTCACCCTTACAGTGATGTGCATATGGATGAGTGTGGACCTTCTTTAAAGTGCTGTTCTGAAAGGGACCGACTCACACAGCTAGGTGGAATAGGTAAAGTTAACTTTACACTGCTGTCTTTACTCTCCTATCCCTTACAATTCCTAACACTTGCACCTTTCCAGATTGCACCACCATTGACTTAACTACAGAACATTGTAGCTAACTCTTTAGGCATACGTAAAATTCCCATGGGTATGGGACTGGACTCAAAGGAATGTTCCAACTGGAAAACTGCACAAGTCTGTAACTATTAACAATCATTTAAAACAGGAACTGAAGAAATAAAGGCAAAAAGTCTTGAACAGCCATTTTTCAAGGCCTGTGCTTTCATTTCACTTGTGTGCATATCAAAGTAGCTATCTCTCAGTACAACTTGGGCTGACAGCACTTAGAATGACCAAATATTGGAACGGTGTGCAAATTTGTGTGCAGTCTGAATTCTGTGTGCATCTATAAAAGCAAAGAGTTTTGTCAACCCTACAATATGTAGCAGTGCCATAGTATTAATACAGGGTTAATTTGGATCGTGGAGAAGGCACAACTGCAAAATAACAAAGCTACTATAGATATATAGTTATTAATGTTCAATAAACTAGTTTCTGGCTATCCACATGCATATTATATATAGTATATGTATAATAACAAAATTCTCATTCATAAATAACAGTTTGCATTTATATAGCACCTTTCCTTTTCAGCATATCAAACACGTCACACGTATTCATGAGTTTAACCTCAGAACACCTCTGTAAATTAGAGTTATTATCTGCATTTTACACATCAGAAACTGAGGCACATTTGGGTGCAAGAAAACTGTGATCTGTGGCACAGCTGAGAGTAGAACCTGTCCTGTGCCCTAACCACAATTATTATTTATTTGTATTAGAGTAGTGGCCTAGAGGGCCCAGTCAACGATTAGAGCCACACTGTGCTAGGAATTGCATGAAAAATTAAGGAGTAGGCAGTTCCTGCCGCAGAGAGCTCATAATCTGGGTTTATGGCATTATACAACAGGTGGATGAAACACATCAACGAATGGCGGGTAGGCAGAAGGATGAGCACCTTTTGCATAGTAAGCAGTAGTCTCTACTCACTACTTCTGTAGTCATTATTGGTTGAGAATACCATCCTTCCTTCCTTTGGAAGAAAGCAAATGTAACAAGCACTGGCAAAATGTGTCAATGCCCTGTCTGCACTAAGCAAAAAACCCTGCTGAAGGGAGACTGAGTTGAGCTTATCTCTGTTTAAAAATGTGAATTTTCAGAATGTCCTCCTCTCTCTACCCTAATGTGTGAAGAATTAGACAAAAGGTGGAGGAACTTGATGGCAGGCAGAAAGCAAGAGGTGGGTTGCAACTGGGTAGTAAGTAAATGAGGAACAAAACTCTTGGAGCTGGAAGTGTATTATGTAAACATACACAATCGTAATAAGCAAGATACATGTTTAAAATCCATCTCCAGTGAGTGTCAATCACTTTACATACAGTGAGTCGGGGGGCTGGGGAGAGAGAAAGGGGACCTATTATTTTCAAATCAAGTCAACCAGCCAAGACTGCAAACAAAAAGCATTTTCTGTCTTTTTCTCACTCTCTCATGTTGATGGCCTCCCCTTGTCTCTCTTCCTTGGCATATTTCCTGCAGTCCTTCCCCGCACCCAGCAGCAGATGCATATATTTGAATAACACTGCAGTTCAAACACCAAAAGGATTGTTTTCCTATGGTTTCTAAATGCCTTTTCTATTTCCTTGTGTTCCTAATCCTGGCATAAACAGTGCTGCTTGAGGGGTGTACTATATTAGAAAGCTCGTGTCTGAGAAGGGGTGTGTATGTAGTGGGGGAGGGATAGAGTAGATCATTAACTAATGAATGATGGGCATTTCTTTTATATGTGTGGGTGCAAGAAAAGAGGACTGGGTATATTCCTGTATTTTCACATCACTAATTAACACTAACACACACAAACACACACATGCTCCCTTTCTGTCTTGCGTCCCCACAATTGCCAACAGAGAGAGGTTTTTCTGGAAAAGCTTGTTTCTTGAGGTGTCCTATAACAATGACACCTGTTTTGAAGTCTTTCTTTGACACATTGTCAGAAAACAAAAACTTTAAAGCATTCAGCTCCCTTTAATTGTATTGCTCTCCTAGTAATCAATAAAGATAAAGAAAGATCATTCTACGTACAATATGAAATCAAACAGGGTCTCACTACATGGAGACAGATTCCACTTATCCATCTCTGGGGGTAACTTCTTTTCTAGTATCAAGCTCAATTTTTATTTGGATTTAAAAATGTTTCAAGTTATCCAGTCAATGTTACATGCATATTAAAAGATTTATTACCAGATATTCTCATCTTGATGCAGTACGATCTATGCACCCAATTCCCACTAACGTTTATGGAGCTGAGTCTGTAAATCCCCACACATCAAGGCAAGACAGCACCCCTAAGTATTTCAAATACGCAGGTATCTAGATAAAGAGAGCAAGGATTAACCATCTCTGACACTACTGTTTTTTCCCTTTGTGTAAATGTCTGTCACTTCTTTCCAAGGAATGAAGAGCTCACATTAGAAACTGAGAAAACACCGGATGCAATAAGAGCACCTCCTCCTATTCTATTTTCCCCTGTACCCCATAGGGAATGATTCAGAGTGTGTCAGTGGCAGGGCTGAAGCATGAGGAGTTCCGGTGATCTCTGGCTGGCACAGTGGCTGCTTGAGCGCTGCCCTGAGGCTGCTCCAACTTGTATTCAGCCCCCATCAGCCCTCAGGATCAAGAACGAAGGAAAGATGGCATGAAGCCAACTATCCTCCCCTCCTGCTGCTCTGACACATCTAGAAGTCTGGCCCACAAACTATAAAAGACATGAAATAAGACACACAGGCTAAAAATTTATAACACAGGTGCCAAAAGTTAGGCATTCCGTCTCTAGATAGGCAGCTAATTAAGTGGTCAGCTCCCACAGTCTTCCCCTCTCTGAAATCCAGGCTTGGATTAATTGGATGCCCTACTTCAGGCATCCATGTTTGTAATTGTTGGCCATAATATTTTAATAGTAAGAGGAAACCCATTTATTAATATAAAAATTATATTAATTGAGATCCCTGCCAATGTACAACATAATTAAAGCAACTTAAATATACTAAGAACACAATTTAAATAAACAAACAAATGCCATACTAGAATTCAAAGCAAGCAAACAAGATTATTAAAAGAGAGAGCATGAGATGGGGGAAGATAATTAAAACAGGGCCAATGATTATCTTAATAATAAGAGAAAAAATGCATTTATAACAAAAACATGTTTTTTAATGTGTGTATACAGGGGAAAAGATAGGGAGGGGCAGTTAGGCCACATACAGGCCAATAAAATAAAAATAATAGTTCTTAAACTGCACTTTTTAATCTAGAGATCTCAAAGTGCTTTACAAAGGAAATAACTATCATCTGCATTTGATGGAAGGGGGAAAACGAGACACAGAAAACTGAAGTGACTTGCCCCAAATCACCCAGTAGTGAAGTTACAAACCCAGTTAATATGTATTTATAACGGGGTGATGGTAATGTTGTTGGGTGCCCAGGTACCATGATGATCAGGGCAGTATATAAGAAAGGGGATAGGGGATAGGAATGGATGTTAAGGTGAAGTTACTAAAGTGGGGGTGGAGTTAGTTATACACCCTGTAGCCCAACATGGAAAAGTCGTGATTCCATGCAGCTCTGAAACACAACGGCAGGGCTCGCAGAAAAAGTAGGTGATGTGGGAATACTGATCTCCATCAGGACAAGGTTCAGGGGCTCAGTTATAGCCAGAGTCTGTATTATTTAGGGCTTTCACATCTGAAAGGGCCAACTTAAAATCAGCCTGCCACTTTAGAGGCAGACAACGTAAAGAATGCAGCACATCATAATATGATCATGCTGGCTCACACCAGTGAGCACACGTGCTGCTGCATTTGGAACAAGATGCAAGCGATGAAGCAGCCTTGCTGTAAGTCCTGTTAAGAGGGTATTACAATAATTGAGCTTCCTGGTAACAAGTGTATGTGTTACTGTTTTGTGACAGACATAGGATACAATAAAGAAGCAGCCTATGCTGAGGGCCTAACTGCATAGGTGCTGGAACTAAGGGTACGGGGGTGCTGCAGCACCCCCCAGGCTTGAAGTGGTTTCTATTATATACAGGGCTTACAGTTTGGCTCAATGACTCTCAGCACCCCCACTATAAAAATGGTTCCAGCACCCTAACTGGAGCAAAAAGGGGCCACGTTGACACCCGGAGTAAAATCCTGGCCCAATTCAAGGCAAAACGCTCATAGGGCAGATCTTCACTACGGGGGGGGGAGGGGGTCGATTTAAGTTACGCAAATTCAGCTACGCGAATAGCGTAGCTGAATTCGACGTATCGGAGCCGACTTACCCCGCTGTGAGGACAGTGGCAAAATCGACCTCTGCGGCTCCCCGTCGACGGCGCTTACTCCCACCTCTGCTGGTGGAGTAAGAGCGTCGATTCGGGGATCGATTGTCGTGTCCCGATGAGACGCGATAATTCGATCCCCAAGAGATCGATTTCTACCCGCCGATTCAGGCGGGTAGTGTAGACCTACCCATATCAACCTAGGCTATAGACTTCTACAGGGCCAGGATTTCACCCCATGCTTGACACATGGTTTTCCAAGCCAAAGCTTTTGTCAAAAATGATGCCAAAAGTTCACTGGACTCACAACTTCTCTACACCTAGGGGAAATTACAGGCCTTCTCCTATTGGTGGTCCTAGCCCAGCAACACGACTTCTATTTTCACCAGGGTGAGGATGAAACATCTCTGACAAATCCAGTTGGCAAGGCTGCTCAACTCGTCTTGCATTGCAGAAATATACAATAGTGTATCAGTGTGTTGGTGATATGATAGCTTTTCTTTTCTTTTCTTTTCTTTTCTTTTCTTTTCTTTTCTTTTCTTTTCTGTAAATATCACCAAGGTATGTAGCCTATAGGTAGAGGCATTTGCTATGGAGGATAGGTCCATCAATAGCTATTAGCCAAGATGGTCATGGATGCGACCCCATGCTCTGAGTGTCCCTAGCCTCTGATTGCCAGAGGCTAGGAGTGGATGACAGGGGATGGTTCACTTCATAAGTCCCTGTTCTGTTCATTCCTTCTGAAGCACCTGTCATTGGCCACTGTCGGAAGACAGGATACTGAGCTAGATGGACCATGGGCCTGCCCATTCGTATGTTCTTATGTAGGTATAAGTTAAATCAGTAATGAAATGACTTTACAAAGCCTCAAGGCCTGTAAGACGAGAGCTTAGCCAAACTAATTAAGGCATAAGGCCCCAACCCTTTGCATAAGTAAAGCTAACCAGGAGTAACCCTAGATCATAAGATATCATAAGACAGAAGTCTGTAATGACTAGACTGCAGTTAGGTAATCACAAGATGTTAATTTATACCAGCTTGAAATATTTTTAGTTAGGGACATCAGCTGATGTTCGACCACAAGCATGCCATTTTAACTAATTAACATATATGATAATAAGCTTGAGGTAAAAGGTTTAATAGCCTCTGGGAGAAAGGTACTGCAACATTAGTAGGGTGAGGAACTACAAATAAGGGAAAAGGGCTGAAACTTTCACTGAATCTGCATTAGGCATAGTGGCATCAGCGTGGCATATTATAAAAGTTGTATCCCAGCCGTGTGCTTTGAGAAGGAGAGATGTAGCCCTTAGGAGAGGCCAGAATGATGAGCACTGGTGATGGTGACGATGGTGAGGGGGAAGCTGAAGAAAATGATAACTAACACTTCAAGTTGTTTTGCAAGGGATGGTGTAAGTATATGGATGCTCTGCTCATTTTATATTATCTCTACCTTTCTGGCTTGGAGTGTTTATGATTTTGTTAATTGTATTAATCAAACTATTATAAATATAGCATGAGTGTTGCCACTGTGCACATGGGGGCTCCCAGCTGAACAGTAAATTAATTGTTATTATTATTTTATTATCAGGAAATCTGATAATACTGGGCCTGATCTTGGAACAGGAATTTACCACATTTCAGAGCGCTAATTGGGGAAACTAAATTAGTAATATAATCAATATACAATCAATAGATCAGGCAACAGGTGTCCCATATATATAGGATTTTATTTTATTTTTTATTTCTAATCCATGTATCCAGAACCCTGGGCATCACCCACATTTTAACAACAAGCCACTAGCAGATCTACAGTTGATCAATACAATATTTCACAACATCCAATTTTCTATTGTTAATTTCCATTGGAAATGCTCTTGCACAAAAACCAAAACACTTTGTTTAACCACATCATATCATATAACATAAAGTCTAAGCCAAAGCATCTTTAATATGCAACCCTCTCGTAGAAGCCTCTAACCTCTTTACTGCCCCAGTTCAGAAAAGCAGTTAAGCATGTGAATAAGAAAGCGCTAAACAGATGTTTAACTTTAAGCATGAGCTTAACACATAGATTTGACTTTGTGCTTAAGCATGTGCTTAAGTGTTGAATAGGGATTTTTCTTTTGAATTGGGGCCATAATTCCACACTTGTGCTGGACGGTTAATAAATCAGGGGTCTGAAAGCCCCCACCCCATGGAAAACACTGTCATGGTAGCCCCCTGTCATTTGTATCAAGGGAGTTCAGCTTGAGTGATATCACTGGCCTCAGTTCAACAGATTATGTTGAAGCACGTCAGAGATTGGTTAGAGCCTCAAAAGAAGCCACAGTTCACATCTTTTCTTGATGACACACAAATTTAAGTCACCACTAGAGCTGGGTAAATACTGGATTTTTGGGGTTCGCTGACAATTCCGAAAAATCAGAAAAAAAATTGTTTCAGATTGAACTAAAAATTAAATATTTAGACTTGTTGGTAAATTAGAAAAATGTTGTCTCAAGACAAACAAAACATTCATTTCAGTTTTGACCATTTTGGAGGTTTCAAGTTTTTTAAAAATAAAGTTAAAAGAAATTCCAAAAGGAAAAGTCATTTGGAATTGAAACATTTCATTTTGAAAATGTCAAAACAAAATGTTTTGATTTTCTCAGATTCCCCCCCCCATTGGTGACAAAAACAAATTGGTGAAATCAGTACAAATTTGCTAAATGTTTTCGGGCCACCTAATCTGCATTCTTCACCAAAAAAGTAGAAGCTTTGATTGAAAAATTCCCCCAGCCTTATTCGCCACTTTTAGGTATGATTCGACCCGTTGTTTGCAGTTCTATAGTTACCAACAACAGGTCTTAGCTGCAGGAAGAACAATCAAATCAGAATCTAGGACGATTGACTCAAAGCAAATATAAATAAAATTATTATTATTATTATTGTATGGCAGTAGTGTCCTGGGGTCCCAATCAGAATGGCTTCTGTGCAAACACACATTAAAGCACACTCCCTACCTCAAATAGCTTATGCTAAGCAGTATAGTTAAAATAAAAGCACATATGAGTTACCAGGAAGATATCATGACAGATGTCATGTATCAGGAAAACAAATCTGAGGGCTCTTCAAGTTCATCAAAATTTATGCCACCGTTCTCTGAAAATGCAAAAGAAAATACATACCACCAACAAACAGAAAATGAGTAAGGGGCAAGTGAAGTGGGAGGAGCTAGAAATAAGATTTAGTCTAAGTTCTTCTGCTAACATCTCTTTCTGCTCAAGAGCAGGTGTCTTGACAAGTCTGTGGTGCATGATGTTAGCCACTAGAAACAGTAAAAGTACATTAAAAGTAAATATTATTCATATATATTATTCATATTTGAACTTTGTGTGTGTTCGTGCATTTTGAGTATAATGGGAGATTTTTACACACCGAAAAGAGCATTTAAAAAAAAGAATGACAGTATGATACTGTATGTGAAGTCCACAGTCATAACAGGAAATCATGCAATTTCTGCAGAAAGATTTTTGTTTAAAAAGGCAGTATGCATATCATTGACCTACATTCAGTTTCACCAGCATATAATGTACCTGCAGAACTTTTCTGCAGAGAGATATTGTCGATTCAGATAAAGGGAATATGTTGGTGTCAGAATTGTCTAACTGTCCCTTTTGGGGGCTGAAAACATATTTTATTGCGATGTGTTTATGCTGACTCTGCAACTAGATAATCAGTCTGCAAACTGCTCCCCATATTGGAATTACAAAATTGTGACTTATTTTTTTAAATTATGGTGTACTTGGTGATTAAATATCTCAGATTGATAGGACTGGTAACTGAAGCTCTCTTTTTATCCGGAGTGAAATTCACCCCATAGCAGATGAGCTGCTCAATGCATCACTTAAGAGTAACAGAATAAATACAGGTTTCAGAGTGGTAGCTGTGTTAATCTGTATAAATACAGCACCCATAGCAGCAGTTTAAGCTTCCTAACATTTCCTTTACTATGTATCTCAATCCTCCACTGAATGGAACACCTATAGGTCACCTATAGAACAATTACTGCGCTCATCCAGTCCTTTCCTGAGGACGAGGAATGAACAGGAGAGGCGCCAGGGTTTTTGCCGCCCTAGGTGGCAGCGCTCCTCCTCTGAGCATTCAGGGGGCCTGAGGTCTTCGGCGGGGGGTGGGGTGGGTTGGGAGGTGTCCTTCCGCTCTGCGTCTTCGGGGCACTTCGGCGGTGGGTCCCGGAGCAAGTGAAGGACCCGCCGCCGAAGATCTGGAGCAGGACCCCCCGCCGCTGAATTTCCGCTGAGGGTGGCAAAATGCTGCCCCCCAAATCCTGCCACTCTAGGCGACTGCCTCGGGTTGCGTAGTGGAAGCGCCGGCCCTGGGAATGAAGGTGTTAATTAGCACCAGTTTCATCATGTGCACTTTGGCCTAGTCTGAATTAGATTGAGACCATCAACTCATTTCACACAGGCCAACCAACTGTCATAAGATAGCAGTGGATACAGTAGTCAGATACCTTGTTCAAACTCGTGACCCCTATCTGAAAGGCTCTTTTTTGTTATGGAAGCTGATTACAATGTTTTGTTTAAAACACTTTTTTCAATGAAAATGACATTTGTTTTTAAATGAAAATCTACACAAAATATTTTTAGCTTTTCAAAATTTTGTTTTTTCCACAAAATGATTTTTTTTTGTTTTTGTTTTTTAATTTTCAGTTTTATTTCCCATTTATCTCTCTCTCCTTTTTGCTGCCAAAATGGAAAAAGGAACAAAAGGACAAGAACTAAAAAAATCAAAAACTGAAAACAATCCTCCTCCAAAAAAAAAAAAAATTCTTCTGAAAATTCTCAAAAAACAAATATTTTGGGTCACAAATGAAACTTCTTACCAGTTCCCATTATCAATCCCCGAACCATTAAGCTCCTTGAATGCAAAATCTGACTGATCTGAAGTTTTGTTGAAGAACAAATTCTGTAACAGCAAAAGTGAATCCTTTACATTGAATTCTTCTGACACTTCTTTTGTAAGCAAATCTGTAAAATATGTCATTAACCTTTGACCCTTCCCTGGAAGCATAATCCTTGCTTCTTCTTGTTTTGTTTTGCAATCATAGGATTTTTTTTTTATGATTCAGTGCACAAAAGACATTAAATAAAATAAATAAAATGGTCATTGTCTCTTTCTACACCAAGTGATACAATTCCTTCTCCCTGACCCTGACAAGGCCTGCTCAAGGAGGCTTGAATTTCTTTGACCAGGACAATGGCTCATCACAAGGCAAATATACTTCTCATGAACCCACTTGCTCCTGAACTGAATCAGCAGTTTCTTCGTGAAGTCATACAGAGCTATAGGACCAATTAGCTATTGCACTCATTATGTTGCATGGGGTTCTGTTTGGGTACTCTGGCTAATAAGGAGCAGTTGCTTTGTAATGCACTTTTATGGATAGTCCATACAGTCATTTAGTTAATGTTTAGTTATCTAACTTAGGTCCCCTTGAGATCTGCACATGGAGGGGTCCCTCTGCGTGTGGATCTTCATCTTCCGATGTAGAATGGGAGCTTAGACATCTTCATAGCACTATCCCCCAACAACCAGACCAAGAGAAGGACACACTACAGGTTCAGGGTCCATGTTGGATGAGGGGGTAGATGAGCAGGTGTGCCACTGACCACTCCATGGAGCTTGATTCAATGGCTGCCCCATGGCCTTTTTTTCTAGGGAGGCAAACCCCTCCTCCCAACAGGACAATGAGGGGGTATCTCCTTGAAGGATTCATTGTGGAGATTCCCTCCCTTCTGAATTCCAAGGCACACAATATAATTTTGCCAATAAATGTTACTGTCTTATTTTAATTATAGGGATTGATTCTCTAGGACCAGTGGGGCCACTGGACTATCGAGATGCTGAAGGAGACTTCAAGGATGATAAGGCCATTGCAGAGAAACTAAATGAATTCTTTGCCTCAGTCTTCACGGTTGAGGATGTGAGGGAAATTCCCAAACCTGAGCCATTCTTTTTAGGTGACAAATCTGAGGAACTGTCCCAGATTGAGGTGTCATTAGAGGAGGTTTTGGAACAAATTGATAAACTAAACGTTAATAAGTCACTAGGACCAAATGGTATTCAGCCAAGAGTTCTGAAGGAACTCAAATGTGAAATTGCAGGACTACTAACTGTAGTCTGTAACACATCATTTAAATCAGCTTCTGTACCAAATGATTGGAGGATAGCTAATGTGACACCAATTTTTAAAAAGGGCTCCAGAGGTGACCCCAGCAATTACAGGTCAGTAAGCCTGACTTCAGTATCAGGCAAATTGGTTGAAATTATAGTAAAGAACAAAATTGTCAGACACATAAATGAATATAATTTGTTGGGGAATAGTCAACATGGCATTTGTAAAGGGAAATCATGCCTCACCAGTCTACTAAAATTCTTTGAGGGAGTTAACAAACATGTGGACAAGGGGGATCCAGTGGATGTAGTGTATTTAGATTTTCATAAAGCCTTTGACAATGTCCATCACCAAAGGCTCTTAAGCAAAGTAAGCTGTCATGGGATAAGAAGGAAGGCCCTCTCATGGATTGGTAACTGGTTAAAAGATAGGAAACAAAGGGTAGGAATAAATGGTCAGTTTTCAGAATGGAGAGAGGTAAACGGGGGTGTCCCCCAGGGGTTTGTATTGGGCCCAGTCCTATTCAACATATTCATAAATGATCTTGAAAAAGAAGTAAACAGTGAGGTGGCAAAATTTGCAGATGATACAAAACTACTCAAAGTAGCTAAGTCCCAGGCAGACTGCAAAGAGCTACAAAAGGATCTCTCAAAACTGGATGACTGGGCAACAAAATGGCAGATGAAATTCGATGTTGATAAAAGCAAAGTAATGCACATTGGAAAACATAATCCCAACTATACATATAAAATGATGTGGACTAAATTAGCTGTTACCACTCAAGAAAGAGATCGTGGATAGTTCTCTGAAATCATCCACTCAATGTGCAGCGGCAGTCAAAAAAGCAAACAGAATGTTGGGAATCATTAAGAAAGGGATTAATAAGACAGAAAATATCATATTGCCTCTATTTAAATCCATGGTACGCTCACATCTTGAATACTGTATGCAGATGTGGTCGCCCCATCTCAAAAAAGATATATTGGAATTGGAAAAGGTTCAGAAAAGAGCAACAAAAATGATTAGGGGTATGGAGCGTCTGCTGTATGAGGAGAGATTAATAGGACTGGGACTTTTCAGCGTGGAAAAAAGACAACTAAGGGGGGATTTGATAGCGGTCTATAAAATCATGAATGCTGTGAAGAAAGTAAATAAGGAAGTGTTATTTACTCTTTCTCATAACACAAGAACTAGGGGTCACCAAATGAAATTAATAGGCAGCAGTTTAAAACAAACAAAAGGAAGTATTTTTTCACACAACGCACAGTCAACCCGTGGAACTCCTTGACAGAGGATGTTGTGAAGGCCAAGACTATAACAGGATTCAAAAAAAGAATTAGATAAATTCAAGGAGGATAGGTTCATCAATGGCTACTAGCCAGGATGGGCAGAGATGGTGTCCCTAGCCTCTGTTTGCCAGAAGCTGGGAATGGGCGACAGGGCATGGATCACTTGATGATTACCTGTTCTGTTCATTCCCTCTGGGGCACCTGGCATTGGCCACTGTTGGTAGACAGGATAGTGGGCTAGATGGACCTTTGGTCTGACCCAGTATGGCCATTCTTATGTTCCTCTCAGACTGATTCTCAGGCCTTTATTGATACAGAGTAGTCCATTACTGTGTGATTGAGATCAGTGGGGTTACTTATGTAGTAAGGTACTACTCTTTGTCAGTAAGGGGGACAGAATCTGGACCTTTCAAAGGGTGCGTTGTGACAAGTTGAGGTAATTATAATACAAACAATGAATGAATAAATAAGCATATAAGAAGAGCTTATTATTAATGATTAGTACTATTAATAATGTGAAAACTCATAAGAACTGGTGTGAAGCACAGCTGCACCTATTTGGGTATCAAAATAACATGTACCGAGAGGACGGATGGTCCAGTGGTTAGGGCATTAGCTTGGGATTTGGGAGACCCCAATTCAGTTCCCTGCTCCCCCACGGGACCTCCTGTGTGACCTTGGGCAAGACTCTTAGCCTTTCTGTGCCTCATTTCTCCATCTGTTAATTGGGATTAATGTTTTCCTACCTCCCAGGGGTGTTATGAGGATGGATACATTAAAGATTGTGAGGTGCTCAGATACTATGGTGACAGAGGCCATATATCTAAGATAGATACCATCCTAGAAAAACGATGCTCGTTATGCTGTAATAAGTTCAATGAAGGTTGCTCTTTGTGGTTTGGGATGACAATTGTTTTAAAAGGGGCCAGATTCTGCTCACCTTACTCCTGCAAACACTGTCATCGCAGTCTGTGGCCTACATTTTCAAAGGCGACTAGCAATTTTAAGTGCCTTGATTTTGGGTGCCTAACTAGAGACATGATAAAGGGGTCTGGCTTCCACAAACTGTGGAGCACCTGCCCTCTGAAAAGCAAGCTCCTCTAAGATGTCTCGAGTAGGGAACCAGAAAACTGAGACATTGAAAATCTCTGCTCACATCTGAAAATCAATCCCAGTTCCTGAGAATAAAGGGCCTGGCCAAAGCTGGCTGCTGAGGCCAGTGGGTGGTTTCAGAGGGCCTTGGATCACTCCCAGGGAGAGCAGGATTGGGCCAAAGATCTGCAAACCATAAGATCCACTTGTTTTGATGTGCTCTTGTTATAGAATTTATGAATTAGGGCACTGTCAATCTGCATCATAAAATAAAGCTCTCTAGACCCTGTGCCACAAATTATTCTATATAGTTGGACCTAAGATCACAAAGGGGGCATATTTACACGATAAACTGAAAATTAATGAACACATAATATAGCAATTACCAAATCCTTATTATTTCAAGAATATACACCCTATGGGGGATCTATTCCTTCCTTGATGAGCATGTGTAACCCCCTTTAATTTTAATGGGACTTGTAACCCCCTTTTAATTTTAATGGGATTTAAACATGCACATCAAGGAGAGAATTAACTCATGAGTTTAAAACTAACTACTAAGATTAAGACTTGCACTTTTGGCTGTGAGTTGAAAATGTGGCATATCTTTTGATATTTATCTCCTTTTAATTGTGTATTTGTAGCTGAAGCAATTTGCAAATCATTGTTATCCCTATCACTACAAGACAAAGATAAATTGTATTATATACCCTACTTCTTGGACTCCATGATGTTCTTTTCTGATTAAACTGAACTGTGCCAGCTGTATCATAATTAATAATCTATGCTGATCAACTCGGCAGCTGTAAAGCCTTTTGGTATCTGATAGTAATGAAAATTATTGTTTCAAGGTGTGTCTATATTTTCACTAATGTTAAAAATGCACAATTAATAAAAGTGAATCATGGATCCTGTCAGATATGTGACACCTGCAGTTTCGTTTTGATAAGGGGAAAAACTACAGTTTAATAAAACCTACAGACAAATTATGAACCATGGAGATAAGTCCATATAGAAGGGATTTTGCCCCTTATGAATATATTACAGGGCTTAAGGATAGAATCCTCAGCCCAAATGACCTAGGGTAGCTGTTCCGCCAGGCCGTTTATCCTACATCCTGATATGTGGAACAGTATGCACATGTCTCACTGTGCTCGTCCATTAATGAGGTTTTAGTAAAGTGACTCCATGCTATTTTTGAAATCACTGGGGATTTCCCCTCCGTACAGTGTATATAGTCTCCCTCAGCACTTGCAGAACAGAGAGCCACATGCACACCTCTTTTACATGTCTCAGGTGTGTATGTCTCTCTTAGGGCAGGAACACAAGTCTCTACAATGTGAGGAACAACAGGACTTGGATGCGTATTATGACCGAAGTACTTATTCCTTTTGTAAAAATTTCACTACAAACTAACACTCCACTTCAGTGTTTCCATTGAAACATATCGGCATTCTGCTTGTGCATAGGATCTTGGAAGTGTGACTAACAAGACTCAGGCCAGCCTAGTTTCAGTACCTAAGCTGAGTGGCTTGCAAAAAAAACAGACAAAAATAAATGGGCAAATTAAATTAAATGTTAAAAATGTGTTTCATTTTAATGATGTGAGCTGCTTTTAGTATCATAGGTAGGGAACTTTCTAATATCTGAGCACAGTAAATCTGATTTTTAAACTAGCAGTTGCTTTTTAAAGCCACCACAAAGTAGAAACTGTTCCCATTTGCTTGTTTCCCAACAAAAAGGCAACTGAGGGAATGACCTTATAACAAACACTAGCCCCGTGTGTATCTAATCAAGATCCCTTTTATGATTCCCTCTTATTTTGGCCACTCCCCCATTTAATAAGACCATTTCTCAAACTCATGTAACCTCAGTCTGTTTCTATCACGCTCCCAGCCTTTCACCCACATAGCCTGGGACCCTTTCAGGCTGGGGAACCAGGATAGGGTCATGAAATCCTAGGCCTTGGCAGACTGATTTGAGCCACCTCATCATAAAAGCATTTGCCTACATTTTCACCAGTGACTAGTGAATCTGAGGTACTCCTCATTTTATGCACTCAACTTGAGATACCTTAAAGGTTTCTGATTTTTCAGAAGTGCTGGAAAATTGGAAATGGAGGCACTCGGAATAAGTAGTCCTGTTTGAAAATGTGAGCCTTATTCTCCCCCTCCCCCCCATATAACCTACTGTCCTCCAGTCAGGTGGCGTAAGCACTCTCCAGCATTCTGTTATGCTTTCTGATTAGATGACAAAAATTTAGAAGCTGCCGAAGATGAGATTGTTTTGAGTAATATCTGGAGTAACAGTTGAATAATGAGGACTGCGAAAATGTTGGGAAATAAGAACATTTTTGATGGAGTATTTACAGAGGGAGAAAAAAATAATTCTGAAGCATCAAAATCAGGGCTTGATGCAACAATAAAAAAAATCATAAAACTACATCTAATGCAACCCGGGTGTATTAATCATTATGGAGAAGACAGTTCAAGATGTATGATAGCTATAGTGGTGACTGCACTTGTATATTCAGTTAAGATACAGGCTCAGAAAGAAGATTGATATTAAATCTTCAAGCTAGAAGGCACATGTTTTAGTATAGCACTCCTTGTGTCCTTCCCCTTTAGATGAGTATGAAATGTGGTTAAAAAAGGACCAGCAGATCTCAGAAAATTGTTTCATACCAAGGCTTCCCCCAACCAGGCTATGAAGTAAGGGAAATAAAAAAAAAAGATTCAAAAACCTGCTTCTGTTTATGGGGACAAATATTTCCCTATAATTAGGACCATTCATTTTCCCTTTTATAATAGACTATTAATCTGGGTCAGATGATGATGTTTAGCCACTAGGCCATGCTAGAGCTGATGCAGAGGCACACTGCCAAAGAAGGAACTACTGAGTCTTATCATACTCTTTGTTCTGAGGCACAATCCCTCCCAGAGCTCCCAAGTGCACAGGGTGCTTGCTGCGTGCCATGTCGTCGTGGCACGTGGCAGGTCCTCGTGCATGCACAGTCACCATTGGGGAGCTGGAGGCTGGAGCAGTCTTCAGTTGCCAGAGAGCTGATCTACAATATTTCATTCAAACACTTTTTCTACAAAAAAATAGCTTTTCAACTAAATGGAAATTTTGATAGGAAAATGTTCATTTTTATTGAAATTTTTGATTGAAACACTCTAAAATTATTTTAAAAAGTTTATTGAAAATTCAAAGCTAAACATTTTGGTGTTCAAAATCCCCCAACACTGATTTGTTGTTGTTTTTTGGGGGGAGGGAGGATGTTGTGTCCTCCCCCCTCCCTTTTTTCATCTTTTCCCCCCTTTTGTTTTTTAATTTTTTCATTGGGAATGGACAAAGGAGATGTAACCTATAGGCATCTGTTCAGAAATATTTCTAATCTATTAGTGCACTGTCTTATAACCATGTTCTTTGTTTATCCTTGATGTTACTCAAGTGGAGCCTAATTTAGAGAGAAACCTTCCAGTGGTATTGTATTGTTAACTATTAAGGCCAGATGTAAAAGCCTGACCCCTAGTGGTTGTAATTTGTAACTAATGGCTTCAATACCTCCTGATACTTAATACCTGCTGTTTTTGGAGAATGGGGGTCATGGGTGGGAGAGGTCATTAGTGTGCTAACCATAGCCAGAAGCAGTGAGTGTATGAGATTGCACAGTGTGGTGAATAATAAGCTTTACTCAGCTCAAAAGTTTTGTTGGTCTCTATCCCAACAGGCTGCCGACTAAGAATGGTATCTTATTCTCTTTATTTGGAGGTCAGGAGAAATAAATATCCATCTAAAGTGTGCCCTATCCAGTAACACTTGGTGCCTTTCTTCCAAGTGCATCTTTTACAGTATTTCTAGCTCTTACCACTCTCCACTTTGAAGAACAGATTGCACGCGCAGTGGAGAGAGAGAGAGCCAAAAATGCAATTTTGACTCCTAAAGCCCGGAGTTTTCATTCCTAAAAGCTTCTGTAATTCTTCCTTTGGAAAATGACACCAGCATCTGAAAAAATCAAAATAGCTGCCTCAAAAGGTGCCCATCAAAGACCTGCAGCATTGAAGTCAGTTGGAGCTTTGCCATTGCCTTCCATGGGTGTGATCGAGAAGGGATAGGTCTCTAGAGTAGAAAAGTATTAGAAAAATTCCCAAACTGTTTAGGCTCAAGTGTGATTTTCCACAGCAGCAGCTACTTCCTTTTTGCCAGGCAGTTTGCATTTTGAATCTAACACAGCCCATATATAGATGACAGCAAGTATCGTTTTAGAATACACTATGCAAGCATCAGTGAAAGCACCAAGAAAGGACTTACACAAACTTCCCAGTTTGCCTGAGCCATACAGTCCTTTATTAATGACACTGTCAAACTTTGTATTGTGCTCAGATTGGAGGGGGAAGCTTCATCCTCACTGAACCAATAAAAGTTGATTACATACATATGAAATCTCTGAGTTAGAAGTAGGATTCTTGGATCCCTTACAAAGAACGTGTCATGTTTCATCTTTTGGGGGGGGGGGGGTTTATGGGATGCCTCCATGAAGCCACAAAACTCCACAAAGTCCCTTTCACTAAACATCATGCAAACAGAAACACTTTCTCTTTCAGAAGCACAATTGCAAGATCATCGTTCAGAATAAGGCTTCATTCTCTTTTCATCTTCAGTGCCAACTCAAGGCTGTAGAAAGAAATTAAGGAGTTGTTTAGTGGAAACTATACAGTAGATATTCCAAACAAGTAATAATAACAAATATTAATATCCCATAAATTTAAGAGCAGTTTACTGGCAGCTTAGGTGAAGGGCACCTCGGTGAGGTTGGCCATATCCAGGAAGGGCAAGATTTAGAGTCCAGCTTCCATTTAGGCATCAAAATACGTGTGCACATTTTCAAAAGACTTGGTGCTAAACTCATTTGAAAATCGGGGCATAGATGTCACAATGAGAGCTTCTGGGTACAGTTTAAAGTCCTGTTCAAATCAAAATGCTTTGCACAGTCCAATTGATTTCACTGGAATTTAATTGTATAGGAAAACTGTGGGTGGAAAGTTCCAACAATGTCAAACATTTGTTTGTTTGTTTGTTTTGAAACAGCTTTTCATTTTGAAATTTTAAAATGTTGTGCTTCATTATCAGACATTATCTAATAGAATACAAAATTTAAAAAGTTGAAATAGAAACTAAGGGTTTTGGTTCACCTCAAATTTGATGAGAGACAATGTGCTACTGCAGATGCACTTTCCTTGGGATATATATTTTTTTCACGCTGCTTTTAAAGTTTTTTTTCCCCTATAAGATAGCATTTTGAATTTCAAAGCATCAAAAGTAAAGACTTCAAACATCACTACAAAATATGTTCGTGATAAAATATTCAATATTCAGTAATAAAAGTACAGATTATATAACTTTTTAGCTTAGACATAACCCACTTAAACAAATAGCGGCAGTTAAATTCCTTCTCCACCCAAAACCTGTACAATCAGTGCATTTATCCCCAATTTTGAACGACGTATGTTTAAATCAATCACACAATCAAACAATATGAATTTAAACACAGTCATCTAATAACAATTTTAATCAATCTATGATAAAGGAACAATGCCATTCATAAATAACTCAGTGTACAATGGGACATAAGTTGCACTGAATTCAGTGGAAATTTTCTTGCTGATTTCAGTGGGATCTGGTATTTGCTCAGTAGCAAAAATAAGAATGCTGAGTCTTCTCAAATGAAGAAACCAGTTAGGAAGTTAATATGATCACTATTCTGGCCATCTGAAATTCATTTTAACAAGCAATGCATCACACACGAGTGGACATGTGCTTAATGAGAGACTCCCTTTAACTAATCCTGCTCCTATTGAAACCCACAAGTGTTGTAAAAGTCCAGATCTTCCTTACAGTTAGTGCATATTTTCATAAGTTCCTCATATTTCATACTATAGGCCAGATCCTTAGCCGGTGTAAATCAACATAGCTCCATTGGCTTCCAAAGAGCTAAGCATATTTTCATCAGCTGAGGATATGGCCCAATGTCCCTTGACTTTACATACATTTCTGGTTTAGGGTTTATTAGTAATCCCATGTAAATCAAGTGGGCAGCTAGAATAGAATGGAAGAGAGTAGCATGTAGAGAGAGATCATAGGAACATTTTTTTCTGGAGGGAGAGGAAAAAAGAAATCAAACATTAAGGGGGCATAAGGGAGCTATAGTTTGAGAGGATATTTTAATATATATATATATATATATATATATATATATATATAATTAAAATAGATTAAAAGCTGGTTGATTCATTCAAAACAATCACGCTGCACACGACGGCCCCTGTTCAGTAAAGTATACCTATTCATGGCTACATATAAACACATACTTAAGTGCTTTCTTGAATCAGGGCCATTGTCAGCCTATGTAATTGTATGATATAGCTACTGTTACTCTTGTCCTCCCCACTTCCCTCCTGCTATTTATTAAACTCACTTGTTCCACCTTGTCGTTAACAAGATTGTAAATTCTTCAGGGTGGAGACCCTGACTAGCCTATTGCAGTGGGTCCCCAGTCCTGATTGGGGATTTTTGGTGCTACAGCAGAACAATCATAATAATAATACTAATAAAAATATTGAATAAATACATCTCTCCTTTCCTGAAATCTTTTGCTAAGTGGTATTAACCCCCTCTTGCTATTTAATAGGCCACACCCCTGCACTCTTTACAATGAATGCAGCATATTTTTTATTTCTTCAACTTGCATTTGCAATCTGTCCTGACATAATTTACACATTTACACATTTTACAGAGCAAAGCACAGTCATGCAATTTAATTCCAAAAAACATAAGCATAGGAGACTCGGCACACTAGATTAGCAAAGCATATGATAGAGTTTTGCCAATATGATATCAAAGGCACACGTTTGATTTGAATTTGTGTCAAAATGTACCTGCTGCTCTTCATTTCAAAATAGAAATGTGCTGATGTGTTAGCCCATATTCACACACATGGGGATTCTAATTGCTGAGTATTGCACATGTAGACCAATGTCCTTTATGAAGGCATTTTCTTTCCCCTCCTCTTCCCCATCCCAAAGCAGCTGGCATCCACATCACCAGGGAGAGGAAGCCTGCGAGAGATATCGAGATCACTATTGAGCTTAAAGAAATAAAGTTCTGACTCAGTTATGGTCCTCTGGGTTCTTCTACTGATCATTGCACTATTGAGCCATCATTCCAGTTCTATTATTTCTTTTAAATAGGGATTTAATGCTCATAAATAGTGGAAGGTGAATGCTAGAGAATGAAAGGTGATCACTGCAGTAAAGGACAAATCAATAAAGGACCAAAGTGCTCTATTTATACATAGGGCAAACTAAAGTGAAAGGAAATGTCTTCAAGACCCTCTCAAGCAGTTTCACTAATAGAAATGATAATTAAATTCCCAAACTATTAAACTTGGATTTTCTTTGAAAAAATAGTGATTACACAGATTTACTAGAGGAAGAATTGACAGTTACCTGGACCATGGGCCTTTAGTTCATTTTGGTTTAGTGTAATTTACAGGAAACGCATTTGATTTAATTTTGTGAACTTTTAATTAAGCGAAGATCGGTAGCTACAGAGAATAGTCTTAGAAGATCAAAAATTGTCTTGTCATATAAATAAAATGAAACTCGATCCCTAGATATGCAGTGAATTTAGTATTTTTCTTGGATTCTGGGTTTTATATATATGTCTGTGTGCATTTGCTGCAATAGCTGAAAAGCTGAGGTTTATTCACTAGGCATGAAACACGTTAATGTCATCTGCTTTATTTCCTCTTTGATCTGATTCATACTGGAGGTTGTGTGACGAGTGAGCTGAACGTATTACTAAGTCAACTGGCTAAATTCTGCTCTCCTTTATACTGATAAAACAACATTGAATTCAATGGGGTTTCATTGGTAAAAAGGAGAGCAGAATTTGGCTCTTGAAGCTTGGATGCAAATCTGGGTCCGATCTTCCCCAAAACGTGGCGGCGTTTGAGGCAGAGGTTTTGGTTTGGGCTCGACTGTAGTACTAGGTCAATAAATGAAAGATTCATTTTATGTTTTAACCTACAGCAAACCCTGACTGGCTGGCCCTGAAAGAGACAGTTAACTTCACAAACTCAATAAATGTGACCATCTGGGAGAATGCAAATTTAGACAAATGTGAAATCTGTGGGTTGACACTTTTTGCTTAGAACGCTCCACACCATGAAAGCATTAAAAATACATTCATATAACCTAGAGCATTTAGTAAGGCCTTTAATTTACAGCAAAATGCAAGGGCCAAATTCAGCCCTATATTTCCCCCAAGCAACCCAGTGAAGGATGTTGGTGCATTACAGGGAACAATTTCATTCATTTTTAGTTTTCTGATTCCATCCCTGCTCATCTCCAGGCACCCTAGTCTGGGTTTCCTCTTACTGAAACTAACCCTGAGTGGAATCTGTGTGAAAACAATGTGTTGATCCTCAACTATTTTTTCTCTGGAAACTCATTTTTCCTCCTGCCTTTCTTTATGCCTTGCCCTTTCTAATCCACCAGTGGCTTGAAAAGAGGTTAAGTATCTTTGCACATGAACCTGCAAACCTTTACTCCTGTGACCAGGCTATATAAAGGTTCAATTGAATAGAGGCTGCAGGAGCAGGTCCTGATAATCAATAGCAGGAGTCACATGTGCATTCGCCAGCATGCTCTCCCCTGGATGCAAGTGTATGACCCTTTGAAATGCTTGTGCTCATCTGATCCTTGAGTAGTAAGAAATCCAAGGCCACTTCCAATCTCAGTTCCACACAGCAAAACATGTAGTGCTGTTATCCAACCCCTGGGCTGGCTCGGCAGTATTATCTAGTGGTGCAGTGATATTTATCTGTCAGTGAATAGTAATTTCTTCAGCTCATGCACAATATGTTTTGGCATGATATAATATTTAGTTCTTTCTAGATAGTGGGTTGTACAACACACCCATGCAGAGCCATAGAGAGGAATAAGAACCTCTGTTTCGTGCATGGGTTAACCGCACCTTGGGTCTGGGCCTGCAGGAATAAATGGGTTCTATTTTACTGTGCACCCTGCCAGCCCTGAGCTGGTGAGTGGGCAGGAATCGGGTAAAGCACATGGTGTGTTATAATTTGCTGTTGACATAGACGAGCAATAAATACTTACCCCTGGCTGGTGCAAGAGAGGAGACCTGAGGAAATTATGCCTTAGAGGACAATGCCTCCTCTAGCTACTGCTGAGATGGTATAATTCATTCAGTACCCTTTGCTGAGGGCTGTGACTAACAGCACAATTTAGCCCTCACAAAACAATATATCATATAGCATTTTATCTTAGCCAGAAGAGCTGTTTTAAAAAAAAAAAGACTAGCCAAATTTTATTTTTCTTGAGATGTTACTGATTTTCTAGCAAAACACCTGACTATTTTTATTTCCTACATTAGTACATAAAGGCAGGAGCCTGCAACCCTTACTCATGTGAGTAGTTCTTACTCTCACAATTCGTCCCATGGTGTTCGGCAGAACTACACATCTGAGTAAAATTTGCTTGATTAATCTCTTATTTTGTGTAGTGGTTAATAGAAGACAAATAAGCAAATAGAGCACACCTGAGTATGCATCAAGATTACAGCAGAAAGCAAAGCAGTAGTTGTTTAAAGCAATTTATTTCTTCAGAAACAAAATATTGCATCTTTCCTCTCCAGGGGCAAGATCCTCAGCTGGTGGAAATTGTCTTAGCACAATTCACTTCACTTGTCATAGCTCCACTGGCTTCAAGGAAGCTATGGCAGTTTACACTAGTGAGGATCTTCCCCTGGCTTTCTTGTTATTGACCAAACCATGTTCAGAAATATTCAGTCCACTGAAATAATAACAATAAAAAGACGAGACAATGTATTGAATGTAATTTACTCGTAGTCTGGATACTTACAGGAAACCAGGTGGTTAGCACAAAAATGAGGGCATGCATGTTGCTCTCTGCATTTTTTAAAAGGGACACAATGAACAGAAATAGGAAGGTTTCTGAGAAAGGAGAGAAACCTCCGGAGTGGGGGATTGTCCCTTTGAAAGAGTATCTGTCCAAAGTCTGGTTTCTCGTAAGCCTCCTTGTTATGTAATCTACTTGTGGTTAGACAATCATACATTCGGAGATGCTGGCTGTACACTGGTTCATTCAGGTATCCTTTCCATGAAAATTAGTCTGTTAACAGCTCTGTGCAGGAAATACACAATTCTAAACTCTCCAGCCTACTTCATCTACACTTCATCAGATTAACATTAGCGTGAAATCTCCAAGACAATATAAATGAGATCAATAAATAGCGTAATCAGTCTCAGCTTGTTTTAAGTGTCCAAAGAGATAGTTGACAACTCTTCTAGACTGACGTTCTTTTACCCAACCATGCACAGCAAAAAGAACACCAAACATAGTCTGTTGACACTAAGTGTTGCCCATCATGAAGATCCGTGTACTTAGGACCAGATCCAAAGGTCATTGAAACCAATGAGAGTCTTTTCACAGATCCTTAAACACTGTTGAATTTTTTTTAATGTTAAGAAATAGAGAAACAATAACATACCACTCAAATGATCCCTTTCTTCTGGGGTTCTCAGTGCACCCTGTCTTCTTTGCCTCTCATTTAATTTTCTAAGGTATTCAGAGCTGGGATTGTATCGCCTTGTGCCTTGTGCAGCTCTGATCACATCGTCAGTAAATAACAGATAGTAATAATGTATGTTTCCAAGTCCTGTAAAGAAACAAAAGAACAAACCCTCTAGATTTTAGATTTTTAAAAGAAGAGAAAAAATACTACCGCATCTGAAAGCTGAAACAATACAATTTTCAGTTCACACACACAAAAAGTACAAATGGCTGAAATCAATGCACTACAAACAACCTGAGTGATACTGAAACAAAGAAAAATATAAATATACAGGCCTGATCCAATCTTGTATTACTCCAGCTTTACATTGAAATCAGTGCAATTACACCAGAAGTGGTGAATCAGGCCCTTTCTCAATATCTTCCATAGCTACATCTAGCTACATATTTCCTAGAGAAACCTGGGCTAGGTCCTTCTGAATACACTTGGTTTCACCGATTATTTCACCATATGCCAACATTGTTTCATTGTGCTTTCTCCATTTAACAAAACTCACCAAAACAGCTTGGGTAACAGGAGTGGTTTATTTAATAGCAGCAAGGTAGGTAAAACATTTCCTATACCCTTCCTTCATCTCTTTTTCTGCTTCCACCAAACCTAACAAGTTGCAGTCTTTCAACAGACTGAAACAGAGTGGAGGTTTAGATTACAGAATGAATGTGCTTTGCGACTGCCTTTGAAAAGGAAACAATAATTATTTTCGTATACCAGTTACAGCCTGTTTTTAAGAGAATGAAAAAGTGAAATCAATGTTTCTTTTTTCCTTGTAGAGAATTTCAATGGAACCGCTTTGGCACCAATTGTAAGTTTTTCAAAGTCCTGTGCCACTCTGCCTAGCACGATTTTAGTGCATTCTGTACTGCCCTGGGAGCTAACCCCCCCCCAAAAAGATCTCTTTCTCAGCCCCTTCATCTGTAACCTTTCTGCAAGTAAATGCTAATTGAAAAAGAAAGAACACCACTAATCTTGGAATTTAAATGCATTTAACAAAACCAATCTCAATCTAAATTGTTGTTTCACCATTCCCTTTTCCCCAACAGATGTCGAGAAACTGCAATTCCTATTAAGAACACTTGACTGTTTACTCAGCAAGAGAACTCCAGGCTCAAGCTGCATCAATCTAACTGCGTTTCAAGACGTCAGCCCCCTGAAAAGTGTAGACCGTTGGTTGGTTATTTTTAAATGTAATCTTCACATAAAAGAGTTGCTGCATTTTTCTTTTCACTTTGTCATCCCTTCTTTTTTTTTTCTTTTTTTAATGATGGCATTAAACATAGATATCCTGAATTTTTATGTCCCATTCCATTTAGGTTTCTTTCAATGCTGTTTTATTTTATTTCATTTTTTCCCCTTTCCACATTTGGTGAGTTGAAATATTAGTGAAGATTTGTGAACATTATTGAGAGAGGAAAAAAGAATGCCGGCAAATGTTATGTAGTAAAAATGTTAGACATCAAAAGGACAAATGTGTTTTCTTACTGATCTTTACAGTAAGGCCCCTGTGGGCTTTGACCACAGACCTGCGTAAAGTTATCTAAGCAGATAAAGGCGACTTTGTGTGGTTTTGCTGTTTTGTACCAGGGCGTCGTTAGTTAAACCTTGATCAGGAAAGCAGTACATAGTTTTTTTTTGCCTTTATCTCTTCACGCAATCCTGCAATTTGTAAATATAAACTTTATATTTAAAAAAAGCCTACCTGTTGAACTCATGAAATGATGATTAAAAAGGCAATTAGGCCCCAATCCTGCAAATTCATATGCACATGCTTAACCTTTAGCATGTGAAAACCTCACTGAAGTCAACTCACGCATTGAAAGCTAAGCATGTGCATATGTGTTTGCAGCATTGGGGCTTCAACTATTATATGTCTGTAGCTGGACTGGTATAAGCTCAGTTTTACAGAGGAAAACATATACAGCTTGAAAGTTATACTCATTGAGTGCCTAACACTCTACAATAGACTTTCCTCATTGTCCATTTTATTTACCAGATTCTGAAATGCAGAGGATCAAACCCTTCAGTCCTTAAATGGGACCAAGGGCCAAAGGCCCAATTTTCTATCAGTTACACCTGTGTAAATTCATAGTAACTCCACCAGCTTGATGGATTCTGTATTAGGACAGCAAGCTTAAGCCCATAAAATCAGAGAAGAAAGTATGTTAGCCTTTGAAAAGCATCAGATTCACAAAGCAGAACCGGCACAGCATCCATTAATGGAGCATCTGATCCGCCGAGCTTCTTTGAGCACCTTCCACTTCCACTGGTGTAAGTGAGATGGTAGAGTGCTCAGCACGCTGCAGGGTCAGGCCCAAATGAAAGTGAATTCAGTGCTGCAGCTCTATAAACAACCATCGTTTAGTATTGCAATGCAGAGGAAGTGAGCAAAAGTAAAGAAAAAGATCGATCTTGGAGGATGCTGGACTAAGCTTTAAAGGGAAAACATCAAATAGTGTGAGCCTCAAATATTGTTTCAAAAATAAAATATTTAGTTGGCTAGTTTAGATCTGTATGCAAAAATATATGTATACACATTTAAAAGAATCTTCATTGAATTGATAAGAACATAAGAACGGCTATATTGGGTCAGACCAATGATCCATCTAGCCCAGTATCCTGTCTTCTGACAGTGCCAGATGATTCAGAGGGAATGAACAGAACACGGCAATTAGCAAGCAATTCATCCACTGTCATCCAGTCCCAGCTCCCAGCAGTTGGAGGTTTAGGGACACCCAGAGAATAGGGTTGTTTCCCTGACCACCTTTTCAAACAGCCATTGATAGACACATCCTCCACGAATAAATTAATTCTTTTTTTGAACCCAGTTATACATTTGGCCTTCACAGCATCCCCTGGAAACAAGTTCCACAGGCTGACTCTGTGTTGTGTGAAGAAATACTTCCTCATGTTTGTTTTAAACCTGCTGCCTATTAATTTCATCAGGTGACCCCTGATTCTTGTGTTACGTGAAGGGATAAATAACACTTCCTTATTTACTTTCTCCACAGCAGTCACGATTTTACAGACCTCTATCATATCCCTCCTTAGTCATCTCTTTTCTCAGATGAACAGCCCCAGTCTCTTTAATCTCTCCACACATATAAGTTGTTCCATACCTCTAATCATTTTTGTTGCACTTCTCTGTACCTTTTCAGATTCTAATAGATTTTTTTGAGATGGGGAGAACAGAATAACATGCAGCATTCTAAATTGTGGCATATCATGGATTTATATAGTGGCATTTTGATATTTTCTGTCTTATTGGCTATCCCTTTCCTAAAGGTTCCTAACATTCTGTTTACTTTTTTGACTGCCAACTATCCAGAATAGCTCCAAGATCTTTCTTGAGAGGTAACACCTAATTTAGACCCCATCATTTTGTCCGTATAGTTGGAATTATTTTTTCCAATATACATTAGTTTGCACTTATTGACATTAAATTTCATCTGCCATTTTGTTGTCCAGTCAGCCAGTTTTGTGAGATTCTGTGTTACTCTTTGCAGTTTATTTTGGACTTTACTATCCTGAGTAATTTTGGATCATCAGTAAACTCTGCCACCTCACTGTTTATCCCCTTTTCCAGATCATATATGAATATGTTGAACAGCACTGCAGCCAGTACAGATCATTAGGGGAACCCTGTTATTTACTCTCCACAATGAAAACAGACCATTTATTGCTATACTTTGTTTCCTATCTTTTAAACAATTACCAAGTGATGTGAGGACCCCTTATCCCAGGACTGCTTACTTTGCTTAAAAGCATTTGGTGTGGGGTCTTGTCAAAGGCTTTCTTAAAGTCCAAGTACACTATATCCACAGGATCACCCTTGTCCATGTGCTTTTTGACCCCCTCAAAGAATTCTAGCAGATTGGTGAGATGATTTACCTTTACAAAAGCAGTGTTCCCCAACGTATCCTGTTTATGTGTGCAATAATTTTGCTCTTTACTCGGGGTGAAAGTAACATAAAAGGCTTACCGGTATGGGGGCCAGACTCTGGACCCCCAGAAGGGGTGGGGCCTCAGGCACAAGGGGCGGGGCCTTAAGTGGAAGGGGCAGGGCTGGGGCCAGCCAGCCCTTCCGCGCTGCCCGGCCCACGCCACCCCTATCCTTCAGTCATCTGGTACAGAGGCTGATTTAAGCAATACTACCACAGGTAGTAGTTTTGAAATTTCATATTTGAGTTCCTTCAGAACTCTTGGGTGAATACTATCTAGTCCTGGTGACTTATTACTGTTTATTTTATCAGTTTGTTCCAAACCCTCCTCTTTTGACACCTCACTCTGGGACAATTCCTCAGATTTGTCACCTGAAAAGAATTCAGGTGCTTACTGAACATTTCTCTGCAGGCTGGATTCAAAGAGGCAGCAAAATTGTGGTATTGCAAGAGAAGCAGAAAATAAAACTGATTATAAACAGAAAATGAAACCAACCAAGGTAAATGAAGTGCAAAAAGTAAACAATTTAACGTAAATAATGGAAATTAATGAGATTTTTTTTAACTCTCTCAAGATGTAGTGAAGATAGTGATTAATAAGACTAAAGCAGATTTTTTTTAAATCGAATGGATAAGATCTCTAGCCTGCACTCCAGCTATGCAGCCATAAATCTGTCAGACCAGCTGCTTGTGAGGTCCTGGAGGGGAGTCTCTAGGCAACATAGAACTGGTATGGTATTTCCATGGTACAGAAATACGAAAGAAACAAAGAAAAGCATTATAGGAAGGCCCACTGTTAAATGAATGGCTAATGGAATTGATAGCTGTTGCTGCCTACAAGAGAACCATCTTCAGAGTATGCAGCAGCTTATCAAGTGAACACAATTCTCAGCTGTGGATTAGGCCTAATATTTGGAGTCCTTTACTAGATTTCAAAAAGTGCTTACGTGACTTAGGAGCCTAAGTCACCTTTTCAAAAATGACTTGGGCACTAACTAAAAGCCAATGAGACACAGGATCCTAGAGTAGGATTCACAGAAGTACTTAGGTGCCTAATTCCCATTGAAATTTACAATAATGAGACCACTAGAGGAGCAAAGTACTATTCAACATGAGTAAGGGTATAAGACTCTGGCCCCAAATACCTATAATGGATCTATGCCTTTTAAGATTATATGAAAATAGAGGCCAAGTTTAAAGAAGTGGGTGAAGGGCCTGGGTGCAAGTGCAAAATATGTGCACCCGCATTTACATGCACAGTTTTCAGAGTTGTATGCACAAATTTAACAATCGCACATGCACACCAGGACCTGATTTGTACATGCAAGGTCCTCAGGGCAGGGACTGTCCTTTATTGTGTGTCTGTCCAGCCCCTAAAACAACGAGTCCCCAATCTCATCTGGGGCCACTGCACTCTAGGATAATCTGAATCCTTTCTGTGTCATCAGACATTATTTAGGGCATGAATAAGGCTTTGCCATTCCTGTCTATCATGCTGTTTTCCAGAATGGCTACCTTGGGTTTCTATACTTTAACTTTTTTATGAGGATAGGTTGTTGGCCTATCGCTCAACCCCCAATGTGGAGGATCAATGGACTATTTCTTGACTGATCCCTGCCGTTTAACCTGTGCATCTTGAGTAGTGCTACCAAGGGTTAAAGCTCCTGCTGGCATAGCACTCAGCATGACTGGAAAACACAAGCCTACCCACCATGTCAAGGAGCAGTTCCTAGAAAAGGTCTCTAGGGTAATACAAAGGATAAAACTTAGCTAAAAGTAATTGCAATTACAACTACATGTGAATGGGGGCAGTCTACCTTTTAAACATTGTTCCTCGGATAGTATGGGTTAAGTATAAAAAGCAAGGTATAAAATCTCAAGCTTTTCTAACACTAAAATGTTTCTGTAAATCAGATTTCAATGTTCACTCCAAAAACAGCATTGGCAACATTACAAAGGTCATATTTTTAGGTAACTGAACTGTTCTTAAACAATTCTTCCAAAGTATTAGTCACAAACAGGTTTTTCTTTGGCATCAGGAAGGCAGGTCTTTGCTCTCTGCCTCTGTTTGGCTCAGCAAACATGTTCATCGGGGTCACTGCAAGGAAACTTTCACTCTCGTTGAATGTCTGGTTTGTCCGAGTTCCCCTCTGAACCTCTTTTATAATATCTCTGTGTAGTGTAGAGTACAGACTCTTGTGCATTCTTTTTTTTTTATGATGAATCATCATCCTTCATGACTCCAGTGGGAAAGGTCAAGTTGAAGTGTTTCAGTTTCTTCTCTAATATTACTTCTTTTTGTTGTTTTGTGGGGTTTTTTTCCTTTCTGGGTTGAAATACTGTGATCAATTATTGTCATCTTGCAATTATTGTCATCTTACAATTATTGTCAAAGATCCCCAAATTCTTCCTCTGTGCCCCAAAAGGGGACTTTTGCATCTACATTAGAAGAAATGGAGGAAGCACCTTTTGGGGAGGGAGAAGCAGCAAGTTTAGGAGCACTGTTGTGGTGAGGTGGAACAAGACTCTCACTTGTTCCTTATGAAGCCATACAAGTGGCTCCCATGCACTGAACAACACTCATGGAAGGTGACACTTTGTGGAAACGAAACAGCAGTCTGCCCCTTTAAGGGCTAGTGGGGGCCAGGAGAAGCCAGCCCTGTTCTGGAGCCAAGCCCGGGAGACAGAAGCTGGGAATCATCTGACTCAGCTGGACAGCATCAAATGATTGGCTCGGATGAGTCCCAGCTAAAGAATATAAATAAGGGCCTCAGCTCAATGAGAAAACCTGGGACCCAGAAAGGGCTGTAAGTACACTCTTCTGCAGCTGCAGCAGAAGACTGCAAGAGAGCAAGCCAGTTTTGTGGACTCCCCTAGATTGGCGAAGAGTCTCATCAGTAAATTGCGGGAGGCCAGAGAGTCCCGTAATCTAGGTCAGGAACCGGACTATTTATGCTGTTGTTTCACATTTCCATTTTTGTGTTGGAGAATAACCAGGGTCCTGAGGTAAGGGTTACAAACTGAGCTGGGTGTAGCCAATTGTTTTTCTCAGGCTGGTGATCAGATCCACCGGTCTACAAATAGCCTCAACCTTCTCTCACTGAATCCAATGGCAACATTTCAATGAGAGCAGGCTTGAGCCTGCCTGCGAGATGGCGCTCTGCATAAACACACTTGCCTTTCACCTCAGAAGGCAAGGGTTTAGGGTGACCAGATGTCCCGATATTATCGAGACTATCCTGATATTAAGGGCTTTGTCTTGTATAGACCCTATTTCCCCCCAACCCTGGTCACCCTACAAGGGGCCAAAAGTGATTCAAGACATGAAGCAATCTCATCCTTGAGAGGAGAGAACATTTATTAGTGTAAAAAATAGCTGCATCAACAGGCATTCACTGTTCAGAAGAAATCCGCAGCTAGGATAGCTAGCGTGGAGTAGGTTGGATTTGATGCACTGGTGCATGGAGAAAGCTGTATGTAAAATCTTGCTCAGTGCCTACCTGTGCTTTGCTGGGTCTCCCCAGTATCACAAGTTCTTTCCCTTTCTTGTGCACAAAACTCAGCCATGTTTTAAAGATAATTCATACTAGACATTTTCACTAAAATGCAATGTCAGCCAAAGCTCCTGCAGAGACTGGTGCACCATCAAACATATGGAGGATGATCTGTAGGAAGAGTGTGAAACAGCCACTAAAGACTGTCTAAATGTCTGAAGTTCAAGATGAACAAACTTGTACCAACCCCCCCCCCCCCCCCCCCCCCCATAGGCCTTTATTCCTCTGAAAAGCACAGGAACTCCAGGCTTCCCTGCAGCATAAAGCAATGGAAGATTTCAAATCTCTTTTGTATCTGCCAACTTAGTAATCAGGAAACCTTTAATTCCAGGACCTGTATGCCAAGGCCATTGATAACTGAACAGGGTAGAGAGTTCAAGGAAACAAGTCTCTTCATACTTGAGTATTTGTTTGCTTCACTGCGGCCAAAAACTAGCCCTTTGTTGTCAAGTAAGTTCTAGAATTATTTATCTGCCTTGCCCCATTGACACTGTCAAAAGGTCTGAAAAAGGAATGTTATTGCTGAATGCAAACCCAAATGATGTTTTATTTATAAAATACAAGAATGACTAACCAGGATAAGCTGTGTTGCTTCTGTATTAACATTTTCCGTCCAACATACAGGTTCCCATTCTCAGGGCTCATTTGTAATGGGTCCACAAACAGCAGTTAGAAACAATAAAAATTCCACCCCGACAATGAATTTTACGCTTAGCCTTAAGAGGAAGGGGCCAACAGGTAATAAGGAAGAACAGACTGTTGAAATCTGCAGGGGATGATGTTAAAAGGATTGGTGGTTCAGTTTGGATAAGCACCCAAAAGTCCAGTTAATTATTCTGACTATCCCAAACAGTTTGGGCTGAAAATCTTGTGGGGGGAACAGACATTGTTGTGGCATTTCTGGTACACTGAGCTTCTGGAAAGATCATGAACACTAGAGAATAGCCTTTCTTCTGGTATACCACAAGCACTTCTACTTTGGTTCCTTGATTCAACAAAGCACTTCAATATGTGCTTAACATTCAGCTAAGCTCTTAAGCACGTGAATAACTTTGATTTCAATGAGACTTAAGCATGTGCTTAAATGCTTTGCAGAATTGGGGCCCTGGAAGACTATGTAGCAGCAAGAAAGGCTTAAGTTTAGTTTGCTTTAGGGGATGATGGTTCAGATCAATGCTTATTTTATCCCTAACTGAATGCAACAACACTAGGTAAACATATAATAGAGGTTTAACTATTGTCCTTCATTTAAGATAAGTTTGAGAGACAGGGGTGTTTGGGGTGAGTTCAACAGGTAGTACCTCTGCACCTGTAATGGATCATTTGCTTGCAGCTGGTTCTGGTGATTCAATCAACTCTCCCAATAGCTGCACGTGTACTGCATCAGCACACCCCAGGACCTTGTCTCAACTGGCATGCTAAAGCTAATGAAGGTAGCTAGTAGCAGCAACTGCTACTGAAAGCCACTTCTGGCCCTCCAATTGCATGCCAAGGAGTCATGGTCAAACACTTGGCAAATATTAGACATAGCAACTGAATGAAGAACAGAAAAGACTTCATTCAGACCCATCAGCATTGTTGAGCTGACAAAAAAAGAGGGATAAGCGAGTCAGCTCAGGAATTTACCGTGTGTGTGTGTGTGTGTGTGTGTGTGTGTGTGAGAGAGAGAGAGAGAGAGAGAGAGAGAGAAGTATGTGAGAAGTGTGTTTGAGGACTAGGAGGTCTGGGCAGGTTTCAGGTTTGTACTCTGGTGGTCCATGCTACCCCCAGTCAAGCTGCTACTTTTAGCACACTAGCTCAAGCAAAGCTAGTGTATATCTACCTGTAGTGGGGAGTGTGCTCCCTACTGCAGTGTAGATGTACCCAAAGAGAGACCACTTCAACCTGGAAGTATCGATGTGGTTCAGGGTTCATCATCTATTCCTCTAATGCACTGCTACAACTTTGGATGTAAGATGATATTGAAATGAAAAATATTATTCATTATTATTTATTGTTTATCCATTACAATTTCAATTTACATCTCACTGTGTTAAATCTATTACTGAAGTGTTTCTCCTTGTGAGTTGGACCAGATCATATGATAATAAGTGAATAAATAGTGCTGGTAGTTTACTGTCCTCTAGTATTGTTTTATAAAGCCAAGGTCCCAGCTAAAGAAAGAGCCCTCACTTTGTGTTCCAAACAACCTTCGAGAGAACAGAAAATGTCTGAAATGAATAGTTGCTAAAATTTTGTAGACATGAGGCAAATAAATAAAATACAAATCCTGCTGCAGATTTTGCCAGGATTCTGGGAACATTTTCTACTGACCTGAAAAAAAACCCTTTTCCCCCTCACGTGCTGTTTTCTGTATGTTTTGTCACACAAAGCATATTCTGTGCAATCTGTGGAGCCTCTTGTTAGACACACTGAAAGTTAAGTGAATTTTAGGAGGATTATTTATTATATTGTAGATTACATCATGGCACTGCACATTTCCTCACTGAAATATGTTTTATTAGCAATTTTGAAATCCCTTTGTATGCATCCCTATCGATTAATTTGTCTGTGAGCGTACGTGTCACCTGATATCCTTGTTGTGTGTTTGTAGCTCATGGTATTTCATGAAACATTTTTGCGGGTGCTGATAATTCTGTAGATTCCATTATATGCCAAACATATGTCATCATTTCTTTGAAGGTTTTGGAATCCCTCAGGATGGTCGCAACATATAAATGTAACAATCCCAATAGAAAAGTTTGGACTTCTGGAGTCGGAGTTTAGAATCTGCATTTTCACTTGCAAACTGGGACGGTTTAAAAGTAAACAGGCCATTAATGATAAATCATCTGGCATGGCCTGAGTCAATGAGAAGGGCAAACATTCTGCACCGTGGAAGACTACAAGTTATCACAGTGGATCAGCAAGATGGATTGTCTGAAATGAGCCAGCCCGAATTTGTATACATATAAGTAGCATTTTGTCAGTATTCAGTATAATTAATATTTATTAAAGGAACAATTTTTTTAAAAAGTTAATGGGGGACAGGGGAAGTCCAGCTGCCTTCTCTGTGGGGGCCTGATCTAAAGCCTCCCATTGATTTCAGTCGAGTTTGGATCAAGCCTTATATGTGTGAACAGGTCAAAAGATAGCTGTGGGGAACTAGAAGGACCAGTTTTAGCAGCCTGCGTCCAGCTTCCCCCAAACTCTAGAGTTCACACTTAGCCAGTCCTCCACAACTGAAGTACCCGGTGTGAATTTTTGGCAATGACAACAATGGGAGTAGTAGGGTGACCAGACAGCAAGTGTGAAAAATCGGGACAGGGGGTCGGGGGTAATAGGAGCCTATATTAAAAAAAAGCCCCAAATATCAGGATTGTCCCTATAAAATCGGGACATCTGGTCACCCTAGGGAGTAGTGACAATGGTGGGAGTTTTGCCATTGATTTGAATGGGGCTAGGATGTGAATGGTGTGATGGGGCTCAGGTAGTGCAGTTTAGCTTGTGTGCTCACTGGCCTGGTTGCCACATTGCCTTCTCAGGAATAATCTGCTTTGACTAGGGCTGAGGGCAGCAAGGATATCGGTCATTGTGTATCTGCTTCCTAGCTGCCTGCTTTCATGGCATAAATTGTACTTCTACTTATGGCCAGACCATGCCCTACATCCTTACAATGGATGGAAGTAGTGCTTGGAGCAAAGGGCACTATTTAGATCTATAGCGGTGTGCTCCAGCCCTTTCTCCTTAAACGTGCTTTCTGCTCCCAGAAAGCTTCCTATGCCGAGCAGTAGGTAGTATAATGCCAGTTATATATTGACTTTATATTACTAGGGTATTCTCATATATCAGGGGAATCCCCAGGTAACCTATTATCAGAGCTTTGCATCTTCTGTGTACTGCTAGTGTAGCACTAAAGGAAATTACCAAGGGCTGAGGATTTGGCCCCTCTTTATTTAAACGCATAAAGAGCCCAATTGTTTCATTAAGGCACAGACTTGAGCAAAGATCAGTTTCAAGCTGCAGCACACCAATGGGTCACCAGCCGGCACTGTGCTTCATAGAGAAATGATCCATCCCAGGGTTTCCTAGCACACAGGGAGGGAATACTGACCTCTCTCTGCACTTGGCCAGGAGGGGCCAGAATGAAGTCCTTACATTTTCCCTACCCTTTGTCTAATGCCCAGAGGTCACATATATAATATACATACACCCATACACACACACACCAAAATGTTCATTTTGGTCAACAATATTTTTGATAAAAACCTGAAAAAATGTGATGAAAACAACACATAAATATCATTTTTTGTCAACTAGCTCATTTCCTGACCAGTTCTAGCAGGGATTATGCAAATAGTGAAAGCGTGTATGGTGGGGAGAAATCCTTTGTTCCTTCCCTGCTCCTGTCCTTTGGGCCCCACACAAGGGCCAATCACAGTCTAGCCCCAGATTATTGCTATGGACTTGCCTCAGTTTCTTAACAGTTTTGCTGCTGCATTAGGTGTAGATGTATGTGTGTGTGGTGGGGTGTGTGTGTGAATTTTATCTTTTGTGATTGGGGAACACGGTCATTTTGTTGCTCTCTAGAGCCATAAACAACTTCATTTGGGTATATATTCTGTCCTTTTCCTCACATGAATAGGCAGGGGAGCGTAGCTGATATCAGTGAAGTTGCACATGATAGGTTTTATTTTGTGAATAGAAAATACTGGGATTCAGAGTGCTAGTTACTTTCTGCATGCAAATGCCCTGTTTCTCTAACACAGAGGGCTGTGTAAGTTGCAAATAAGTGTTCTGTGAATCAAACCCCAACTCCTCTCTTTATTTTAACTGGAGACTTTTGCTTGTGGTTAAGCATCATCAGACATTATTCAAATGTTTTATGGCTTGCAGCGGAAGTATGCTTTTATTTTTTTTTAAAGAACATTTTAAATAAGGAAAAACAAACAGTTTCGTTGGAAGGGCCTGGCTATGGATATCTTCTTTCCACAACAATGGCTTGATGTGACTGTTAACCAGCATTTGGCTGTTTTATAACTGGTGCAATTATTTTGTCAAAGGTTGTACAGGTTTTTTTTTTTAAACTCCTTTAAAAAAAGTTAGTTTACAGTTTATTAACTTAGATTACTGCTAATAGCTCCCACGGGTCTTTCTGCTGAAACAAGAACTAGGATAACTGATTTCTTAAAACCAATCTGGAAGACTTTAAAACACGGTTATAGCTATCACTGAAACAGCAGGAGGAAGAATAGTCTGTCATTGTTTTTTGTTTTGTTTCTTTTTTCTTCCTTATCTCCATATAAACTTTTTCTGAGACTACATGGCCAACTTTATTTTTCTATTATCTTGTTTAATTTTTTTTTGAATCTATTGACCAGATTATTTGTATTCATTTGCAAACTATCAGCCAAGGTACTTAGCATTTTTCAAGTATTAGGAAACACACTAGTGCATTTGTGAAACCAGTGAAGGGTTTCTGGGGATAAAGTATGACAAGGCTTTAGAGCTGGGGACTATATATAAAAGGTCACTTTTTCAAAAGATTACTGCCTTCATTCCCTGCATTGGTTCAGGTACTCTGGCTAGAGAATTGGGGGTGGGGGTGGGGTGAGGAGTGAGTAGGGGAGCTTAAATTAAATTAAATTAATGGAGATATCCCATCTCCTAGAACTGGAAGGGACCTTGAAAGGTCATCAAGTCCAGCCCCCTGCCTTCACTAGCAGGACCAAGTCTCCATCCATTTCTTACCCATTCCCCACCCACTTTTTCCAAGTGGCCAATTAGCCCTGCTTACTTCTATGTGCCTGAACTCATGCCAGGATAGCTTTCCTAGGGGCATACAAAGGGGCTCCTTCTTTTTACTCCCTTGTTATGGATGCACAATCCACAGTTCAACACAATCCAGCCCTGTGTGATGAGGGAACAATTTGTTGACCTGTTGATGAGCAATATGCACAGTGGATGAAATTCATCCAGATGTAGTGGGCCTGTGCATAGCAAGCCCTGGATACCACATAGGCTGCACATTAGCCAGGGACTGCATATATTGATCTAGCCTACAAGTCTCATGGTGAAGTTGTAATGATTACCTGTCCAACAGGAACAGCACTGAGTGTGTAGATATAGATATATGTAGCATAGGTGTGTTACATCATCATCTCTTATATTGTCTATAGGAAGAAGTAGAGGCTTCGGGGAACAAAACGGTTTCAGTTGGAAACCAGTGCCCTGGCCTAAGATTGGAGGCTGAATTTCATCTCCACACCTCCCCTGCACTTCATCTGCACAGAGTTCAAGTATCCTGGCTCTCTGTGGGTGGTGTGAATTTCACCCACAAAGAACATGTATATTTCCTTATATTTTTGATTGGCTGCTAGGGCCTTTGGTTTTCTTTTTTTCATCCCAGATGATGTAGCGCCTCAGCGGACATTGGATTAGTGAATTAGGGACTCTTGCAGTATATCTGCCTATGAAGCTTCATGCACATTAAACAGGTTTTGGTTGCTGATGCCATTATCCTCCTTGTCGTTTTCTTTAACACTTTCTTCCCCTAATTTTATATCTTATCTATTGCTGTCATTCTAAGTAGTGTATTGGCCATTGTGTGTTACTGCTAAGTGTTCAGTATGGAAAGACATACATGAGTTAGTATGTGCATGTTTAATATCACTTGTAGGATGCTTTTGCTCCTACTGCTTGGGAACAGAATGCGCAGTAATTTTGAAGGCCGAACATGTACCATAAGATATGCAGTTTACTGAATTATCTTTGGTCACAAAACAGTATTGCATTCTTCCCTTCAGCCACAGATAAAAGATGTGTTTATGTATATTTGTGATTTTACACATTTTCACTTTAAAATTGAATTAAATGTAAACAGGGCTGCCTGAGCTCTAGCCTGACACTTAGTGATGAGCTAGGGAAGAAGATGTCATGAACCAACCTTGTTTGCATAGACACACCCACTCTGCCTAGGTGCACAGCATGATGGGAATGCTTTGCCCAAATGATCAGTTTTGGCTGGTGTTGGATCACAAGACACTTAGTTATTGGGGGCAGGGATAATAAAGGGTTGTTATACTTGTGTGAATCAAGGGTAGCAGAACTGTAGTTGGCATACCCTGATTGAGGGACTTGTTAGAATGTAGCTATTCAGGCCTGCCTGTAAAGACCTATAGTTTTAAGAACTTGGGTGTATTTTTATCACTTAGCTAGTTACAGGAGTATAAAAACAAAGAATCAAAATCACAGTCCACCTATGTATAGCAGAGTGCCAAGTGCCTGATTCCAGAACAAGTGCCCAGAGAGTGAAGTAAGCAAGATGCATTCCCTCCTCTCATTCCCCACCTGGGTGTGGGGTGATCACATGTCCCAATTTTATAGGGACAGTCCCGATTTTTGGGTCTTTTTATTATATAGGCTCCTATTACCCCCAACCCCCGTCCCGATTTTTTACATTTGCTGTCTGGTCACCCTATCTGGGTGAGAGGTGAACTCACACAGATGCACCTCTGAATCAGTAGCGTAGCGTAGCTAGCGGGGTGCAGGGGAAGCAGCCGCTTCCCCTCAGCAAATTTGCCCAAAGCAGCGCCTTTCCAACTGAGCGAGGAGGGGCGCAGGCTGGCTGCCCGCAGCGCGGCCGGCAGCCATGCGGGGGTGGCAGACGCACAGCCGGAGGAGCGGGGGGGGTCATGGCATGCGGCCCGAAGCCACGGCCGTCAGCCATGGGTGGGCGGCGGGCATGTGGCCAGAGGTGCGGGGTCGGGCGCAGCATGCGGCCCACAGCGCGGCCGGCTGCCGTGGCCAGAGGACGGGGAGGAGTTGCAGCATGCGGACGGCTGCCGCGACTGGAGGAGCAGGCTGGCGGCTGGCAGCCACGGGGGGACGGCGGGCACGTCATGGACGGAGGAGCCATGGCGAGGGAGGGGCAGTGCGGCCGAAGGAGCCAGTCAAGGGGGGGGGCACGGAACGGCTGGAGGAGGAGCCAGCCAAGGGGGCATGGCCAGAGGAGGAGCCAAGGGGGGCGCCTTTTTTAGGTTTGCTCCCCCTCCTCTTAGAAGCTGGCTATGCCACTGCTCTGAATTCTGGGTCTTCACAGACCAACGATGGCAATTATGAGTGGGTGCAATGGAGGGAGATGGGAGAGTCATGTTAAAGGAAGTTCTGCTTGTTGGACTTAACAACCTGAGGCAAAAGGACATAGCCCAACATACTCTGGGGTGGGTGTTTTGCTCATGGTTTATGCTTATAAATCCTGCTTTCAGCATTTCCCCACATTAATACTAGGTTACTTTCCCCTTTTTTATTAGAAGTTTCTTTTCAGTCTCTGTGCTTGTGAGAGGGTAAATATTGCCTCTTAGAAGCACCCAAGGGGTGGTGTGTAATTGTCCCAGGTTACTGGGTGGGGACTTGAACAGGTTCTGTGTTGTATTGTTGAAAAGGAACCCCTGGATATTGAACCTGACCTTTGTTGCTGCTAACTCCAACTGGCAGAAGGGTTATATAAACAAAAAATACCTGAGTCAATGTACTTGCAAAACTTAGATCCCAAAACTTGCAGAGCTGGGTTGCATCTCCTTTCAAAATGTTAGCTTGTGTCCTATGTGAAAATTGTTGGTGATCTCCCATTCCTATCCTCAGTCCTGCTCCATATCAGCATAAGGCCTGGCATTATTGTCACCTTTGTTGATAGTTTCAGACAAGCTAAGGATGAAACTAAATTAGACTAAGATCTAAATTGAATGCTCTTCTCGTGCCTGCAAGTAGTCACTGTAGGTTAGGGCTGAATCACATAAAAAACATTTTCCTAACCAGCAGCTTTAACTATGTCACTTCCCCTTCCACTGACTTTGTCTTGCCTTCCATATCAAATCCGAGATTCTTGGGCACTTTCAAGGTGCTCCAAAATGTTGCTCTTGCCAATATCTCTGCTCTCATAGCCAAACCATTCCCTCCTAATTCTTCAGGTTGTTATTTTGCATGAACTTCACACTGAATCAAGAATATATTCTGTCATTTCAGTCTGTAATTGTTATACGCCATGACACCTGAGGTGATGGCTACTTGCGTCACATGGTACTACATAATACTGTACATGGCAGCATATAAACTGATGTAACATACCCATAGTATGTGTATCTATAGCTACACACAGAAGGAGAGAGAGAGTAGTACATAGTCTATATCAGGGGTGTCAAACTCAATTGCACAGGGGGCCAAAACTCAAAACTCGCGGGCCGAACAGTATAACCATTTATTTAACAGACTAAATATTTATGTTTTTTAACCATTAATATGAACCAAAATACAGGATATCATTCCAAAATAAATACATTTCAACTTAAAATATTTTGCTCTTCATAAAAAAATATCCTGTCAATACAATACATTCAAAATCTGTACATGCTGGAATATTAAAAAATCTGAAAATATAAATAAAAAATTGAATTTAAAGCAAAAGTATAATCATAACAAATCATAACATTCCATTTTCTTGTCCTATTTAGTCAGAGCCTGATACTTGGAGTCTTTTCTTTGCAACAAGTTCGTTTATGTTTGGGGTCAGGTTCTGTGTTGTGAAGATTCTCAGGATCGATTGCAGGTGTTCATCAGTGAGGCGACTCCTGTGTGACGTTTTGTTAATTTTCATCACAGAGAACAGCTGCTCGCACAGATATGTGCTGCCAAACATGGACAGGATTCGAGCCGCATGTTGGCGGAGCTGCGGCATCGCTTCAGGAATGAAGCGAGTGAACTGTGCTGGCCCCGCAGTGTCGTACTTTGCCTTCAGTGTCCCGTTACATTGCAGTTCTATCAGCTCCATCTGCATTTCTACAGGTGCGGTTTCCACATCGACTGCAAATGGGTTGCGAAGCAGCTCGAAGTTACTTTTCTGTGCCTCAAAGTCACTGAAGCGCCGTGCGAACTCAGTGCGCAGCGCGCTGAGTTTTTCAGCAAAGGTGGCATTTGGGAAAACTGTGGCACTTTCTTGGTTCCGTATTACTTGGCAACAGGGAAAGTGAGACAAGTTGCATTGGTGCATTTGTGTCTCCCATAAGCGCAGCTTCACTTGAAATGCCTTCACTGCATCATGCATTTCGGTTATTATGTGCTCCCGTCCCTGGAGTTGAAGGTTTAAAGCGCTAAGATGCGACGTTATGTCAGCCAGGAACGCCAACTCACATTTCCACTTTTCATCCCGCAGAACTGTGCAGTCTTTCCCCTTACTGTCCATGAACTGGCAGATTTCCTCTCGCAGCTCAAAGTGTCTTTTGAGAACTTTTCCCCGACTTAGCCACCGGACCTCCGTATGATATGGCATATCGCCAAACTCGCTATCTATTTCCCGCAGAAAAGACTGGAATTGGCGGTGATTTAAACCGTGGGCTCTGATAAAGTTGACGGTTTGTGTTACAGTGTTCATCACATGATCCATTTTTAGGACTTTAGCACTCAGCGATTCCTGGTGTATGATGCAGTGATACACTGTCAACTCACCGGCACAGTTCTCCTCCCGCATCTTTGAGCGCATCCTTCCCACCAGTCCATTTTTTTCACCACACATAGCAGGTGCGCCATCTGTTGTAAGTCCAACGAGTTTTTCCCACGGCAGTTTCATGTCGGTTACACTTTGAAATACATTTCCAAAGATGTCTTCTCCTTTCGTTGTCCCGTGCATCGATTTAATGTCCAGTATTTCCTCTGTTACGCACAAATTGGAATCCACACCACGGATAAATATCGCCAGCTGTGCAGTGTCAGTCGCGTCAGTAGTTTCATCCACGGCAAGGGAGTATGCAACAAAATCTTTTGCTCTTTCAGTCAACTGTGTTTTCAAATCAGTCGCCATCTCACAAACCCGATTAGCAACAGTGTTTCTGCTGAGGCTTACATTTGCAAACGCTCGCGTTTTATCTGGACAAAGGACGTCGCACACTTTCATCATACAATTCTTTACGAATTCCCCCTCGGTAAACGGCCGTCCTGATTTGGCGATCTCTTCGGCCACAATGAAACTTGCTTTCACAGCAGCTTCACTTTGTGATTTTGCTTTGGTGAAAAACGTCTGCTGGGATGTCAAATTCTTCTTCAACTCCTCTACCTTTTGTAGCTTCTGTCCTGCGCTCAGGTTTTTGAACTTGTTCTCATGTTTCGTCTCGTAGTGCCGTCTTAGGTTATACTCCTTCATTACAGCGATATTACTCCCGCAAAGGAGACACACTGGTTTACCTGCAATTTCAGTAAACATATACTCATTCTCCCACCGGCTTTGAAAGCCTCGGTTTTCAGAATCAATTTTTCTCTTGGCCATTGTTGGGGTCTAGCTTTGATTTGATATTAGCGTTGTATACATCAACAGACCGCGAACTTGAACCGCAGCTTGCCGTTGGCGGCAATTGCACTGCATCATGGGATTTGTAGTGTGTGTTATTGGGGCGTCATATCACAGGGCCATTAAAAACAGATATATAAAACGATTTCGCGGGCCGGATATAATTGTATGGCGGGCCGGATGTGGCCCGCGGGCCTTGAGTTTGACACATGTGGTCTATATTAATCATGTCATAAAACCTTACCCACCAAAAATATTAGGACTAGGTACAATAAAATGATGTCTGATCCACAGTTGGTGTAATTGGCATAGCTCTACTGAAGTAAGCACAAGTTTGTTTATATGGTCTGGTATTGATGCTGTTGTCTGTATCCCTCTTTGCTTAAAACATTTACAGAAATGTATTTTCACTGAAAACTTGCTCTCAGCATTTTACTTCTAAGTTTCCAACCTGTTCATTGATGCAGTAGAAAAGGTTTTGAACTTCCAGTCCTGAGTTGGGGTCATGCTATTGTCTTCTCTCTTGAACACCTGATGTCTTTATCCTTTACTGCTTCACTGACGTACATAAAAAAAACTGTTATCTGGTCTGCAACCACATATTCCCCTGAAAGAATTTTGCATAGAATCGACAATATGTTAAAAATAAATAAAAAAGATCACTTTTTATATTAACACTAAAAAAAAATGGAAAAATAATTCTGTCCAATGTATTTATTTGGGAAATACCTGTGCTATTTCCTACTGCCAGTTTTTCTTAACACAAAGCCGCTGATTTTCAAGTGCTCCTGTAGTAAAAGTGACTAGAATGTCTGACAAGCTAGTATGGTAATGAAATGGCATACTCTTCTGTTACATCGGCATTTCAATAAAGATGGAATTTTGCCTCAAAAGGAGGACAGTGATCTTTTCACAAACACTGTCCTTTGTCCTGAGGCACACAAAATCCCCAAATCCCTAAAATATTTTATCTAAAGATAAGATAATTTTGCACCAGCCCAGGCATGAAGGAAAAAAGTATATCAGATGCAGCTGGAAAAGTCCTGTTGCTCAGGGAGAAGGTAAATTAAAGGTTTCTATCTTATCTGTATTTCAATTAAAATTTTATTTTGGTCCCTGGCAGTGCAGACAGTTGAAGTCTTGGGAAGTGGAAACACTCATAGGTGTATGAAAAAGGAATCTTTAATGGAGGAGATGTATACATTTGATCTATGCTGCTTTTCATGTGGGGTATACATGACATTTAAATAAAAATGTAGAATCTTATGGGGGGTCCATCCGTGTGAGTTCACTTGCTCGATTTTTTTCCCCATATGCAACAACCCCCTTACAACTCTGCAAGCCTGCCTAGCTCATTCTATGGGTCAGTGCCAAAGGAAACCAGCTGTGTAAAATACAGTACAATAGTTAATTAGGGCCTGATCTAGCTTCCATTGAAGTCAATGGTGCATATTGGTTTACAATGTTCTTGTTTGCTTGGGAACTGGATGACAGAGTGTCAAGATAGCCTTGCAGGTCTAGGTCACAAGCCCACTCATTTGTAGCCCAAAATCATTACCATCTCCTAGCCATTGGGTGAGCTTTGTGAAACAACTTGATGGTCTCAGTCTAGGCACTAGTGAACAGATGTCTCCATTACATTAAAACCCTCTCCCAGTTGCTACTACTGAGGCACACGTTTGTAATCTCATCAGAGACACAAAAACTGGAGTTGGAGGGACTTACCCTCTCACCTAACAATGATCCTTCCAGACATATTAATAGGACCAGAGGGAAGCTGACAACACCACTCCTTGTGCAGCACTGGTTCTGTGAATAGCTCATAGAATCATAGAATATCAGGGTTGGAAGGGACCTAAGGAGGTCATCTAGTCCAACCATCTGCTCAAAGCAGGACCAATCCCCAACTAAATCAGATGATGCCAGTCTTCAGGGCTATCAACCACTTAATCCCCTTTAAAATGGAAACTGAGTGGAGTATTTCTGACAAGAATCCCCAATATATTCTGGATGCTTTGTGCTGCTCCAGTGATGCAGTGATTCCACTTTATCAGGTTGGTGCATGCCTGTGCCTCTGGCCCTTTGGGAATACTGTTCCTGCTGGCCCTTCAGTGTTCAGAATTAGAGGATTTACAGTATTTGATAGTGGTTGAGTCCACGACTCTGTTGGCCTCAGCTGCCATAGGCATAGTCAGGGCGTGGGTGGATGGCAAATGGAGAGGCACTATCTCTGATATTGCAGAGAGGAGAGAAGATTCTTTAGGACTGAATGAGCTGTGCAGCCGAAAGAGAGCACTGTCCTCTAAGGAAAGAAAGAACCTATTGTCGGGAAGTACCAACCACCCCGTTCCCTGTGGGTAATTGGGATGTGGTGGAATGTGAGGCCCCAGGGAGCCCACCTAGTCATTGGGTTTTTGTTTATTTAACTTTGGGAACTCATACCTCTCCCTTCCCCCACTAGTTCTGACTCACGGGCTGCTGTAATCTCTTTAGACCCTTTGCAGAGAAGAGGGAATTCAGATGCCATGGCAGAGTCCCAGTGCCTCCTTGGGGCCAGCCTTGGCCCTAGTCATACTGCCTCATTTCCCTATCCTTCCTCTCAAGAAACTCTCCCAGGCAGTAGTCTCTCTCAGCATCACCCCACAAGACACTGGCAACACACTTAGACAATAGTCCCAAGGGCTCAGATCTCAGACCTTGGTCAATAAAGGAACTTATGCTAACCCTAACCCAAAGGAACATGAGACAGGGGTCCAGGCTTCTGCCTGAGGCAGCAGCCTGCATGCTCAGAGGCAGAAATTTGGTTACTTGGGAACTTTCACAGCAAAAATTTAAGTGCCAAGTGCAGCAGCAGCAAAGTGGGGGCTTTATGGATGGCAGTGATGCCAAAAAACTGGAACTTAGGCACTGAAATCTAGGCTTTAGTCACCTAATGGTCCTTTATAGATCTGGGCCTCAGTTCTTTCCCACTCTCCTACAGAGTTCTGACTCTCAGGATTTTTCTTCCTGTGTGTCTCCCTTCTTCCAGGGCCAGGCACAGGAGACAGCCTCCCCCCTGCAACCTTCTTCAGTCCTTCTGCAGGCCATCTGCCTGGGAGTTATGCTTCTCCAGGGCCTATCAGAGGACCAACCATCCTTCTACAGCTTTCCCTCTCCCAACTGAGCTCTCACAGCCCTTTGTAGGCATCCCATGACCCTTTCCCAGGTAGATCTAATAATTAAATAGGGCCACTAGCCACTCAGGATTAGCTGGGAGGGTAGCTAATTGTCACAGGGTAGGCTGGGCATGACTCCCCTGAAAGGGCCAGACAGCCTGTGACAGATGCATGGAAGGATGGGAACTAATTTGCATGGTTCTAAATGGAGATGAATTTGAATCAAAACCCCAGATCTGAACAAACCCTAAAGACTGGATAAGTGTAGATCCAAATTTAAATGTGTTGGCTAAGGCCTATGCCTAATTCTGAGGTTTGCTTCAAGGCAAATAGTCCACCAGAGTGGGCTTGGAATCATAGAATATTAGGGTTGGAAGATACCTCAGGAGGTCATCTAGTCCAATCCCCTGCTTAAAGCAGGACCAACACCAACTAAATCATCCCAACTAGGGCTTTGTCAAGCCAGGCCTTAAAAACCTCTAAGGGTAGGTTTACACTTACCTCCGGGTCCGGCGGTAAGCAATCAATCCCGGAAGTGCTTGCCGTCGACGCCGGTACTCCAGCTCGGCGAAAGGAGTACGCGGCATCAACGGGGGAGCCTGCCTGCCGCGTCTGGACCTGCAGTAAGTTCGAACTAAGGTACTTCGAATTCAGCTACGTTATTAACGTAGCTGAATTTGCGTACCTTAGTTCGAAGTGGGGGGTTAGTGTGGACCAGGCTTAAGAATGGAGATTCTACCACCTCCCTAGGTAACCCATTCCAGTGCTTCACTACCCTCCTAGTAAAAGAGTGTTTCCTAATATCCAACCTAGACCTCCCCTACTGCAACTTGAGACCATTGCTTCTTGTTCTGCCATCTGCCACCACTGATAACAGCCTAACTCCATCCTCTTTTGAACCCCCCTTCAGGTAGTTGAAGGCTGCTATCAAATCCCCCCTCACTCTTCTCTCCTGCAGACTAAATAACCCCAGTTCCCTCAGCCTCTCCTCATAAGTCAGCAAGAGCAGGATTTCTTGTGAGTTTTCTGGTAATGTTTACTTCTCGCCAACTCAGGAATACCCCGAAAACAGCCTTGCTCATATTATTTTACTACTTTATCTCCCATCTGGAGCCCAGAGGGGATCTGATTGTGATCTCAGCTGCACCAGTATAAATTGAAATCGGTGGAGTTACACCAGTTTAAAATTAACATGAGATCAGAATCAGGAAATGCAGACAACAATGAAAAATGGGGATAGGGAAAGGAGGGGAGAAAAAGAAAAAAATCTTTGTCAAAAAAAGTTAACCAATCCTTTTTTCAAGCCTCATAATGATTCTCTTCAGTTGGAGCTTTAGGTACAGGTCTGAACAGTTTTAATACTATAGAAACAGGCCTAGTTAGTTATGAACTCCATTAAGATATATATGTAACTGGAAGATTATATTTTTATCACTTATTTGCTTGGGGAATGAAGCTGGGGAAGGATTCGGTATCTCCAACTGTCTCTTTAAGTAATATTTTCTTGAGTCTGTCTCAGATTCACAAACAAATATTTGCCAAAGTATTTTCCAATCGACATGGAAGTTGAACAATTCCACGAATCGTTGCATCCTATATTTCATTATCTTCAGCAGAATACGTATTTCCTTGTTGGTATCATGGTAACACATCAGGGTTTCTGTGTGACACAGTTAAAATTCACAGTACATTTTCAAGGACTGTACCAGACAAACATTTTAGGGTCTGGTGGTGTCCGATGGAGAGAGATCTGCAAAAATTACCAAGATACAATGATGAATGAATTCTGCAGTTGGAATGTAGCAGAAAGCTGGGTAATAGATCTTCTCCTGTTTAGTGAACAGGAGTCACATTAGGTAATGGCAGCAGAAAACATTAAAGACAATTGTATATGATGCAACGTTCAGTCAGATTCGTTCACAGTGTATAGTAATTTTAAAATGGCGTTCTTTGTTCTGTAGCAGTGTCTAATATTTCTAAACATTTTAGGCTCTGTGACACCTTAATGGTATACAATAACAGTATGCCTCCCTCTTAGAAAAATGGATACTCTCATTTTTCTAAACATTGGTCCTTTACCTTTAACCATTTCCATTTAAATGCAAATTTCAAACATGTCCACCTCTCTATATTCCAACAAAAACACAGGGAAAATACTCTACCTTAAATCCTAATTTTGCCATAATTTCCTTCAGGTGTGTGTCATTCCATGTATGTCTATTTTGCATTTCAATTACATACCATCACTATAGCAAGTTTAACATGTACATTTCACTTTTAAACATCTCTGTTTTTTTGAGAAGCCACACAGTTTTCATTTGATGTAGGAAAATTAACATTAGTAGTCACCATCCTTTCCTATTAAATCTACCTGACCTCACCTTCCAAGGTGGAACTTTCCCATTTCAAGTCTTAGAATTATTGCAAATACTTACAGATGTTTATACAATTAAAAGGCAATAATTTCATTAGGAACTGCCAACAAATTAAGTGATTTTGTGCCATAGGAATGGATTAAACATGTAATTATCATTCCCTTTTATGGGAAATAATTGAATTTTGGGGTTAAAGATAAAACAAGATGCTATGAAACATATGTAATACCAGTATCTGTTTCCTGAATGTTTGTTCCTGGTATGCAGCTTAGTAACACATTTGAGCAATTCATTAAGGTGTTTCTGTTTAGTGATTCTTCAGAGACAAAGTTATGTTTCAATCTGTTGTGCAAAAAACCCACCTCTAACCAAAACCCTTTTATCTGTGGTTAGTCCCTCTTGGTTTACTTTTGACAAGAGAGGGCACTGTGATAACATTCTAAAGTGTGGACATATTTGTTTACACTTGCCTCTGAGACGGAAAGAAAGCCAAGGATTAACCCCTGAACCAATTATATTACAATATAGCAACTACTTCAACACAAAGAAGGGTAGGGGGAAGGAAGACAATTTAACTAATTAGTGAAAATTGCAATGCTCTTTATGGAAATTATTCAGTTAGAAGAAAAAAATGTTGAGTGTGATCACAGGCAATAGGATATCTACCATCATTTGTATTTACTTATTTTCATTTTGAGTCAGTTCTCGCTGGCCAGGAAACTAAGCTGTATGGAGCTCTTTAAGGCTCAGGTCCAGTTATGCATATGAGTGACTTTACAAACATAAGTCATTTAAGTGCTTTTATCTTTAATCCTGAAAACAGTGAGACCACTCACATCTGTAAAGTTACTCACCTGAATGTTTCCAGGATAGGAGCCCAAGACCTCATCATTGGGCAAACACGTGACCCTGTTACTCTTTGAATACAGGATAGATTAATGGCTTGTCTACATGAGGCCTTCCAGGAAAATTAATCTGAATTAACTAGAGATGTGAATTTGATGTAGATTAGTTAAAACCACTAAATCCCTGTGTGGACAACGTTACTAAGAATGGAAGTGTCCTTAATTCAATTTAGTGTAATGCACTTTGGAAGTTACTAAACTGAATTAAGGCCACTTTAATTCTGAATGAGGGTGTCCATATAGGGACGTAGTGCGGTTTAACTCATCCACCTCAAATTTAGACCTTTAGTTAATTTAGATTAACTTTCCTGGATGGCTCCGTGTGGACAAACTCATTGTAGAAGAGTTTAATCAGAATGAAAGTGATTTTTTTTTAAAGTGACCAGTGATTTTGGGTGCCTCAGTTTTTGGAGGCACAACTCAAGACACCTTAAATGGGCCTGTTTTTCAGAAAGTGCTGAGCATCTGCCCTCTAAAAATCAAGACCTCAAAGGTAACTCTAATTGGGCACTCAAAACCACTCATTGTTTTTGAAAATCACATCCATTTATTGTTTATGAACAGCTGATAGATTGTAAGTGGGCAGGGCATTTCTCTTTTTACTTGCCTACAAAGTGCCCAGTACACGACTGATGTTCTGTTATTGTTGCAACTAATACTAATAAATGTCAGCTAAAAGAAAGCAAAAACACATAAGTAGAAGCCTTGGTGTTTTAAAATCTAAACTCAATGTACAAAGACCCACTTGATTCTAATAAAATATTTAAATAACAGCTACTGCAAACCTACTGCTAGAAGGTTTCTAACCATCAGGGGAATGAGGTTCTGGAGCAGCCTCCCAGTAGGAGTTGTGGGGGCAAACAACTTAATTGGTTTGAAGATGGAGCCTGATAAATTTGTGAGTGGAAGTGTATCATAAGGCTGCCTGCAGTGTTGGGGGCTGGGCTCTGCAGTCCAGGTGGTCCCTTCTGGTTGATGTCTTTTGTTCCTAAAATCTCATGTTTTGGGGCTTCAGCTGGCCGCCTAAAGGGAATTTTTTCCTCCAGTGTGTTTAGTGTCTTTTGTCTCCTTCCCCTGAAGCATCAGAGATAGTCACAGCTGGACGGGGTGGGCCAATGCTCTGAGGTGGCACCAAGTATTCTCTCTCTCAGCTTAATGGACTGGTTCTTGCTCACATGCTCAGGGTCTAACTGATCACCACATGGGGTTGGAAAGGAATTTTCCCCAGGTCAGATTGGCTGTGACGTGGGGGTTTTCCCATTCCTCTCTAATGTGGGGTTTGGGTCACTTTGCTACAATCATCTGAGTATGTGTCACTTAATCAATTCCTTCCCATTGCAGGGGCCTCAGGCATTTGGTGCAACTCTCTGCCTCCTGTTCTCTGCCTGTGTCACACAACAGTTTACCCTCTTGATGGCTGGAATACTCTAGTTTAATCTAGGTTATGGGGCCAGGGCCGGCTCTAGGCACCAACAAAGCAAGCAGGTGCTTGGGGCGGCAAATTTGCAGGGTCGCAAGAATCCAGCATGAGAGCTGAGAACCAACAGGGAGCCCTGGGAGCTGTAGTTCCTTGGTTAGCTCCCTGCCTATTGAGCCAGCCCTAGAGCAGGGAAAGAACTACATTTCCCAGCATTCCCTTGGCCGCAATTAACAGGAAAGGGAGGGGGAAGGAGTGTAGAACTGACACCTCATGCTGCAGATTGCTGTAAATGGTAGGGACAGAGCCAGCTCTAGGTTTTTTGCCGCCGCCCCCACCCCATCCCTGGGCTCTCCCCGCACCCCTGTGTTGCCCCAGCCCTGGACTCTCCCCCACCCACACCAGCTCTGGCCCCCACCCGCACCCCCCTGCTGCCCCAGTCCTGGCCCCCACCCGTACCCCCCTGCTGCCCCAGCCCTAGGCTCTCCCCCCACCCGCACCTCCTGCCGCCCCAGCCCTGGGCTCTTCTCCCCCTCCCTGCACCCGCACTCCCTGCCACCCCAGCTCTGGCCCCCACCTGCACCTCCTACCACCCCAGCCCTGGGCTCTTCCCCCACCCACATCTCCTGCCACCCCAGCCCTGGGCTCTTCTCCCCCCCTGCACCCACACTCCCTGCTGCCCCAGCTCTGGCCCCCACCTGCACCTCCTGCAGCCCCCAGCCTGGGCTCTTTTCCTCACATATTGTTAAAACACTGTGTGATTTAATTATTAATCTAAGTTATTAACCAATCAGGATCCTTTTGCTATGTTATTATTAACCAATTAAGTTATCAACTTGCACTAAGCTGAAAACTTATTTGCTGTGAGAATTATATAAATGAAATATTTTCTCTGTCACACTGTTTAACTATGGATAGTATTATAGCAAATGAAACAATGAATTCACACTCCTGTGGCTTTTTTCAGGTAATGTTGATCGCTAATTTGGCTCCTGAACCACTGAGGTCTGAGTCTCACTGCCATACAAGAAGTTTATGCCATTAAATCCACCCTACTGTGTATATATATGCCATCAAGAAAATATGTGATATGGTTGATACTCAAGGCAACCCCTCTGACTTCCAGATGGGGTTTATGAAACTGTGTATCTATAAAAGAAATTGTTTATTATTTATACTAATTTCTGTTGTAATTTGGGGCTTGGGGAAGTACATCTCACTGATTATTTCATGGCAGAGTGTGGGAGTTTCTGCTATTAGAGCAGAGTTCTTGAAATGGAAGGGTAGAAGCTCCCTTTCTTTCCATCATGAAGACCCTGAGGACATTCTCCTTTAACGTTAGTTCCTTCTCTGTATAGGAATCCTCCTGCTGTGTGTAAGAATGTGATAGAGAGAATGTGTTGAAGGTGTAAAACTATTCCTCTTTTCCATCAGCAGTATTGCTTTAGCATTCTATTTGTCTGACACTTCGGCCTGGTCTACACTAGGCGTTTATGTCGAAGTTAGCGCCGTTACATCGAATTAACCCTGCACCCGTCCACACTGCGATGCTATTTAGTTCGACATAGAGGTCTCTTTAATTCGACTTCTGTACTCCTCCCCGATGAGGGGAGTAGCGCCAAATTCGACATGGCCATGTCGAATTAGGCTAGGTGTGGATGGAAATCGACGCTAATAGCTCCGGGAGCTATCCCACAGTGCACCACTCTGTTGACGCTCTGGACAGCAGTGCGAGCTCGGATGCTCTGACCAGCCACACAGGAAAAGCCCCGGGAAAATTTGAATTGGAATTCCTTTTCCTGTCTGGCCAGTTTGAATCTCATTTCCTGTCTGGACATCGTGGCGAGCACAGCAGCACTGGCAACGATGCAGAGCTCTCCAGCAGTGATGGCCGTGCAGTCTGTGAATAGAAAGAGGGCCCCAGCATGGACTGATCGGGAAGTCTTGGATCTCATCGCTGTGTGGGGCGATGAGTCCATGCTTTCCGAGCTGTGATCCAAAAGACGGAATGCAAAGATCTACGAGAAGATCTCTAAAGACATGGCAGAGAGAGGATACAGCCGGGATGCAACGCAGTGCCGCGTGAAAATCAAGGAGCTGAGACAAGGCTACCAGAAGACCAAAGAGGCAAACGGACGCTCCGGATCCCATCCCCAGACATCCCGTTTCTACGAGGCACTGCATTCCATCCTCGGTGCGGCCGCCACCACTACCCCACCAGTGACCGTGGACTCTGAGGATGGGATAATGTCCACGGCCGGTTCCTCGGACATGTTAGGGGATGGGGAAGATGAGGAAGGAGATGAGGAGGGCGAGGCAGTCGGCAGCGCTCACAACGCTGATTTCCCCGACAGCCAGGATCTCTTAATCACCCTTACAGAGATCCCCTACGAAGCGTCCCCAGCCGTTACCCCGGACACAGAATCTGGTGAAGGATCAGCCAATAAGTGTTGTAAACATCTAAACATTTATTTTTAACAAAACAGGAATATTAACAATTAAAAGAATGGGTTGTTCATGATTAGTGTGCCCTAGGCGCTTAACGGTTTAGTCATGGGCAGTGCAAGTTTTGAAAAAAAATCTAGCAATGTCCGGTTTTCAGTGATTGTCCTGCACAAGCCGCTCTACTGTTTATTCCCTGCTACTGCAGCTACAGTAAAATGCGGTCTATATGTCCGGGGATAGAGCAGTAATCCTCCTGGGACATCTCGATGAAGCTCTCCTGGAGGTAATTTGAAAGCCGTTGCATGAGGTTCCTGGGGAGAGCGGCCTTATTGGGTCCTCCGAAGTACGACACGTTGCCGCGCCACGAGACTATCAAGTACTCGGGAATCATTGCTCTGCATAGCAGGGCGGCATACGGCCCTGGTCTTTGGAGGCTTTCCCGGAGCATTCTCTGTCTGTCGCTCTCAGAGATCCTCATCAGGGTGATGTCGCCCATGGTGACCTGCTTTTAATTAGGTAGGGGAATGTTAGTGTTGGGACTGCTTTCCCGTTCCTTTACAGAACTGTAACGGCTGGTTTGTAGCCACGCGGTGGAGGCGGGAGAGGGGCAGCCGAAAGGGATCGTTCCTGGGGACAGCCGCGAGGGGGTGGGACAGGGGTAGAGTTCCCGCTTGCCGGATTGCTGGCTGCAGGAACTGACATAGCTTTAAATGTGAAATGAGGCCAGTGATAATATAAAAGTTTTAAACTGCCACAAGTGTACGGCTTACCATGTCTGCCTGCAACAGAAATTCCGTTGTGCTGCCCCGCTTCTCAAATGTGCTGTGCAAGACCCCAGGCACTGAATGCGAAGGCCGAGAATTCGACCTTGTGCTGAGTGCGCATGTGATAGGTGCTGTGCATGGTCTTGTTCACAGAGAAAGACTATGTTCTTTGTTCACAACTACATTTTTCTTTCTGAGGAATTCACTCCCTTTTTCCCATTTCCACAGCCCCATCTGCGAGTGTCTCACAACCTAGCCTGGAATCACACTCCCAGAGGCTAGCGCGGATTAGGCGTAGGAAGAAGAGGACACGGGAGGACATGTTCTCTGAGCTTATGGCCTGTTCCCAAGCCCAGGCAGCACAGCAGACCCAGTGGAGGGAGAACTTGACCCGAATGCACCAAGCCAACCTGGATCGGGAGGAGAGGTGGCGGCAGGAAGACCAGCAGGCGACTCAAATGCTGCTTGGACTACTGAGGGAGCAAACGGACACGCTCCGGCGCCTTGTGGATGTTCTGCAGGAACGGAGGCAGGAGGACAGAGCCCCGCTGCAGTCCATCTCTAACCGCCCTCCCCTGCCACCAAGTCCCATACCCACCTCACCCAAAGTGCAAAGAAGGAGAGGCGGCAGAGTCCCTGCTAAGTCTCACTCCACCCCTGCAGAGAGCTCTAGTAGCAGAAGGCTCTCATTTCCCAAAATTTGAAAAGTTCTTTCCTTCCCGCCTGACACAAGCCCCCGTCCAAGTTTCACCTCCCAATGCCATGTGTAGTTGATAATAAAAAATACGTTTCTGTTAACTACTGTTTCAATCATGTTCTTTTGGAGGAGGAGGGGAAAGGGGGTTGGTAATTGGACAGGACAGTCACCTTTGGCAGGGTACATAGTCGGGGGCAGGCACAGCAGCAGGGCACATACACAGTGCAGTGATGCAGTGACTAGTTACCCTGGTTAGTCTGGGAGGTTGTTTTCATGTTATGTGGTGGGGGGTGGGTTGCTCTGTGACTTTGTGGCAGGGGAGGGCAGTTACAGATCTTAAGCGGCGGTCCTTATGCAGGATCACAGAGCCACACAGCAGGGGATCTGTAACCGTCCTCCCCCTGCCACAAAGTCACATAGACCCCCCATACACACAGTCCCGATCAGGAGGGGTGACAGGCTCCGTTGAAACAACCATCCCACCGCAGCGGAGCCTGTCAATCCTTGAGTTTAGAAGCTGCATTCGCGCCACTACACTACACCCGCTCCGCACCACAGTTTGCGTCCCAGTTTTAAAAAATTCCCGCGAAAACAGTATTAAAGAAAACGGTGTGCTTTAACAAAGTAGAACTATTTTTATTTCGAAACGTGTGTTGGAAGGGGGGTGAAGGGGGTATGTAACTGGATAGGATAGTCAACATTAACTGGGTAAAGAAACGTGGGTAGGTTTAGCTTCTCAGTACACAAACTTTAAAGTCACAGGTTACCCTGCTCACTCAGGAACTTTGCTTTCAAAGCCTCCCGGATGCACAGCGCTTCCCGCTGGTCTCTTCTAATCACCCGGCTGTCTGGCTGTGAGTAATCAGCAGCCAGGCTATTTTCCTCAACCTCCCACCCCGCCATAAAGGTCTCCCCCTTGCTCTCACAGATATTGTGGAGCACACAGCAAGCTGCTATAACAATGGGGATATTGGTTTCGCTGAGATCACAGCGAGTCAGTAAGCTTCTCCATCTCCCCTTGAGACGGCCAAAAGCACACTCCACCACCATTCTGCACTTGCTCAGCCGGTAGTTGAAGAGTTCTTTTTCAGTGTCCAGGGCGCCAGTATAGGGCTTCATGAGCCAGGGCATTAGCGGGTAGGCTGGGTCCCCGAGGATGACTATAGGCATCTCCACATCCCCAACAGTTATTTTGTGGTCCGGGAAGTAAATACCTTGTTGCAGCCATCTAAACAGACCAGAGTTCCTGAAAACACGAGCGTCATGAACCTTGCCCGGCCATCCCACGTAGATGTTGGTAAAACGTCCCCTGTGGTCCACCAGTGCTTGCAGCACCATGGAAAAGTATCCCTTTCGGTTAATGTACTGGGTGGCCTGGTGGTCCGGTGCCAGGATAGGGATGTGAGTTCCATCTATGGCCCCACCGCAGTTTGGGAATCCCATCGCTGCGAAGCCATCTATGATCGCCTCCACGTTTCCCAGGGTCATTACCTTTGGCAGCAGTACATCAACGATTGCCTTCGCTACTTGCATCACAACAACTCCCACGGTAGATTTGCCCACCCCAAACTGGTTCGCGACTGACCGGTAGCTGTCTGGCGTTGCAAGCTTCCAGAGGGCTATGGCCACTCGCTTCTGTACACTCAGTGCAGCTCGCAACCGGGTGTCACTGCGCTTCAGGGCAGGGGACAGCAACTCACAAAGTTCCAGGAAAGTTCCCTTCCGCATGCGAAAGTTTCGCAGCCACTGGGATTCATCCCAGACCTGCAGCACTATGCGGTCCCACCACTCAGTGCTTGTTTCCCGTGCCCAGAATCGCCGTTCCACGGCATCAACATGACCCATTGCCACCGTGATGTCCTCGGCGCTGGGTCCCCTGCTTTCTGAGAGGTCTGTGCTACTCTCAGACTTCAGGACATCACCGCGGTGCCGTAGCCTCCTCGCCTGACTTTTCTGCATCTGCCTCAGGGAAACCTGTATGATAAGCTGCGAGGCGTTGAGAGCGGCCACAACTGCAGCGATGGTCGCAGCGTGCTCCATGCTCGCAGTGCTGTGGCGTCCGCGCTGTCAATGACTGGAAAAGTGCGCGAAATGATTTCCCGCCGGCGCTTTCAGGGAGGGAGGGCGGGAGTGATGGACGGATGACGACAGTTACCCAAAAGCACCCTCGACACATTTTGTTACCCAGAAGGCATTGCTGGCTACACCCAGAATTCCAATGGGCAGAGGGGACTGCGGGAACTGTGGGATAGCTGACCACAGCGCACCGCTTCGAATGTCGACGCTAATTTGTTAGTCTCTAAGGTGCCACAAGTATTCCTGTTCTTCTTTTTGCGGACGCTTTCACCGTTAGTGTGGACGCACAAAGTCGAATTACTGTCCTTAGTGTGGACACACACGTTCGACTTTGCAATATCGATTCCAAAAATTCGATGCAAGTAAAATCGAACTACTCTCGTAGTGTAGACAAGGCCTTCCATGGAATAAACAAGACAACAGGTTTTCTTTATATTTTTTCTTTAACCAAGATCTCTCTATATATGGCTATGTAGGTGATTGAGTGGTGCAGCTCAACTAACGAAGAGATTAGTATCTTTCACAAAATGGACAAAACACTAGTTTAGTTAGTGTCTCCCTTTTAGTTTTGTTGCTCAGCTTTTGAACGTAGAAGATTACCTAATGGGGAAATAGCTATTCCTTCACTCCATCTGATTCAAAGAGAGAGAGACAGAATCTGTGAGACAATTCCTGACAATTAGCTACCAGTAATGCCAGTTGTGGCTAATGTAAAGAATTGTAGGTGCATCAGGAATTGAGGAATTGTGAGTAATTTGGCTACATAAAAGACTTGCTTCACATCAAATCCAATAAAACAAGGATAATGTGCCAGCAAAAACCTATGGTGCTGAGGTTATAAAGTCTCACTGCACAGGGATCACCCTTTGAAATTAATATTTGCCAGCAGATACTGCACAGTTACCACAACTGTTTCCTGTTCTATGACTAGAGAGGGACTGAAGTATCCCATATACCACTGTGTGGTAACTATTTGGCAAATGTTGACTTTTCAGTGGCAACTGCTACACTTTGAATTTAATGAAATTATAACTCACACTTATTTTTTTACCCTGCTGAAAATGTGTTTGCTTTTCTGTATTTAAGTTTTCCTTGCTTCGAACCAGTTTATGTCAGAGATGGGGTCCAAACAAAAAGTATGAAACTGGATTTGAACTTTCTACTATCTTGTGCGTATTTTCTATTGGGGTCCACAATAGAGACAGGATTAAGTGGTGAAGTTGGGATCCAAATTTTAATTTTTCCAAAGATTGCTGGTGTTCGGATTCAGAGTTTTGGTTCATCATTGAGACAGTCACAGTGTCGCATAGGTGTAAACAAGAGCAGATCTCATACTATTAAAAGTGCAAGGTTCACACTTAGGCAGATGCCAGGATTCAAGGATCAGGTATGGAATATGCAAGAAGCAGGAGTCATGTAAGGGATAGCTCCATAGTTAGTTATTATTCTTCCATGCACCTTGCACTAAGCCTTGAAAAAAATAACCATGTATGCCTTGTACCATCTATGCATGATCCTGGCAATTTTACCAATATGAAATTATATACCTGACTCTAAATAAAATGTGTTGGGAGATTCAAAAAAGAAGGGACCAAACAGCAAGTAGCAGGAGGAAAATCTGAAAATGTTCAGGTACATAATTTGTAATGCTATACAAATCTTGACAGATAAATTACTGGCTTTTATTGATTGGACCAAATTTTCAGGCAGATTTCAGAGAATCTCATACTCCACTTAGCTTTGTGGTATGGTAATGATAAATGCATAAGCAGAATGAAACAAAACAAAATAACTTATCTGGGAATGAGGTGTATCTGCTTATGGGAAATGTATGCATAGTTCTAGGCAAGAAAGCTTTCTTGCCTAAGCTTTTAATTCACCCAAATCATGATATGTGGTTGATTGGCATGCTGAATTTTGTTATGAAACAAGTTTAAGAGGTACTGGCTCTCTGCCATAAACAATACATAACTTTTCCTACTCACATGTAAGGAGGGTAGTATGTAAACCAATCACTTAGAACCTAATTGCCTTTTTTGTTGTTTCAGGATCCATCTTTCAACTGTAGTCATTTGAAAATACTTTAATCAAAGAAGACTTTGTCTAAAAATCTGTCAGAGTTAGTGAGTTACATACGTGCATCATATAATGTTGATAGACTTTAATTTGTTTCTGATAGTAATGGATGGAATGAGAGAGATAAAATGGCTTAGAGATCCTCAGCTGGTGTACACTGGCACAAACTACAGTAGCCTGTAACTTCATTGAGGGTGTTGGGGAAGGAGAGAATATGCTTTACATTTCTAATGTAGCCCAGGATTTGTTCTTGTCTCCCGGTGTCTAGTTACTGAGTGCTGAATCATGTGATGAGAAGGCCCATGGTGCATTATATCACAAATGTAAAGATAAACCATTTTCTTCCCCCAAAAGGTTGGTAATTATTACCTCATAAAAAGCCGGGCTTTTTCCCATCACCTATGGGTAGAAGTGAGCAGCAGATAATCCACTGTCAGAGCTTTTCTAATTTTAACTAGCGTGGGTATTTCTTAGATAAGTGAAGAAAGGTAGTGTAACTGCATTGATACAACCCAGACAATGAGCCTCTGGACCTACTTGTAAGTGCTGATAATACAGACCCAATGCCATTCAATGTCTAAGTCATTTCAAACAACCATATTTAATGAGATTTGAGTCTATACTGCCCTGAGCAGAACACTAATACAGCATGAGGCACTGAACTACTTGCACATCCCATTCACATTATTCAAAGAGAATGTGAGGATAGATTCAGATGACAAGTTGGCACTATGATGCCTTTTCTTCATCCAGAAATACCAGGTACAGAGTTGAGATACAAGCAGCATTGGCTTCTGCAAACAAAGGGGTTTGATTTCATTTTGGCTGCCCCAGAATCCACCCGGGAGTAAACTGTGCATCTTCCAGCTGAAACTGGTGCCTATTAGAAATATGCAAAGCATAAATAAAAGGCGAAACAGTTAATGTATCTATTTTTGTTGGTGAACTTCAAGTCTAAGAAGCAAGACGTTTGGATGAAAAAACCCCTCATCATTAGAAAATCATATGGAATAAGGTGTACTGCCTTAGTCACAGCACTTATGATAAAAGGAACTAGATTAGTAGTGTATGGGTGGGGCTTTTCTTTGGAAAATTCTTATGATTTACCCAAGGCACGACTAAAGTCCAGTAACCAAGCATTTATTGGGTATACTTTTGAATCCTGGCCCCAGAACTGATGTGCTGTTGTCATCAGATTTAGCAAGCCACAGGAAGAGTTAAGCTGTGCAACTGAATCAATGAGTAAGTTCACAAAGTGACACTTCCTTGACCTTTGCAAAAGGTGGCTAGTATAACAGTCAGAAGTACATGGCTGTTAGACAATGTACTTTTTTAAAACCACTCTGGCAAAAGGTGTGAGAGCTTTAAAACTGTTTCCTAATGCACTTCAGCAAAAGAGCCAACCAACTGTCATAAGATGAAATGCGTAACACAGAGATCTTGCTGCACATTTTGATGCAAAAAGAACACCCTGCTAGTTGAAAATTGCTCCTAACTGGATTCAGATGTTAGAGCTACAGTATATGGGGCACTGTACATTTGGTAAAGCTTAAAAGCCCTTAAAAAGACCATAAATCTCTAACTGTGGCCTTTTATCAGTCCTTAATTTGTCATGGTATTTTAATTACATTCAGTGTAAAAATTTTAATCCACACGTAAAGAAGCTGATGCTTATTTATTGCTCTGTCTCTTGTAATAACGGTATAGTTTCAAAACACTGTGGGAAGCCTGCACATAGGCATGTTTTGAAAATCCTGTAACAGCCCTTGGAAAATGCTCTGAGTCCCATTTTAGCCACATCAAAGGCCACTTTTACCTGTGCTGGCTTTTGAAATTTCCAGCAACAAAACTAAAGGCCTAAAATTTCCAAAATGACCATTGATTTTTGGCTGCCTCCATTTTTGGACATTTACAGGAGCCTGGTTTTCAGAAGGTGGGGACTCAGCACGTTTTGAAAAACAGGTCCCTTTAAGGTGTCTCAAACTCGGCATCCAAAAATAGAGACATCCAAAAACCAGTAGTTGCTTTTGAAAATGTAATCTTGTCTCCTATGTGGCATGTGACCCTGGTGACTGCTTTTCCACAGTCTTTTCCCACTTGCCCTTTTAATCATCTTATTTTCAGGGCTTACATGCGTGATTGTAGAAACATCACAAAATGTGATAAAATTGGTACACGAAGCTAAGGAAGGCAATACAAGGCTCTTACTATTGCATGGCTGTAGTTGTCATTTTTTAAAATCAATAATCCCCTCACAATGCATAGTGCCACTTGAGTGGACATACAGATGCATATGCGTTTGTAAATGAGTTTACATCCCACTGTGTTTTTAGCCTCAGAATCTTTCCTTCCTTCTCAAATTTTCCTTGCCTCTGTTACACATATGAAACTCAAATTAAGATTGCATTTAAAGTTGCCTAGCTAGACCAGATTATTTATTGGAAATGAAGCTATATAAAAGCACTCAATATATGACTTGCTTAAATTGATTTACTGAACTGTTCCTGTGGTCCCAGGGAAACACAATCTCTGAATAACTGAAAATTTCATTGCGGGCGGGGGAGGAGGTGTAAATGTAGCCAGTGTGTGGCAAGATCATGAACTTTCTCGACTCTGGAACAGAATCAGTAATTTGTCAAATGGAAAAATGAGAGATGAGGTTCTAAATAGTTAGTGGGTCAAATCCAAGACTCCAATTGATTACAATAAATAAGGATTTCAGGATGTGGCCCATATGTGAAGCATAAAGGGCACAGGCTCCTATGTCACCCCTGCCAGCCTGAGGCATGTCCAGGAAAAAGGTGCCACTACCTGGATATCTCTACGGCCGTTGGCTATTGACAAAAAGCAAAGCAGCCCAGAGGCAGTTCCTTTTTTTACACTAGGGACCAGGTGGGTCTTTGCCCTCAACTCCTGAGATGAACTAAGCACAGCTTGGATGCAGCCCAGGGTCTGAGCTATTATGTAAAGGGCACTGCCTATGTACAAGCTCTTCAAAGAGCTTTAAAGGAATGTAAGACTCGTCATACTAGGATTAGACCAGTGATCCTGTCTCCCATAATGGCCAGTGCCAACTGCTTCAGAGGAAGCACAATAGATCCTGAAAGAAGCAGCTATGTGTAAGGGGACTGTTGCCCCCTTACTAACATTCAGTGGGGGTGTTTGGGTTGGCTAGCCCCCAAGCACTAAAAGATTGGGGAGAGGCCAATGCTCCAGGTCAGCCTCAGCCTCTGAGCCTGATTGACAGAGCGGGCAGGCTAATCAGAGAGTCAGGAGGCCTGGGGGTCCCGTCCTCCATGTGAGCTGGAATTGCCTGGGTCAGACAGAGTGGGGCCGAGCTAAGGAGAAAGCAGGGGCCCAAGCTGAGCTGGGGAGCAGAGGTGTGACAGATCCAGAGGGTCCATAAAAGCAGCTCAGGAAGCAGGTCAGAGTTGGTAGCAGAGTCAGAGACAGCCCAGGGAGAGCAGAGCCTGTGCTGGGGGCAGAGCTGCAGCCACGGAGCCAGAGACACGGCCCAAGGAGAGCAGATCCTGTGCTGGGGGCAGAGCTGCAGCCACGGAGCCAGGTGTGGTGAGCAACTGGGGCCAGCCAAGGGGGGACCTTGGCAACGGGCCCAGCGCAGAAAGACACTCCCAGCCAAGGGTCCTTGCAGGCCAGACTGGGAGGGGGATCTTAACCCGACAGGAGGCTGACACTGGGAAGAAGGGTCCCACCACCCAAAGCCCAAAGGTCTGTGGCCACCACCATTGCAAGTGTCCAACCCGTAGCATCCCTGCAGCACAGCCAGGGCCTGAGAAGGAGACCTAGGACCCCCAAGGAACAGGGTGAAGTGAAGTGCCCTGATGTCCAGAGACACTGTTTGTAATGTTCCCTGCCACAGAGCGGGGTGATGTGTTTTCCTTTAACCTTTCCCATTTTTCCTTATTCTTTTTTTAAATTAATTGTTAATTAAACAACTTGTATTTGCTTTAAATTGTATGAAATGATCCGTGGGTCAGGGAGGTGCCCAGTGCAGAGAGAGTACCCCGGAGTGGGGACATCCTAGCCCCTGTCCCAGGTGACCATAGTAGGGTTGGGGGTTGAGCCCTGCAGGAATCCTGGGCCCAGCCTTGTTGGGGTTATGAGGACTCTGCCAGACAGGAGAGTGGAAGGGGAGTCCTCAAGGGCAGGGAGGCCTCTGGGTAAAGGAAGTGGGAGCGAGGATTCAGATCCTTTCACTAGCCCACTTCACCGGGGTAGTGCAGAAGCCAGGAAAGATCCCCACAGTAGTGGGACCATTCCCCCGCTTACATATGGGATAATTTTCCTCAGGGATGTTTCTTCCTAACCCCTACTTAGAGGTTGGTTGAAACCCTGAAACATGAATGTTTATATTTCTTCCAAACGCCTCATTTATGTCTTTATATTTACTATTATGACTCTGGGTATACTTGTTCTCTCTATAAATATCAGAACTTTTTTTTACAATCCTGTTAAACTTTTGGCATCAATAATATCTTGTGGCAATAAGTTCCACAAGCTAATTTGCGAGAGAGTATTTCTTTTAATCTATTTTGTATTTGAAACCTCCAATTTACTGAATATTTCCTAATTCTTTACACGTGAACTATTAAATTCTCACAATAACTTTGTCACCCCCATTTTGCAGCTGTTGAAACTGAGATGCAGAGAGAATAAGTAACTAGTCTTGGCTCTAGCTCACTCCCTTAACTTGGTAACTCAGTTGGGCTCTGGCCACTAGGCCTGGTCACTTCCACTCCAACCACTAGGGAAGCCTCCTGCCCTGACCATTAGGCAAGATTGCCCAAGACCTGGCCCGTAATAGTTTGAGCTGCCAGTCAAAGCTGAAGAGAAGATGACTCAGAAACAGAGAGAGAGAGTCACAGGGATGGAGCTGTCCCAGAGTGGTCCTTCCCTAGCTGAGCTGTTGGGTACTATGCAGAGCCTGCAAGTGCAGGTTGGCCCTCTGCAGGCTCAGTGTGCCACTCTTTACGCTCCAGCTTCAACATCCTTCTCTCAAGCAGTAAAGGAACTGAAGATTCCCTTCTCAGACGTGCGATGGGGATCAGAGGACCTGTTGTGGGTTCCTGACTATGGGAATGCCGATCTAACCCAGTCTCGGTCATACCTGCCTAGACCCCACTGATCTCGTGCAACAGTTAAAGCCTGTGCAACTCAGCACTGTCCAGTCCTGTCTTTCTAATACTGAAAAAACCCAACACTGCCTAGCAGGTCTATGCCTTTGCTGTGGCAGAGTGGGTCGCTATGTCTCTGGCTGCCCAGCAAAAGGTCCAGCTGTGTCTCAGCTGGGAAATGCCAGTCCCCAACCCCGAATGAGGGTACTGGCTGGGGACAGTGTAATTTCCCTCATTCTAGCTTGCAACCATGTCATCACTTTACTGTGGAGGCACGTCACCCTGTTCACCTTTGGCTCCTGCTATGCTTAAGACATCCGGCGATGGTGGATGTCCACCTGGAAGCCCTCGTGGACTCGGGAGCATCTGGTAGCTTTATGGACCTCGAATTTGGATGGCGATATCAGTTTCTGACAAGGGTCAAGCCCTTCCCGGATCTCATTGAGGCGGTTGATGGCTTCCTCTTATCTTCTGGCCTGATCACATGAGAAACAGCTCCTCTAGAAATCACCATCACTCAGGAACACCAGGAGACCTTACAGTTTGGCTTAGTCCATTCCCCCCATTTCATGATTATTGTTGGCATCACTTGGCTAACCACCTGTGACCCCCACATCAGATGGAGCTCTAGCATGATCAAGTTCACCTCACTGCACTGCCGACAGTTGTGTCACCTCAACCTCAGTCTACCCCCCTTCTTGTACCCTTTGAAGTCTTCTCTCATGAAGCCAGATCAAGACAGGTCAGGAGGGGCTTTGCTACCTCATCCTGCCCCCTGATTGTCATGGCTATACCTGCAAAATACCAACATTGCCCAACTATTTTTTGACAAAGTGAAGGCCAATATCTTGCCTCCTCATTGGCCCTGTGACTGACTTCTATATGTCCAGGCTAGAGAGGAAATTGCCTTTGGTCATACTGATTCCCTATTGGAACCCAAACTGCAGGCCCTTAGGGTATGTCCACACTAGAATAAAAGATTCCTGGCATGGCTGTGGCTGACCCAGGTCAGATGACTCGGGCTCATGAGGTTCAGGCTGTGCTAAAAATTGCTGTGTAGATGCTTGGACTGGAGCCTAGGCTTTGGGACCCTTCCTCACTCAGGGAGTACCAGAGCCCAGGCTCCAGGCTGAGCCTGAACATCTACACCCTTAGAGACTACCGACAAGAGAGCCTGGACAAGGGGTTCATCCACCCCTCCAATTCCCCAGCCAAAGCTCCAGTTTTCTTTGTCACAAAGGACAGTTCCCTTCCCTGAGGTATTGACTATCGAGCTCTAACAAGATAACCATCCAAACCCCCTGAACTTGGTAGTTGACTTCTGACCATGACTCTGACATTAGCTCCTGATACCTGGCTCTGGCAAACTCCCTGGACTTGGTAACTCAGCTCCTTAGTTGGGCGCTTGGAACTAGGCCTGGTCACCTCTGCTCCAACCACTAGGTCAGCCTCCTGTCCTGACCATTAGGCAAAACTGTCCATGGCCTGGTCCTTAAGACATACTGCTGTCTCAGTGGTGTAAATGACTTTAGACCTTAGCAATGGGCAACATCAGCAGAAAATGTATGTGTGTCATAGTTAGGGTGACCAGATGTCCCGATTTTATAGGGACAGTCCCGATTTTTGGGTCTTTTTCTTATATAGGCTCCTATTTACCCCTCCCCCCCATGCCCATCCTGATTTTTCACACTTGCTGTTTGGTCACCCTAGTCATAGTGAGAGATTATTTCTTGTCACTATTATTTTCTATGGAAACAGTAGTTTCTGATTATGATTAGCTGATACAACACAGTATGAAAAAGCATGTGCCACATCATGCAGAGTGAGAAAGTAGCACACTTTTTCACTTTGTCTAAATCTTTCAGAAGTGTTCCAGTCTGGAGAGGGATCTATCAAACATCTTGTTTCCCTTTGCATTAAAAAAATGCCAATGCTATTATTTATTTGACAAAGCACTGAGAGAACCAGACCCACTGTTTACGCTGATAGAGTAAACTGTCTTCTCGAAGAATAGAGATTTACCCATTCGCCTTGAAGGCTGGGCTACTAAATCTCAAACTGTTGAGGTGAGACATTCCTTTTCTCATGTTGCTTTAAAACAATATCCCCTTACCTCAATCCCTGCGCTTGCTCTTCAGATATCACTTTGTAAGCAGAGCAACACTTTGACACCCACTCCCATTAATTTTTTTTAAAAAAACACCAATTTAATAGTAAAAATTAGAGTTCGCCTGAGTCTGCCAATTTCATTTCACAGCAGCTTTTGAAGTTCTGAAACATGTTTTCATTCTGCAAAGTGGAATTGTGTTGAAACATCCATTTTTGAACTGAAAAGATTGGGTTTTCAATTCTGGTCTTCTTCTCTCCCTCCTTCTGTCTTGTGAGAAGTGACCAGAGACCCCTATACCTCAAACTTTTCAAACAAATACTTAGACAAAATCAATATGTGTAGATTAAATGCTTTGGGTTCGATGAGCAATACTAGTGAAAATCACAATCATCATTATAAACCTAGATTAGAATCATAGAATATCAGGATTGGAAGGGACCTCAGGAGATCATCTAGTCCAATCTTCTACTTAAAGGAGGATCAATCCCCAAACAGACTTTTGCCCCAAATCCCTCCCTCAAAGATTGAGCTCACAACCCTGGTGTTAGGAGGCCAAAGCTCAAACCACTGAACTATCCCATAAGTCTAGGGTTATAGACCATCACCATTCCAGCTGTGTCCTTTGTAAACTTACTCATATCATACTGTCTCACAACATACTCTGGAAACTCTGAACTAAAGGAGATTTGTTGTTTAAATCCTTCAAAGCAGTGATTAAATTTGGTCTTTATTTCTATATTTATGCTGATCTACCTCAGTTGTGCACCATAATGCATTACTTTTGCTGCTTTGAGATTTTTTAAATATATGTATAAATCTATAGCTTATTATACATGTGTATATGTCTTTATGTATGACTACAATGAGCAGATTCGCTTGACTTTATGAACTACATGCCAGACCACATCTAAGAACTGCTGAGCTTGCAAAGTGTCTTACCAACCCCCTCCTTCCATTTTTTCTCTCTCTCTCTCTCTCTTTTAATTCGGATGCTCTTCCGGTCTTTCTGCAATCTTTTAGTATTTTTTAACTATTTCATGACCCATGTTCTGCAATGATATTAATTTTTGATGTGAAAGTAAATACTTGACCCGTTGAGATTTATGATGTGACTATTATTTACCTACAGATCCCAAAGTGGGACAATGATTATTTAGGGCTTATCTAAATGAAATTTTAGGTTGCAGTGAGCTGTGGTGTGAATCTACCCCACACTAGCCTGCTGAGTATTAACTGTCTGTATGGACCCTCACAACCTGCACTAACACATCCTTTTAATCTATTCTCATTTCAAAGTGTGGATCAAAGCACACTAGCACACGTGTACGGGGTAAATTCACAACCCAGCTTGCTGCAAATGAAATGTTCATGTAGACTAGCCCCGAGCTAGCTCAAAATATGGGGTCAGAGTTGTAGATGTGTTCATGCCCAGCAATGGGGATAAGATTTGATTCTATCTGAGACAGACTTTGCTCAGGATCTGTTAATTTTTGAGCCAGGTTATGCCCTTGATCTGAAGACACAACTCCTACTGATGTCAGCAGAAGCTGCACATATAGAACAAGGTTAGGGGATTGCCTGGTGCTTCTAATGGGACTACTTGCTTTGCTTTCATATAGGACCTCATGTTCAGTGACATAAGGACAGATTTTTAAGTACAAAATTGTATGGACCTAATGAGCGTGTAAATGTACGATTTCTTTATATGCAAAATTACCCTATTTGAATAGACAAATCAGGTAACTGGCTGGCAAATGCCCAGCCAGTTCTATTCATACAATGGCCTGATGTGTGTGCACAACCGTGGTATTTCTATGGGCAAATGAGGGTCAGCTATGCCACTGGGATATTTTGGCATAGCTCCATTTACTTTAATGGAGCCATGCTGACTTTCAACAGCAGAGGATCTGGCTCTGTATGCATAACTTCTCTGAAAACCTGCCCCAAAATTACTTGATCTTTTCCCAAGGCAGCACTCTGGAAGTTTTGTTGAAAGGTTTTCCTGAGTATGGACACAATACAGACTGCAGGGCTGGGCCAAAGAACATTACATTAAAGTGTAACCTCAGGATAAAAGAACCACAATTCTGCACTGGGTAGAGAGACATAAAATGGTTTATTAAAATTGCCTTTTTATACACAAAGAACCAGCACTCTCATCTTTTCTGTCTGTCTCTCTCTCTCTTCTTTAATAATTTTTGACTTCCATGAGACTTTCTAAAACAGTTTGTGACTTGGACCTTGCATTAAGTGCTAAACAGATTGGAATTAAATGTGGTAAACTGTACGCATTGACCAGGTCATGTTGCCATTAAATCAAATAAAATATACTGGGAATTGACCTCAAAAAGGCACGCTACAGAGAAAGGTGACACAGAGTCCATCCAGCTCTCAAGATCTTTGTAGACCAGAGTGGAATTTGCTTACCTGGACTATACAGAAGGCCTACACACTAACACTGAGGCTTACAGGAGAAGTCAGACTCTACCCTGCACCCCATAAGACCTCTGCATTAACTCCACCCCCTCACTTGTTGTCTAGTGGAGTTGGTACAGGTGGAGGAGGCAGTATTTTGCTGCTGGTATTGACCACTGGAAATTACTCCCAAAGTGAGCTCGAGGAAAGAACTCTTTCCACAGCTCCTTCCCTAACATATTCCTGAGGCGGTATGGCAACATGGTGCACCTTACTAAAAGCTATGTCCTTATGGCACACTCTAGCCCTCAATTTACTGCCTACAAAGCATACAGCGTGGGCATAGCGATATAAGAGAGGGTCAGCTCTTCACATGTTTTCAGTGGGGCCTAATTTAGAGCTGCACACAAGTTTATTAACACAACCCCAAAGAAACTGAATTCCAGTAGTCAGACTTCACAATGAAAGTCATTGGGTTGTGGTATAGAGTATTCCCAGAATCGAGGCACTGGTCCAGTGACCCAGCAGATAATAAACCTTCTTCCAGGTAAGGAGGTCTAGAGGTGTCTCCATCCAGAGCCCACCAGTGCTGCCCCTAACACTGTGTTTTGCGGTGCTCATGATGCTGCTAGCCATGAACAATACAGATAGTTAGCAATGTCATCTGAGAGGGCAAGATCTGAATGTGCACGCTCACTCATCCACCTTCTCACCTTTGGTGTTGGTTTTTCCAGGTCAGATTTGATCAACATACATGATGGGATGGTGTGGGGAAGCATGCATGACCTCTATCCCTGCTCTCCCTGTTGTGTGATGGAATGGAATAGAGTATCCAAGCCGGTCAATCCAGCATCCTTTGCAAACAGTATATTCTCAGTCAAAATGGTAAAAGACAAGAATGTCCACCATAAGTGAAAAGAGTATCAGTCAGGCATTCAGACTGAAGGCCGAGTATCACGTTTTCCGTGTTAATCTCCGTTAAATCAATTGCAACATCACTACATGGGAATTAAATATAAACTCATCAAACTATTCAACATTAATTTACCAATCACTATTCAACATCTAGTTATTCAATTGAACAACCTCACAAGGAGGACTCTAAGAGAAATCAATGTACGTGTTTTCATTAAACATTTTACGTCCAGTGTTTTCAGAGCGTTGACAAAAAAATCCCTCCAAAAACCTGTGAAAAGATGACATATCAAAATTTCAGCTGGTAATGTGCAACACGCAATGTGATATGATTATATATTTCCAGATGAGCCATACAACTGCAGTATTGACTGCTTATAGTCACTAAAGATACAATGCTAATTTTAGTAAGAACAGTACCATTAACTTTAGAGGACAGATTGTAAATTGGGAGAGTACACTGCATCCTCCTAGCCTCCCCATGTAGTTCCAAATGGAGATTATTCTTCACCACTTCCTGGGCTAAAATGTGTACCTGCTTGCTCTTAAACAGCTGTCATGTTCAGTGTCAGAGAGAGATGCTTTCAGTGGTAAATGCATTATACACCGGTATATAAATGTGTGTGTTTTCCATTCCAATTTGTAAAGTTATTTTCATAAACGAATTAAATATTTTCCTTAATATAAGGTTGAGAAAAGAGGCGTCATTTTACATGCATAGAAAAAATGTGTCACATTTTCATCATTCTTCCTTCATACTGTCACATTTCTAGATTAGGGAGTTGAGAAGTATGGTCTGCATACATGTTATCCTTGATTAAGGGCTCAATGTTGGCCTCAATCCAGCAACCACACACATGCTTAACTTTATGCTTATGAGTATTCCCACTAGTCAATGACAGTGCTCATGTGCATAAAGTTAAGCATATGCATAACGGTTTGCAGGCTTGGGCTGCTGTTTGTTATCTGGTATTCATTTGATTTTCTGCAACATGTCTATTGATGTCTCCTGAATAAATAATTTTCACAGTGTCTTGGTGGCCTTTTAGCTCTTGTTCTTCACTGAATTATACAATTCCTTGAATACTGCAGCGTTCTTGGGTTGTCTAGGTTGCCCCTTTAAGGCTTATTTGTATAATCATTTAAAACAGGACTCAAGAAGGCCTGTTCATGGAGTCAAATGTTCTCTCTGTATGACTTTTCTTTTCCAAGAGATGGGAAAGATTGTTGAAAGTCTGAATCTCTTGGAAAGTTTCAATACAAATCATCTGTTTTAAATATTAGACTCTTCCAGAATAAATCTCTTTCTATTATTATTTTGGATTAGGATCATGATGGATGACTTAAAAGTTGGATGGAGTAGAGGACTTTATGCCTTTCATTAGATCTTGTCCATAAGACTATTTTGTCTGTCACCATGAAAAGGGCTTTGATTTTAAAGAGACACGTTTAAGATAAAATAATCATAATTTAAAAAATTCCTAACTTTGCAAAAAAGTAAATCAAATTTACTTTCTACTATTTATGTCAGTTGTTTATTTTGCGCATCTACCATAATGAAACGAGACTAGTCATTTTCAATATAATTTATAGTCAGTTTCTTTTTTAAGCTTTCATGCACTTGCACTGTAATGTCTGGGTTGCAACCATGGTAGGAAAGTTTATCTTTATTTATTTGCATTGGAATTTAAAAACAAATCACGGAAACATTTTTATTGGTGATAGTAAAATGATTTTCACTAAACCTAAATTTGTGGCCTATTTTTTATCTGACAGTGTCTCTTTAAAACTTAGGAGCCTCTCACACTACATTTTTCTTCATCTCCTCCATTTATTGCTCAGCATTCATTATCTTTCCTAATTCCACTGGAATTGTGTGGGAATCTTTTGAGTGAATGACCAAATTTTCTGTCGGGACCTGATCCTGAAAATTCTTAAGCTTGGGAGTAAAGTTTACTTTAGTGTTTGCAGGATTGTGCTCTATGTAATTAAAACAAATGAAGACATTACACAACTTTGGCAGAATATTTTTTTTAAATAATAGGAAAGGTTTTCAAAATAGGACATTAAAAGAAAGCATATGAATTAACATGACACTGCACAGCACATCACAGAGTAGAAACTCAACTCAGATTTAAATTTCCAAGCCTCTGGGGACTGTGTTAAATGCACCATTAAGTAATTTCCAGTTTTAATTTGAATTTTTTGCTATGCTGTGGTCTTGCCTAGGCAGGCAATAGGTTGCCACCCACAATGGCGACTGGTAAAATGTTTCCAGTTAAATCTAAATTTTAGTTGCTCTTTGCTCCTTGAGAGGGCGGTAGCTGTTGCAGACTCTTTAACTACTGAATTATTGTAACCAACATCTGGCCCTTCGAGTGACTTCCAGCAATAGGGAAGAAGAGTTTTGCCATTTGAAAGCTGAATTTGGCTTCAATTAAAAAAAAATGAGCTGTACACTCTTTAATTTACTGGCATTGTTTAATAGTCGTGACCACTAAATGTTTGGAGTCAGCTGCATCCCCAGGACTCAATCTTTTCCAGTCTCATCTAACCACTGATACTATTTTAGTTCAGCTAACTGCCCTCCAAGTGCCATGTATAGTTCATTTTCATGGGGGAGAGGGGAAAGTTTTCATTTCTTTTGTACAGTGGCCTCCACATACATTCTATTCTTTGGAAAGTGTTACACAGTCAGTGTGATTTGCATTTGTAAATGATGGATAGAGGAAACTTCTGAGGGGAAGCTGTGGTGGTCAGAAGATTCCATATGGTTGTGGGCAGCATTTTTTTCCTGGTCTCAAGAAACCTGTTTTTGAGAGTAAATAACTGAATGAAAACACATTTCTTGGAAAACTCTTGTAATTTAACGCATGTAAACAAAAGCTTTTGTAATAGCCTCAGTCACACTGGGATTTCTCAAAGAAATACTTCAAACAAATATCAGTTTTTAATTGAGTGGGACCCAAGAGGATAGTATGCGTGCGTGTTTTCTTTCTTTCTTTTCTGTCCTTCCTCATTCTCCCCATGAAATGGAAACTAAAGCAACATTTATAATGCTTTTATTTAAGACTCCAATTAGACATGGTGGGGCTAAAAATTTCTAGAGTACATCATTTCATAGACGGGCTCCATTCAGATTTATATAGAGATGTACAAGTCAGGTGATTCAAAGAGGAACCTGTGGAGCACAGGATCTATACTTAGGCCTGGGTTCTCTAATCAGCAGACATTTTTTCAATCTGAAAGATGCTTGTGTTTGTAAAGCATGTGGCACAACCCTGACTGGCACTTCTGAGTACTACCTGAATGCAAATACATTTAATAATAAAATAATCATAATTAGTAATACATTTGCTTCTGTATGCTTATCAGAAAAACATGGGGTCATCATGCATTTTCCTTTTTTATTCTTTTATTATTCAGATTGAAGAAAATCAACATGGCACAAATGGATTAAAAACTAGTTAACAGATAGGTCTCAACATGTAATTGTAAATGGAAATTCTTCAGGAGGGCATGTTTCTAGTGAGGTCCTGAAGGGACTGGTTCTTGGTGCTATGCTGTTTAACATTTTTATCAATAATCTGGAAAAAAACACAAAATCATTACTGATAAAGTTTGCAGCTGACAAAAGATTGGGGAAATTGTAAATAATGAAAAGGATAGGTCATTGGTTTGGATTGGTTGGTAAGCTGGACACAAGCAAACAATATGAGTTTTAACATGGCCTTCTGTAAGGTCATCTAGAATGCTGGCCATACTTACAGGAAGGGGGACTATCCTGACTCTGAAAAAGACTTGGGGGTCATGGTGGATAATCAGTTGAATATGAGCCCCCAGTGCAACACAGCATCCAAAAGGGCTAATGTGATCCTTGAATGTATAAATAGGAATCTTGAATAGGAGAAGAGAGGTTATATGGCCTTTGTATTTGACACTGGTGCAAGTGCTGCTGGAATACTGTGTCCAGTGCTGCTGTCCACACTTCAAGAAAGATGCTGAAAAAGTGGAGAGGGTTCAGAGAAGAAACACAAGAATGATTAAAAGATTGCAAAACTTACCTTTTAGTGAGAGAACTCAAGGAGCTCAATCCATTTAGCTTATCAAAGAGAAGGTTAAGGGGTAACTTGATTACAGTTTATGAATACCTATATGGAGAACAGTATCAGAGGGGTAACCGTGTTAGTCTGAATCTGTAAAAAGCAGACATCTGATGAAGTGGGCATTCACCCACGAAAGCTTATGCTGCAATACTTCTGTTAGTCTTAAAGGTGCCACAGGACCCTCTGTTGCTTTATACAGAGAACAGTATCTTTATAGGGTAATAATGGAAATAATAATAAGGAAATTGTTATTTCAGGAAGCTCTGATAGCATCTAGACCCTTGAGAATAAGGACTGAATATGTGGTGACATCAACAAAGCCCTGAGATGTTTTTATTTACTTTGACTATAATTTGCCTCTCATGTGATTCCTATTGGCCTGATATGATGCTCATTGACATCAGTTGGGGCTGGGTCAGGTACTGTGAGAATTTCCTATTTCAGAGCCTGATCCCGATCCTGTAGGTCACTGAGATCTCTCAACTATCATTGACTCCCCCACCCTCATAGTCATCTACTCATGGGCCATTTGTTCTCTAATTGACTGAAGAGGACAATTTGTGGATTTTCTCTGGATTCCTCAGTGGTGGCCTGAACTTTGGCTAGAGCGAGATGAACTCTTTTTAGTCTTCCGAGGACCTGCTCAGAGTTCATCTGTTTTCACACCAAGAAATGAAGGCTCAATTTGAGAAGTAATGTGTTTATATCACTTAATTCATGGATCCACTTTTCTTATTTCACATAATCAAGACTTCCTGTTTTTATTAAATTGTTTTTCAACAGAAATTTGTGAGTTTTTTTACGAAATGAATTTTGTCATGATATGTCTCTGCTTTCTATAGGCAATGTTGACTTGTCATTGAAAAACTAAAAATAGTTGTTGATTGAAAAATTTTGATGTTTGGTTCATTGATGAAAAGCCAGAATTTTCCACAGGGGATTTTTTTGCCCCCAGACATTTCTAATTAAAGCACTAGTAATAATCTGTTTGCAATACTTTCTTATTGATACTATGTATATTGAAGCTGATAGCACCACTTGCTAGTCAGTGGGATTATTTGGACAGTAAAGTACTGCTACTCATCATGAGTAAGATTTACATAGCTCAACAAAATAGACACTTTCAACCAAAGACAAATATAAATGTATTTACTCTATAACATTATGCAATTTGTAAATCCTGAATATACCAAATAGTAGGCCCAATCCTTCAAAGGGCTGAGTGCTACCTGTGAGAGAATGTGAGATAGGGGAATTCAGCACCTCACAAGAGATGCTCAGTACCTTGTCAGATTAGGTCCCTGCAAACAAGCATCAGACAACTGCAACTAACAAAACATCAAAGTATTCCTTCTCTTTATCTCTCTCCACCTTTTAAACCACTTTCAAATTGTGGGATCTGCAGCTCTGACTATGTGTGAGGCCTGGCTGACCACCACAGTCCTCAGAACCTAACTGTGAAATATATTTTGTCCAAGTTTGTGGTTCGTTAGTGGTTCCAAGAAATGACATAATGAATAACGACATCATTCTAACTTCAGTTATGGGGAACATTGATAAGGAATAAGACTGCAACACACAGTGGAGAGAGGTAATATAGGGGTCCTGCAACTACCGTACTAGGATGATTTTTACACGTGGTACAGTGTGCGAGAAAAGGTCTGTGCATCAGATAGGGCCCATTTAAGTCCTCCAGCTAGTGTCTAAGTAGGGCAGAGGGCTTGTATTGGCTTTCTTCACAAATGTGAATTTAAATGTATGGGCCAGACTGCAAACTCTTTACAGTTCACAATCAAGTCAATCATGCTACATGTCAGATGAGCTTCTTACCAATTTGGTCCTTTATGAATAATTTGTAGGAGTTGATAATTTTTACATTCACAAGTCTTACTAAGGGCCAGCTTTACATACCCTTCCTCAGGCTGAATTGTATCTGATTGCCCCCACTGGAGTCAGTGAAACCTTGCTTTGAGTAAGATGCTACTCAGAATGAATAAAGGTACCAGAATCTGGCCCGCTGTGTTTTGGAAAAAGGTAGTCAAAAGACTACAGGGAGATCATGGCACACAGAGCCAGATTGTGGTGCCTGTGCTCACTTTACTGAACACTATACTCACACACTACTACACCCAGAAACCTTTATGTCTTCGTGTAAGTGCTCACCAACATAAAAAGTTTGCACAATTGAATCCACATGATAAGATTAAAAAAATAAACAAACAAATAAAAAGAGAACAAAAGGTCATGCGTATATTTGGAGAGATTATAAGAAGAATATAGATTATTAGGAAAAATGATTTAAAGAAACAGTACCTATTGATCATACAAAATTGGGAAGAAGCAGAAAATGCAGAGGATCACACTACACAAATTAAGTTTATGGGTGGATAAATGACTTATTGAACTCAGTGCAGAAAAAAAATACAATGAACATGGTGAAGATAGAGACTATAGACTAAAATGAAGCACAATCTATAATACAGAAGTAGTGTGTAATGATCATGAAATGAATCTCTTTTTTTGGAAATAAATGCAAAGCTGGGTCTTTGATTTATGATCAGGCCATATAGATAGATCGATAGATGACTACAGAGATTACAGTGACATTATCTGTACAATGTTTGGCCAGCTGTAAAGTATAAAGCACACAAAATCTTTAGATGAATGATATATGCAGTGAAAACAATACATACCTCTTATATAGTATTTTTCAACAGTAATTTTCAAATAAATAATAATTTAAATAATAATAGGTGAATAGTGGGATGTATAGGCTATATGTAGGCAGACATTATTCGGCCATATTCTTAGTAAAACCGCATTTGCAATACACTGTGCAGTTTTAGTCATCATATTATAAAGAAAGAACTTTCTTGAGATTTAAATGGTATGTGGGCCTGCTCCGATAGTCACTGAAGCCATTAGCCATTGGATTGAGTCATGGCTAATGGTTAGCCAAATTGATTCAGGGGAGGATTATGAACTTGAAAGAAATATTAGTCTGATTTGGGCTCTGTATTGTAGTGAGGGAGGAGATTAAGGGACTGATTCTGCAAGGTGCTGAGTTTTCTTAATGCCTACTGGGTGGAAAGGAGCAGAATGTATTTAGTATCTCACAAGAGGATCTCTGCACCTCCCTAGTTCTGGTCGTAAAGAAAGCTGGGAAATCCCTCACAAATTGTGGAAAAGAAAATGGATGTCTTGTTCAAGACCATCGCTAATTGAAAAACAGGAAGTGATAATGGATTGAAGCTGAATACGGGACAAAAAAAATATTTAAGCAGTTGAGATAGGCTTTCATAGGTTTTAATGGGTGAATTTGAAATGCAGGGCAGACTACAGCACAAGCTGACATTATTTCTCTCTCCCATGTCTACCAGGAAAGGCCTGGCTGGACCGTGTGAATTTCTTTGGGTCCCTAATATTTCCAGAGTTCCTAATTCGGGTCCATTGTGGGTAGAGCTGGGTGAATTTTTTTGGATGAATGGTTTATATGCCAAAAAATGCACTTTTGGTTAGCCCAAAACTATTTGCAAATTTGACACATATTTGCTGAATAGTTTTGGCCCCAAAAAATTGGTGGTTGGGGGGAGGAGGAAGACACAAGTTCAAATCTCTGCTCCAAATGAGGTACAGAGGGGACTGAATCCAGGTCTCCCACATCCTGGGTGAGTGTGCTAATCACTCAGTTATAAGTTATAAATGCAGGTGTCCTCCTCCTCCTCTGACTGTTTTGTGAATCCAGCCCTTTAAAAATGCCTAGAAACAACTTTTTTTGGTTTGACCCAAACCAGACTTTTTCAGTTCGCCAAAAATTCCAAAAAATTTCAGATTTGGTTCAACCCAAACTGATTTTTTAAAAGTTTTTCAGAACTGTCAGCGACCCAAAAAGTCAGTTATTTGTCTAGCTCTAATTGTGAGGTTACTATTGAGTCATGTGGTTGGCTTGGCTGCCTTTCCATTCAGAACACTGTCTCCTTCTGATTCTTTGTCTCTCTTAAGAAGTTTTCATACTGTCTTTCAGAGGGTAAGGCTCTGCAGAAATCTGACATAGGATCCATGTGTTGGGCTATTACATGCTCGCTAATAATAGTACAGTATTTATCTTCTGTGTAAATCTATACCTAGGCTTTAAAGATCACTGACATCCCGGTATGCACTGTTGGTTGCTTTTTACTTTCCAAGGATTTTATGTGTGTTGTGGCTTAGAAATGCACAATCTCATTGCTGGTTCAAGTGGAAAATATAACTTGAATATCATTAAGTTTCTTGCTTACTTTAATACACTGACTCTCAGATCTCGATAGCATTACAAGTACAGGAGTAAAACCCTTACTATCATACCAAGCATGTCTGTATACTAGAACTACTCTGAAATAAGAACCAGCAAAGAGCCCGACATCCACTATATGATTATATTTGAGTGTATATGGCCACAATAACCATGTATCTTTAGTACAGTATACATGTATACATCGACCCACATATGGCCCTTTTCTTTGAGCAGTGGAACAAAGGCGCTGCAGTGAACTTTCTCTTTTATAAATCTTCTATGTCCTTATGAGCCCCAAAATGGTCGTCACATGATAAATTCATTCAGCCGTCAGTTGACCTAAAGGGGGAAGGGGTTAATGGCATCTGATTGGGGACCTGATACTTGCATGAGTTTAGCTTGATGCCTCCTCATGTTTCTTTGCAGAGAGTGACCCATCTAGCCAATCTGGAAACATTTCTAAATAGAGTCCCAAGCTGCTCTTTTTAACCAGAGGCAGGTCACTACTTAATGTGCACTATATGTGTGCTTGAAGGCTTGTGAGAAAGTCTGGGAGAAACAGTGCCAGGGAAGCTACCTCTTCAAAATGTACTAATATGTTTTATATCAGGTACAGCACCTTGTCGGGACATAGCCTGCGACTGGAGCACAGGCTGAGTAGCTGGGCTACGTGCACAGGAAATACATGGGAAAAAGAACACTCTCCCATGGTCTCTTTGAGCTAGTCCTCTTGGCCAATGACTTCTCTCCTGCAAGGGGGGATGGCTGGTGAGTGCTCCTTTGCCAATCTGATTAGAACAAGCAAGTGAACCTGAGGACTTTGACAAAGAGATATCCGATCGGACATAGAACGAGCAAGGTCCAGGGTTTGTAATTCTTTTAGTAGAAAGTCTTTCAGTGAATCAGACTGGAGCATTAATTTCTATTAAAACTAATTGTCGACAAGACTTGTAGAGTAAAATAATATTATTTTAACATTTTTGGCTCTAACACTTTAAATATAAAGATTCTTTCTTGGAAAAGTGATTAGAATATTAAAACGCTATAAAAGTAGGCATTAGCTGATGATCCTGTCATTATGTTGAGTACCCATGGATTCACCTCAGTACATCTAGTGATTTCACAAAGGCCATTATTTCATGGCTATATCCCCTTCTTCAGAGCTTATTACTTTAAATAAAAAATGTTAATGGTTTCTGAGAAGCTCGTGATGAGAAATGGAGGATTTCGAACTCAAAGAAGCACACTCTCCAAATTTCAAAGCTTGCATTAAACTTTCCAGCAAATGCCTGAAATTCTCAGTGGAACAATAATATATCAATGTGAATTCAGACTCGCTTTATACTGAGGTGCCATTTAGATATACTTTATTCTTATTTATTAAATTATGCAGAATTCCCTGGTGTGCATGGGATGAACTAATGACCATGCACTATGCTTTCACATTCGGGAGTAAATGGGTGAAATTGTACGGCCTGCGATAGACCAGAGGTCAGATTAGTTGATCTAATGATCCGTTCCGGCCTTAAAAATCTATGAATGAATAGAGTAATTTGCTTCCAAACAGTGGCAACTGGCTACAAGGAGATGGGCACTTTAGAAGCTGACGTGGACACACAGACGGGCAGATGCAATAAGCAGGGCTGTGCAAGACATTCCCATTCAAAGCAAAACCAGGCAAAAGTCACATGGCTTAGAGTTCCATTGCACAACCATTTCTTCAGCAGCCTGCAGGCTCCTTTCCACCCCACAGATGCTCCCTTCCACTCTTGGACCCCTCCAGGCAACAGACCCTGGGATTCACCACACTCAAGCCCCTGACCCTACAGCAGACCCAAACTCTTCTCAGGAAACTCTTCTTTCCCTGCTCTTCCTTCCAAAAGTTTTCAGGAGTAAGCTGGCTGATTCTCTTCTGGCTCTTTGGGTATGACTGGGTGATTAATGGCTCCACCTAGAGCATCTGAGGGGGTGTCAGCAAATCCAAGGTTCTTCCTGGGAGTGCGCTACCAGTCATTGGGCAGCAGGCTGAAATTTAGCATACAAAAGAACATAAGAGTGGCCATACTGGGTGAGACCAATGGTCCATCTAGCCCAGTATCCTGTCTTCCAACAGTGGCCAATGACAGGTGCCCCAGAGGGAATGAATAGAACAGGTAATCATCAAGTGATCCATCCCCTGTCACCCATTCCTAGCTTCTGGCAAACAGAGGGTAGGGACACCATCACAGCATAGGGGAGTAGCAAATAATGAAGAGGACATGTCACTGGTACAGAGTGATTTGGAATAGTTGGTGAGCTGGGCAAAAACAAGCAATATGTGTTTTAATATGGCTAAGGCCTTGGCTACACTTGCAGATGTACAGCGCTGTGAGTTAAACCTGACTTCGTGCAGCCGAGTAGGGAAAGCGCTGCAGTCTGTCCACACTGACAGCTGCCCAGCGCACTGTCGTGGCCACATTTGCAGCAATTGCAGTGCTATTGGGAGTGGTGCATTATGGGCAGCTATCCCACAGAGCACCTTTTCCCATTCTGGCGCAGTGGGTTGTGGGAAGGGGGCGTGGGTGCGGGGGATTCTGGGTCCTGTCCCAATGCCCCGTGATGCATCGCTTCGCATCCCAGAAATCCCTTTGTTTCCGTCCACCTTTGGCACCATCTTTCAACGTTTTCTGTGCAGCGCGATCTGTCTGCGGGAAATGGAGTCTGAACTGCTGAGGCATATGCTGACGAGTCTCGCCAGCACGTCACGTTTGGCTATTGAACTATTCCTTAAGATCCAAAGTAACAGTGAGAGGGAGGGTGAGGAGTCCGACGATGCTATCGAGCCGCGTAACGCGTACGACACGAAATTGCTTGTGGCATTCACGGACATGCTCAGCACCGTGGAACGCCGTTTTTGGGCTCGGGAAACAAGCACTGAGTGGTGGGATCACATCGTCATGGAAGTCTGGGATGACGAGTAGTGGCTGCAGAACTTTCGGATGAGAAAAGCCACTTTCATGGGACTGTGTGAGGAGCTTGCCCCCACCCTGTGGCGCAAGGACACGAGATTGAGAGCTGCCCTGCCAGTGGAGAAGCGGGTGGCTATTGCAATCTCTAAGCTGGCAACTCCAGACAGCTACCGGTCGGTCGCAAACCAGTTGGAGTGGGAAAGTCGACCGTTGGAATCGTGTTGATACAAGTTTGCAAGGCCATTAATCGCATCCTACTCAGAAGAACCGTGACTCTGGGTAACGTGCAGGAAATAGTGGATGGCTTTGCACAAATGGGGTTCCCTAACTGTGGAGGTGCGATAGATGGGACGCACATTCCTATTCTGGCACCACCCCACCTAGGATCCGAGTACGTTAATCGGAAGGGGTATTTCTCTATGGTTCTCCAGGCGCTTGTGGATCACCGTGGGCGTTTCATTGACATTAACACAGGCTGGCCCGGAAAGGTGCATGACGCATGCATCTTTCGGAACACTTGGCTGTTCAGGAAGCTGCAGGCCGGGACTTTTTTTCCAGAGCGGAAGATCACGGTAGGGGAAGTTGAAATGCCCATTGTGATCCTTGGAGATCCCGCTTACCCGTTAATGCCGTGGCTCATGAAACCCTACACAGGGAGCCTTGACAGCAGCAAGGAATGGTTCAACTACAGGCTGAGCTGGTGCCGAATGACTGTGGAGTGTTCCTTTGGCCGTTTAAAGGGCCACTGGTGATCTCTGTATGGGAAGCTGGACTTAGCCGAAAACAGCATCTCTGCAGTTATATCCATGTGCTGTGCCCTCCATAATATTTGTGAAGGGAAGGGTGAAAGCTTCACTCAGGCATGGACCTCCGAGGTTCAACACCTGGAGGCTGAATTTGCACAGCCAGAGAGCAGGGTTATTACAGGGGCCCAGCGCGGGGCTGCAAGGATTAGGGATGCCTTGAGGGAGCAATTTGAGGCTGAAAACCAGCAGTGATATCTGGTGCCCTGCACGGGAGTGAAATGCAGTAGTTCCAATCTTTAGGAATCAGTGTCTGCTTAGCAGACTAGCAGACTTGCAGTGCCTGTTTATTTCCTGGGCTAAGAAGTCTTTTACTTTATGCAGTAATAAAGAATGTTTTCAAAGCCAAAGAATCCATTTATTGAAAAGAAAAAAAAATTATTTATTGCAAAGAAACAAGGGGGTGGAGTGGGGAACAGTACAATCACAGATTCGCGTATGTCCTGTCTGGTGTGCTGTGCGGTGAGTGCTGCACTTCAGGACAGCTATACTGCATGGTGATGGGGGTTGAGTGCAGAGGGTCAGGGTCGTAGTTTTCAGGGCTGGGTGGTGAAGATACTGATGTTGGAGGCAGCGAGTGGCATGAAGAACACGGAAGTTGGGGAAAGTGGGTTGGAGGTGACAGTGGGGCACAACGGAAAGAGTTTTGGGAAAAGGGCTGTAGGGGGAGTGGTGTTGGCGTTTGCGGTACTGTTCCTCTTTCTGCATGTCTACCAGCTCCTGGATAGCATCTGCTTGGCGCTCCAGGATGCTTATGAGCCTATCAGTGTTTTGCTCCTGGTGTGCGGTGCTTTGCCGCTGGTGCACTGCGTTTTCCTGGCGGATCCTGCTTTCTCTCTCCCTCCAGTTCTGTGCTTTCTCATGCTTTTTAATAGATTGCCGCATCACCTCTTGCAGCATGTCTTCTTTGCTTTTTCACGGTCTCTTCCTGAGTCTTTGCAGTCTCTGAGCAGGCGATAAGAGGGACAGCTGAGGTCTCAAGGTTGATGCAGCTGTATAGGCAAAATTCAACATTTAACAGAGGCAGCATTGTTTATACCAGACAGAGTAATGATTCCCCCCGCACTTAAGAAGTAGAAAACACACAGGGTCTACACGATAGCATAATTTTCCCGTCCGAAACAGAGCTCACATATCCCACGGGAACCTCAAAATGGTGAGTAAGGGGGACTGATTGTTTCAGGGCTGCACTGTCCTCTGGGTTTCTGTGCTTTGGGGAGAGCCAACAGCTTCAGGGGGCACCTACACCGAACACTGTCCCAACATTTTCCACAGAAGTTTGTCCTGGACGATATCTCGCTGCTGAGGGTGACCTGGGAAGCAAGGGAGGGTCTTTCTACTGCAATGTGGCTTCCGCCCTGGCCCATATGCAGCTTGCCTGTGTGCAGCAATGGTCCCCCCGCCCCTCGCGGCACAGTGGCATGAACACGTTAGCCTGGCTGGGTCAAGGACCCCGGTGGCTCTCCTGATAAACCTGCGCAAGCACATTGCACACGTTCTGGATGAGACATTCAAGGAGATTACCGAGGCCGATTACCGTGATGTGATAAACCACATCAATGCACTATTCTGCATCTAGGCATGCATGCCTAATCCTCCTCTCCCAAAGAGCCCGCACTGAAAAAATTCCTTCCCAAAAAAAAACCCCGCTTACCAGGAACCTGCTCTTCTGTTTGTCCTCCACCAAGTACCAGCCGCTGCGACTGGTTACCTTCCTCCTGGCTTGAGAAGAGCTCCCGGCTGCATGGCTCCAGGGATTCCGGGGTGTCTCCATCCGGCGCACCACCATCACTCCCGTTTTCCTCCTCCTCCTCTTCCTCCTCCCCCCACCCCACACCGGCTCTGAAGTGTCCATGGTGGTGCTTGGAGTGGAGGTGGGGTTAACCCCAAGTATCGCATCCAACTCTTTGTAGAATTGGCAGGTCACGGGAGGGAGCACCCAAGCGGCCGTTTGCGTCGCGGACTTTGCGGTAGGCACTCCGCAGCTCCTTCACTTTAATCCTGCATTGCAGAGCGTCCCGGTCATGGCCCCTTTCCATCATGTCCTTTGATACCTTCCCAAAGGTATCGTAATTCCTACGGCTGGAGCGCAGCTGGGACTGGACAGCTTCCTCCCCCCAAACACTGATGAGGTCCAGCAATTCGCCATTGCTCCATGCTGGGGCTCGCTTGGCGCATGGAGGCATGGTCACCTGGAAAGATTCACTGATAGCACTCCACGCCACACCGGGCTGAGCAAACAGGAAGGGGATTTTTAAAATTCCTGGGGAATGTAAAGGGTCGGTCACATGGTTGGTTACCTGAGGCCAGGGCATGAGGAGTGGCTGGGTCCAGGCCCTGTCTGTGGAGTCAGAACAGGAGGAGTCAGCCAGCAGAGTGCCTCTATAGAGGCCAGGAGTGAGGAGAACAACAGTGAGCTAAAACTCTTTGGAGGAGGGGGGGAAGAACAGCAAACCTCCCCTTCTCTCAAGAATGCAATGATAGTGAGATGGAGCCTGTTGGCGATAAGTCATAGCAAACCATATTGTGAGTTAGGAATCCAGGGAGTTCTGATGGCACACATTTTATATTTTGTTCCTGGTTTTGTTTAGCTGTTTCAATGCAATAAACCGATTGATCACAAGTACTACTGCAAATTATTTTATTAGAGTAAAGTAAGTGTTATATCCCAGTCTACAGTAATTCTGAGAAAGTGCTGAACTACCACACTACTCACTGGGGCTTTGAAGGTATTTTCTAAAGAATACATTAGCATATGAGAGGGGTGGCCAAACCGTGGCTTGCAAGCTGAGTGTAGCTCACGGAGCCCCGCCCCCTTCTCCACCTTCCAGACTGTGGGGTGAGCTTGGGACCTCTGCCTTGCAGTGGGGTGGTGGGGTAGTGGCTTCTGCCCAGTGTTGAGGAGGGTCTCTGGGCTTCAGCCCTGCAAGGTGTGCCTGCTGGGGCTTTGGGCTTCAGCAGGAGTGGGGCTGAAGCCCGGAGCCCTGGCAGGCGCCTTCCATGGAGCTGAAGCTGCATGCTCCAGTAGGCATGTCCTGACTCTCGAACTTCTGAAGATTGTTGCATGCAGTTGAGAGGGTCAGTAAGTTTGGCCACCCCAAAATATGATATATAGTGTAGCAGACAAATAAGCCACATGTTGAGGGTGGTTGCAGCACACAACCAAGCTGACAATGTGCTGGACTGAGTGAAAACTGCAGGATTGCTTCTGCTGCAAATGCAAAATCTGTATGAAGAAACACTTGGCGACCCAGAAGAACATGTCAACGGAACATCCCATTAGAATACTGAAAGGTGATTATGGTTCAATAGCAAAAGGGGTAATTAGTGGAATTCATTATGCATCAGGACAAAATACTTTAATAGTCAGGAAATGATGTTTCACACACCTGAGCAGCTACACTTGTTTTCCATGCTTCTGAATCACTGGCTCTCTGTCTGAATAAGACAGATGAGCTGAGTACTAGCATTTCTTCATAAGCAATGAAATACAATTGCAGATAAGTGCCTACAACATTTTTGGGGCACATTATTTCCATGAACAAATCTGCCTGCTTCACCTTCCATTAATGACGGATATAGACAAATCCAGACATGCAGACAAATACAGCAGCAGCCTCCATCATATACAGTACTAACTAAACTATCCCAGAGCAATCCTCTCTAAATATTGTCCCTCAAGCAAACCTCTGTAGAAAATGCCCCCAATAAGAAGTTTAGTGTTTTTCGTGTGCTCTGAAATTAGCACATTAGAGTTATTTTGGATCAGAGTGGGAGCAAGTTCCAAACTTCAGTGGCATTTGCTAAGAACACCCTGCCACAACTTATGTTGAGGACTCTCCAGGTTGAGTGCCTTCACTGATCTCAGCTGCTGCAGTATGGTGCAGGGAGTGAGGCAGTTTCTCAAGTTAGTATGTTCCAAGCCTGTTGGAGTTTTATAGGTCAAAGCCAACGCGTTAGACTCCACCTACAATAACACAAGCAGCCACTACAGGTCACACAACAGTGGGTGTAATATGCCAGGAGGAAGACATACCCCATAATAAATGAACTGCTGCATTCTGCACCTGTTTAAGCATCCAAATAAATCTAAATTGTAGCCTCAAGTGGAGTACATTGCATTAATCTCATCTTGAGGTGATAAAGGCATGGTGAGGTCTGCATCCAGAAGATGAAGTTGCAACCTCCTGACCAGATGTAAATGAAAAATAGCCAACATGGCTACTGATGATGAAAGCATCATATAAGCATAAAAATATAGGGTTGGAAGGGATCTTGAGAGATCAAGTCCAGACTCCATGCGCTGAGGCAGGACCAAGTAACCTTAGACCATCCCTGACAGCTATTTGTCCAACCTGTTCTTAAAAACCTCCAACAATAAGGATTCCACACCCACCCTTGGAAACCTATTCCAGAGCTTAACTACCTTTATAGTTAGAAAGTTTTTCCTAATAACTAACCTAATAATTCTCCCTTGTTGTAGATTAAGCCCATTACTTCTTTTCCTACCTTCAGTGGACATGGAGAACAATTGATCACAGTCCTGTTTATAACAGCTCTTACCATATTTGAAGACTGTTATCAGGTCCCCCCTCCATTTTCTTTGCTCAAGACTAAATATATCCAATGTTTGTACCTTTCCTCATAGGTCAGGTTTTCTAAACCTTTTATAATTTTTGTTGCTCTCCTCTGGATTCTCTCCAATTTATTCACATCTTTCCTAAATGTGGTGCCCATTATTGGACACAGTACTCCAGCTGAGGCCTCTGATTAGAGTAGGACATTAATTCCTGTGTCTTACGTACAGCATTCCTGTTAATACACCCCAAGATGATATTAGTCTTTTTCACAACTGCATCACATTGTTGATTCATATTCAGTTTGTGATCCACTATAACCCCCAAGTCGTTTTTCGCAGTATTACCACCAGCCAGATATTCCCCATTTTGTAATTGTGCATTTCATTTTTTCTTTCCTAAGTATAGTACTGTGCACTTGTCTTTATTGAATTTCATCTTGTTGATTTCAGATCAATTCTCTAATATGTCAAGATAGTTGTGAATACTAATCCTGTCCTCCAAAGTGCTTGCAACCCCTCCCAGCTTGGTATCATCAACAGATTTCATAAGCATACTCTCCACTTCATTATTCAAGTCATTAATGAAAATATTGAATAGGACCAGACCCAGGACTGATCCCGGCAGAATTGCTGTAGATACGGCCTCACAGTTTGACAGCAAACCATTGATAACTACTCCATGAGTCAAGTCTTTCAACCAGTTGTGCACTCACCTTATAGTAATTTAATCTAGACCACATTTCCCTAGTTTGTTTATGAGGATGTCATGTGGGACTATGTCAAAAGCCTTACTAAAATCAAGATATATCATGTCCATTACTGCCCTCCCACCCATTCACTAGGCCAATAACGCTGACAAAGAAGGAAATTGGGTTGGTTTGGCATGATTTGTTCTTGAAAAATCTATGTTGACTATTACTTATAACCCTATTATCCTCTTTGTACTTACAAACTGATTGTATAATAATTTGTTCCACTATTTTTTCCAGGTATCGAAATTAGGCTGATTAGTCTATAATTCCCCTGGTCCTCTTTGTTCCCCTTTTAAAAGACAGGTACTATGTTTGCCCTCCCCTAGTCTCCTCACTCATGCTCCTTGAGTTCTCAAAGATAACTACTAATGGTTCCAAAATTGTGCCAACTAGTTCCTTAAGTACCGGAGGGTGAATTTCATCAGACCCTGCCGATATGAACACCTCCAACTTACCTAAATATTCTTTAACCTGTTCTTTCCCTATTTTGGCTTGTGTTCCTTCCCCCTCTTGCTGTTAATATTGATTGTGTGGCGCATCTGGTCACCGTTAAACTTTTTAATTTAGCAAAATAGGCATTAAATGCCTCAGCCTTTGTGATGTCATCAGTTATTAGCTCTCCTTTCTCACTAAGTAGAGGACCTTTTTTCTTGCTCCTAATGTATTTAAAGAACCTCTTCTTATTGCCTTTTATGTGTTTTGCTGGGTGTAACTCATTTTGTGCCTGAGCTTTTTTGATTTTGTCCCTATATGCATCTGCTATTCTTTTGTACTCCTCCTTAGCAATTCATCCATGTTTCCACTTTTTGTAGGATTCCTTTTTTTTTACTTTCAGGTTATTAAATGGATCCTGATGGAGCCATATTGGACTTCTTTCTATCTTTCTGATATTTAGCAATGCAGTGATAATTGGAAATCTAAACAGACTCCCAAGTTGTGAATATGAGTAACATGTGGTGGACATATGCCTTCAATCACAAAGGCAGATATAATCTCACTATATATCCTGGGAACTTTTCCCCACATTCCAGCATCATCTGGTTTCAAGTGGTCTCCCTGCAGTTTAGGTAGAACTGAATGTGCAGCAGATTGGCAGCTCAGGACCAAAATCTACATATATATCAGGACCGGATTCCGCTATCCGTACTCTACAGATAGTCCCACTGAAGTCAAGGGGACTACTTATGGATTAAGGTGCTACTCAACACAGGTAAGAATATCAGAAGCTGGGCCTATGTAAATAAATACAATTAAATACAATAAACTATTGTTTTTGCTGCAGTTTCTTACACAGTTGCTGTACTCATCTATGTCAGTACAATTCTTCGGCTAGATCATAAACAGGCAAAGATGGGACACATATTAATAACACATGCATCAGACAACTGTTTAACTCAACAGTTGCCTTATGCATACCTTCTCACATGCGTTCCAGACACTCTGTAGGCAGTTGAGAGATATGTATTGGAATGACATGGTGGTGGGCTTTTCACTTCTGTTTTTTCACAAAATACAAGTAACAGCAGGATAGCAGTTCAGGTATCAACAGGATGAGCACCCAACTGAAGATGCCACTGACCCACTCCCCACAGTTCACAGCTGACAGCAGTATCCTAGTAGCTGATACCTCGATACAAAGCCCTGCTTCTGTAGGGTACATGGCAGGATGGTAATAATGATCACTACCTCCATTGTCCCAAATTACTACAAGCCAATATAAATCAGGGCAACATGATAACAACTAAGACATCCTTGTAACAATACTGTTCACATACTAATGGGTTTATTCTGCCTGGTTTACACCACACATTAAGAGAGGCCGGGTCTATAGACCTGAGCACAGGAAATGGGGCCAGGAACTCCTGAGATCTAATTCTGGACCTACCACTGACCCTGTGTGTGGCTTTATATTAATCCCTCTACCTCAGTGGGGCAAGTTCATAAGAGTGTTAGAATTAATTAGTTAAGATTTGCATGGAGCTTTGAAGATGAAAAGACGGCTCTCATGCACGTTATCCAATATGAGCACATCTAATGTGTGAGTCAGTGACTGCATGGAGGCACAGAACACGAGGCGACATTTTGTAGGATGTGGAGGGGAGCAATTGTGGTTCCATGTAGGCCAGAGAGAAGGAAGTGGCACTTAGGGGAGAGGATGTGGAACTTGAACAAGTTTTTGTGCTGAAACAAAAAGATACTGTTGGAAGCAGTGGCAGGATTTGGACAGGATTTGGGTGCTATGGGGGAGAAGAGAGGGAGGGAGGGGTTGAAGATGACACTCAGGATACAGCTACTGTTAACAGTGATGGGAGGAGAAGAGGACGAGCAAGAAGTTCTGATTTAGCCATGTGAAGTTAATCAGTTAAATTCTGTTTATGTTTAGGAAGGAACAGAGCCATTAACCAAGAGGTCTACAAGACCCTGAAGTGTTCCTGGTGTACCACTTTAGCCAGCCTTTGTTGTATTAATTTAAAATGGAACATATGGGCCCAAAGAATAAAAAGGTGTTAACATGACCCTGAATCCATCCAATATTAAACAAGGTTTGGTATACAGAGATTTCAGCCTGCTTAGTACCATGGCACACACACCATTATTTTTAACCTTTTATTAAAAATACCGAAAAAGAAAAACAGTTAAAGCATTTGAAAGGTAAAGTCTGATATAAGGCTTTTATTTTAACGCCATTCCTTTCCCCCCATTCCCTTTAGCTGGAGAGAGTTTTTAGAAGGAACCTCCCCGCACCACTTGTTTAACAGTTTGTAGGCGGTAATAACTGTTATTTTGGGGGGAAAGAGAAGAAGTTAGTTGAGCTGGCCAGTTGCTAAGCTGCTGTTATTGCTATTTTGTTAAAATTTAGTACTATTTCTTGGGGAAAGAAACACCACCAAATAGAGAAACACACACAATAGAGCAGAGAAAAGAACAGCAAAGATAGAAAACACAGCTTCTATCTTTGGCGTTTACTTTTACCTCCAAGACTAGCAAACTTGTACCAGCATCGGTACTGTTTAGGGCATTACAGATAGCTGCCTCTTTCTTGTCACAGGCTTACAGCAGTGTTGGCCAACTAAGCCAGACTCTTATTAGACAGAAGGCAATAGGAGAAGTTAAGGAAAGAGAAGAAATAAGGTAGGGAAAGAAAAGGGCACATGTGGGAAAGGGGAGATGCAGGCTCACATCCCAAGTGGTATTCTGGATTTACCTGGAGCCAGTGGTGCTGTCATCTGGGTCGCTTTCTCTGTCCCTGTTTGATCAGGATATTTTTTAGGATTAGGAAAGAGAAGGTCCAGGGTCCCCAGAGGTGGTGGAAGTGGTAGCCATGATGATAAAACTTGCTGCGGTAGACAGCTGGTTTTTTTGCTAATTTTTTCCCCAAAATTGTTTTTATTTCTAAGAATCCCAGCGGAGAGTGTTGAGTGTAATAGTTTATCCTTTTATTCTTTTCTTTACCAATTCGATCTACTTTTTGACACAGCAATTTAGTTCATGGAAATTTCGTTTTGCATAGTTTATGTTTACCAGGCATGTTTTTAACACAGTTTCTGAATTATATTAGTAGGCCTTTATCTTTGGATTAATTTACGATCTTTGTTTTTGTTTTTTTAACTTTAAAAAAAAATTACATAACAGGTTATTATGACAATTTATGAACTTTTACTTACTTTTTACCATGGAGCTTACACTTCAGGTAAATTTGTAGGCCCAATTATTATAACACGTCTCGGGACTATTAGGTTAAGAATGGGGTGGGAGAGGAGAAAGTGTTAGGGAAAACTCATTGAATTGATCTTGTTCCAGGTGAGGGGGGACATAAAGCATTTCCTGTTCTGATTTCCTGTTCAAGGAACCTTGAACCAAGGACATGCACAGAACACAGATACACAAAGGAAAAACTGCTACACCAACCCTGATCATGGATAGGAGGAGCAGAGCATCTCTTCTCACAGTTAGGTCCATTATACCCAGACTTGGCATTTGAAACGTTACCCTGCTTGTGCACACAGGAACACCGGAAATGGCAGGATTTCAGGCTTAGAATAATAAAAATCACAAATGGAAAAGACCTATTGGAGTCATTTATTCGTCCACCTGTCAATGCAGGATTGTTTCCTGCTTTAAATCAGTCATATAATGCAGGGACTTCCAATCCTTTTCTTGTAAGGCTTTTCCACGGTCTCATTGACTTCGCTGTAGAGACATTTTTCCTGGTATTCATCCAAATGTTCTATTGCTTAATTTCTACCCATTATTCCCTATTATACTCACCTTACTTCTTTCTTCTTCTTTGTCTTTTCACCCTTCAGACTCTGGTAGAAGGGGTGCTATTTTTTTCATCTTGATTTGCCTTGAAGACCTTTTAGAAATATACTAGTGAATGCCACTCTACAACCTGTATTACTAAGTGTACATGCAGACACGTTGTCCTTGAACAAAACTTTATCATACATTTATATGTCCAAAAGTTTCTGTTCCAAAGGGAAGTGTGTTTGGAGGTAGGTGTGTTTGGTTACCAATAAGAAACAGTGCCAGATCTGAGCTCTGGTTTCAAGGACAGTCACACATTACTGGAAAGGGTTAACTTTAAGACTTTTACAATACTGCTTAGTCCACGCTTAAACATGCAACATGCTGGTGTATGGAAGCCACATCAATAGACTCAACTTCTGCTACATCTGGACCCAGAAACGGTATCTCGTGAATCCACAGATACTAGAAATTGTACAAAATATTCTCTGATTAGGTAAGATGAGAGCAGAAGTTTCACTTTAGTCAGAAATGCAAACCCGTTCTCAAAATTCAAACCCTCCACTTAAGTTCCTGCTGGGACTTCACAGAGTACTTGCTTTCTTTCATGCTAGATTTGTTTCAATGACCTTATTATAGAAACTGGGTTTTATATCTCAATGCCTATTACCATATTTTTTTTTATTTGTCACAATGAAAACATTTCATTAAAGCTGTTATTGAATAGCTGAGTGTGAATCTTGGGAGTGAATAAAATTCATTTATTGAATCAGCCAGAGCTGAAACTACGAAAGCATGGTAGAGTGGCAGAACTATAAAATGCTTGATGCACTTGGATGTGGGAAAATGTTACACAATGCAGCTTCAGTTCCCTTCCAAAATCAACGAATAAATGAAGGGCTCAGTTGTCCAATTTAGGGACATCAGGAGCGGTGCGGTGCCTCTGGGAAGAATTCTGCCTTATGGCTACAGAGGGAAGAAGCCCACTGGTTGTAGCTTGCTGCCCCCACTGTGTCAGCCCTGCTTCACTGGTTAGATGGCAGGCCTTCAACCACCTCCTCCTTGCTCCCTTTTGTCTCGGGGATGGGGAGTAGGAAGGTAGCAGGCTCTATTGTCCCCTGAGCACAAGGAATGCAATGGTGGGCACTCACACAGGCCGTGCAAGGTTCCCTGTGCTTTTCACTCCATTCAAAACCCACATAAGCTCCAGATACATTCTGCCCCTTAATCAATTACATGAATTTAATAAAATCATTTTGATACTTTGCTTTAACTTAGCTGGAATTTAGTTCTTCTTTCCTCTCGATAAATTGTCTTAGACCCAAAATTCAGATCCAGACCTACAGTAGATTCAGATATTTCATCTTGGGCCTTCTCTAGTATATACATTGAATAAGGGAGTAATTATGTCATATACTAAGGACAGATTCTGCTCACTGTTACACCAGTGAAAATCCAGAGTAAGCAACTCCACTTACTTCAGTGAAGCTATTCCAGATTTATATTGGTGTAGCAAACAGCAAAGTCTGGCTGTGTGTGACTCCACAGATATATATGCTGTTTAAATATTGAGTCTATTGTTGATTAAATATGCACACAAATGCAACAAGCCATCAGTCAAAGAAATCACATTTTCTCTGCTGCCAGGGTATAAACCAAAATCATGAAAAGAAAATGCATTCCCCAGATATATTGAATAATACAACTTCAGTAGAAAGCATTGCTTTACATTATTTTAATATGATTAGTGCCTGTGAAAAGCACCAGATTTACTGATTGGAAACTGGTGTCCTCTGTTTATCCAGAAAACAAGTACAAAAGCCATCTTTCCCTGCACTGCTCTATGGATATGCCTTGAGTCTGAGGATGAAAGTGTATTCCAGCCTCCATCTCCATTCATTCATTGATGATTCTATTGAATTTACCAACAAGAGTCTCAGTTGTTTGAGATGTTTATTAGAAAGAAGACTAAATCCACCATTTCACATAAACTACCCAGAAGTAATGACTTTCACTTACTACCAAGCTGTACCAGGTTTAAACTGATGAACTAGAGGGGAAAGACTTTGGGAGTATTGTTTAAAAAGATGTGTTGTCATAGGCGCTGACTCCGTGGGTGCTCCGGGGCTGGAGCACCCATGAGGAAAAATTAGTGGGTGTTCTGCACCCACCAGAAGCCAAGCTACCCTCCCCACCCCCCTGCCCCACCTTATCTCTGCTCCACCTCCTCCCCTGAGCACGCGCTGTTTGGCAGTGTAACAAGCTCCAGGAGGGAGGAGGGAGGAGCGGGAACATGGCACACTCAAGGGAGGAGGCGGGGCTGGGGCAGGGATTTGGGGAAGGAGTCGGAATAGGGGCAGGGAGGGGGCAGAGTTGGGGCGGGGACTTTGGGCAAGGGGTTGGAATGGGGGCGGGGCAGAGGGGCAGAGTGGGGTCGAGCACTCACTGGAGCGAGCAGAAGTTGACACCTGTGTGTGCTGGTAGTGAAATATTAAGCTGCTATCTATGAGACAAAAAGAGAGAATTTCTTACTGACGGCAATAATTTAATCTACTGTCTGCTTCTATACTTCCAGGCCTCGAAGAGAGAAAGAGAATTCTTACCACTTTTTACAACTGTCTAATCCCAGATGAATGCAGTAACTAGCCTCATCTCCTTCCTTTAACCTGTGATAAGGAATCTTTGTCTCACTTATGCATATTCAGCATCCTTTAAAAATTTGGTCTCGTGGACAGAGATTCTCATGGACATAGAATCGACCTGAAAAGATCCATTCTGAAGCAGTGGGATGGATAGTTCATAACGTATTTCAGCAATCCCAGACAACACTTAAACCCACTGCATTTAGCATTACATTAGTAATAACTGTGAGTTCTGTTCCTGTTCTGTGCCACTGACTCACTATGTGGCCCTAGGCAACTAACTAGCAGCCCGAGTTTCCAAAGTGTTGAGCAGTCACAGCTGCCATTGACTTCAGCTGGGCTTGTGGGTGAGCTTCTGAAAATCAAGCCATTAGCAGAAGGGGTTAAAATTTTTCATAAAAAAATGAATTTTGATGAGAAAAGGGATAAATATTTCACAAAAACGCTTGTGAAAAAATGGTTCCATTTTCTGAGTGTGGCTCTTGTGCATCTCAGTTTTACTCATTGGAGGCCAAATTCCACCATTGTTACTAATTAGTAATACCTATGAGTAGTTGCATTGACTTCAGTGGGACTGTTCACCAGAATTTATCATTACTAAGGATGGCAGAATATAGCCCTAAAAATTGAGGGTATACTACTATTTAATTCACAAGGGTGTTGTGAGATTGAATTAATTAACGGCTGGCTGTTAGGGCCTTTAGGATCCTCAGGTCTAGGGCAATATGTTTTGTGAAGAACCAATGTGTGCTTCTGATGATTGATGATGATGCAAAGTATTATTTTATTTTCCTGTAAAAATTGAATATGTCTTTGAAACTCTCTTCCCCATTTGTACGTTCTCCTGGACTCCTAACACACAAAGGTTAAAAAAAAAAAGTCTGCATTTAGCAAATTATCATTTCCCAATCTCTGTTCAGCCATAGCATAGAGTGGATAACTTTAACATCCATCTCCAGCCCCCAAAACTGAAAGTTCAAGCATTGTCGAGGAGCTGCTAAGCTCTGGCTCTTAATTAAAGTAAACACTATTAAAACATTTCCATTATGACAGCTTTAACCTCCATAACATTCTGACCACATTGAAATGAGCATGGAATGCATTTTACCTTGTGGCGGGAGCTTGCAGTATAAAATTTTGCCAGCATAACGGCTGCCAATAAAAAAATATTGTGATTTTCATTACACCATACTCATTTATCACTGGGAAATGCAAGGATGAGATCTTCCATACAAGTTCAGACACATGCCCTTGAGAGCTAAAGAATGACTTTTCAATGCAATTCCAAATGCTAATATCCCCACAGGAATGCAGATCCAACAGCACATACTACACTATATAGCTATCATCTTCACCTCAGTGAGTGAACACCATGCATCAGTGTGGCCTGATACTATGATTTGCTACTTTGGAGCTATGCTGCATAATCAGTATCATAGGCAATTCTTTCTTTAGGCCTTTGCCCAATTGGATTTGACATGGGGAAACATTTCCCATTTTAAAAAAAAAATATATATATATATATATACACACACACACACACATATACACAAAAGAAGTAAGCAGAGACATCTCTTCTATTTTTAAACAACAGACAATTATAACAAAGAGAAAGAGAGAAAACAGGAGACATCATGACTACAGAATAATAAGCAGAAGACTAAGAGATAATATGTTCTACCTACATAATTCTAGCAGACCACACCTGGACTATTGGGCTCATTCTGGCCACTTCATTACCAGAAGGATATTGACAAATTGGAAGGACTTCAGAGAAGATCAACAATAATGGTGAGAAGGCTGGAGAGATTGATTTACAGTGAAAGATTAGCAGAATTAAATACGCAAACCTTGACTAAGCATGGAGGGCATGAAAAGAGAGTTTCTGGAGGAAGGAAATGCCAGGGAAGGAGAGGGATTATTTAGCGTCTTTAAAGAGGGTATAATTTTGAGATGTGGAATAAAATTAACAAACGGAAAATTTAGGCTGAATATCAGGGGAGAAACTTATTTGAGAGAGAATTCTTCTCACCTGTGGAATAGTCTTCCAAGGGAAATCACATGTCATATCTAAAAGTAGACTGGACAAAACACTAGTAGATGAATAATCCTTCACTGGCAGAGCGATGGTCTAGACAAGGGGTTGGCAACCTTTGGCATGTGGCTTGCTAGTTTGTTTACCTGCCGCATCCGCAGGTTCAACCGATCGCAGCTCCCACTGTCCACGGTTTGCCACTCCAGGCCAATGGGGGCTGCGGATAGTGGCGCGGCCCGAGGGATGTTCTGGCCGCCGCTTCCCGCCACCCTCATTGGCCTGGGACAGCGAACTGCAGCCAGTGGGAGCCGCGATTGGCCAAACCTGCGGACGCGGCAAGTAAACAAACCGGCCCGGCCCGGCAGGGTCCTTACCCTGGCGAGCTGCATGCCAAAGGTTGCCGACCCCTGTTCTATCATAAACATTCAGAAAAATGGAAAGAGTGTAAAAGAATCCAGGAGCTGTTTATGTTTGATTTGTTTGTTCTGTTTCCAGAGAACCAGCACTAAGAATAACTCCCTGATTACTGATAACGGAAAAGGAAAGGAGTGAGGCATGGAGGCCCAGCCATAGCTGACAGTCTGCCTCATGGTTCTATAGGCACCATGCAAGCTTCACCACATAGCTTTGCCAATCCACTTCAGCTGTGAGCACACATTCCCACTGTTCCAGTCCTATGCCTTGCCACATGCCAGAGATACTGAATTGCTGCAGAATGCATAGTGGTTTGGTGAGGTAGATAGCAGTCTACTTGGGATGAAGCTGAGGCCATGGCACTCATTTCATTTGTTACCTAAGGATCTGATCCTTCAAACACGTATGCATATGCTTAACATCAAGCACTCATGTAATCACATTGAATGGGACTATTCATGTATTTAACATGAAGCATGTACATATGTATTTCCAGGCTTGGTACTTAAATGACCTACATATTCTGCTGTAAGATGTGCACATGAAGATTCTCAAACTGAAAAGCAGCAACACACACACACACACACACACACACACACACACACACATTCCAGAGCAGATTATAGATCTAAAAGTTTCCAGAGACAAATGCTTAATGTGTTACGGGCCTGATTCCTAATGAATTCAATGAGCTTTGGATCAGCTGTTAGAATATTATCACCATCCAGCCCTCAATGTAATAACATAATCTAAACTCTTGCTCATGTAACTTTTATTAGAGGGAGAATTGTGGTCTAGTGGATTAAGTGCAAGGTTAGGAGCAGTAGTATTACCTCACTGATAACCAAAGAGATATTTTTTTACTCTCTGTTGTGTGAAACTTATCGTATTTCATTAGTCTGAAGCATGGCAAACCATTCTTATATTTTAAGAATAAATAGCAGCTTTAAAACAAACATAGCAACAAAGTCTTATCAAACTAGGGTGTGCTCAAAAACCCTTTGATACGAATGGAACAATGTGCATCAACATTAATAGAACCACACCCTTAAAAGAAGAAAACGTTGTCGTATAAGCCTTCACAGATCTCTGCAAGGTCACTTCTTTTTTTTAAAAAAAAGTTCCTAACCAAGTTTTTCTTCCAAAGGTTGAGTCTTGTGGTAGATTGCAGAATACAACTGAAGCTACAATAATAGTTGAAGTGGACATGAAAAAAAAAATCTTAATTTGCTCAAAGTACAAACAGGGAGCAGTAAAAATGGTATGTTTCTCATATATACAAAAGATTTTACATAGGCAGTAAATGCAGAGCTGAATACATTGCAAGAAATCATTCATTTGCTGAATTTTGACTCCCTTTCTGTTTGTGAATTGTCTGGGATTAGATTGTGATTTTCTCAAATTCATGTGTTCTTATTGCTTCATTGAGAATTTCTGTGAATAATTCTTGGTCTGTAGCAAGTTTTTGAGCTGTGTTGATTGGAAATATAGTTTACATAGTGTGTTTTTATCTGATTGGATGCGTGTAATTCTCAGAATCTGGTTTCCAGTGTGAACACACAATTATGAATTAAAATTCACTTGTGACAAATTACAATGTGAGCCAAGTTAACTCCCACTGAAGCCAATGAAAAGCCATTCACTTTGGTTGGAGTTGGATTGGAACCATATTCTTCAATATTCACTTAAAACTTGCAAGCTTCATTCAAACATCCTGTCCTTAAATGCATTTACTGGACTATTTGCCAAAAAAGATGTTGGCAGACAGATATAGGATGGGTGTTCATTATTATTATAATAAAATTACATGAATATTATTGTTCTTGTGGGGTCAGAATCCAATTGTGCTGTTTGTGAAGCTGTGCATTTTCAGGCTCTTTCTTTCTTTCTTAAGCTAAAGCACGACAATATTTTAATAAGCTATTTTTCTCCTATACATAATTGTTATATATTTGCAACCTTAACTCAAGCTTAATGAAGTTTTATTTATGGGAATTACTTTAGTTTCTATAATAATGTTGTCCAAGGAAAAATATTGGAACTTCTGCTATGTGGAACTAATTATTTTCCATCAACTATGTAAATAACGCTATACTCAAGATGATAACTGTGTTAATAAACATATCTTGGTCTCCTCTCCTGCTTGCTAGAATTGTACCAAAGTTTCTTCAAAGCTACACCTATAGATTGTTCAATGTCCTTTACTTCAGATAGTTCATCTCCAGTCTTTAAGAAGCCCTTAAGGAGTAGTCTGTGGATTTCTTGAAGCAAGTTCATGGACTTTTCAGAGGTTTAAGAGTTCATAATGAATGGCTTAAAAATTCTCAAAGAACTATCCAAAAATACTCAAATGTGGACCTTCATCTAGAAAACAGATAAATAAAACAAATATAAGATTAATAAATAAGAGGGCCAAATTCTGCTCTGAGTTACAACACTGCGAATCTGGAGTAACACAATTGACTCCAATGGAATGACCCTGAATTTACAGCAGCATAATTTGCCTAGGATGTTCCAAAAAATGTTAAAAGAATTTTTCAAAAGTGACAAATGTTTCATTTTTGAATTTGTGGTAAATAACAGATTTAGGCAGTTAATCAGAAACTTTCTTCAAAAATTGTCCTCTGCAAAGACTATAGAATTTCTGATGAAAAGGAATTTTTAGGAAGTTGGTCAGAAAGAGTGTCAAATGATCAATAGACAGAGACACACACACACACACACACACACACACACACAGAAATTATTGTCCATATTAATAGATTAATAGATTTTAATTCCAGAATGGACTACTGTGGTCATTTAATCTGACCACTTTCATCACACAAGACAAATAATTTCACTCTGTTATTCTTAAAGTGGAGAAGATTACTCTTTCCTACTCTGCATGTGAACAATATTAAACCCAATAGCTTGTGACTGAACTGAAGCATATACATTTGAAAGACACACATCTATTACAAAGACTGGGAATAGAACCTTAGTCTGTGAAAAGCCTCATTGACTTCAAAGAGTAAGGCTGAGTAAGGTGAGCCTGGGTGGCAAAATGTCTCTCTTGATGCCCCTGGAGCTATGTAGAATTCCACTAGTTGAGATGTGGCCCATAGTGGACTTTGAGGTTCAGTAGGAGATGCCATGCTGGATGATCACTAGTCCTTCAAGTCCAATATCTGTTTTCAGTAATGCCCTCTAATGAATTCCTCAGAGAATAATGATTAAATTAGAAAATGACATCTGGACAAATGGGCATTGCCATTTGGGGAGGTAGAAAGAATTCCTTCCTGACTCCTATGGTAATCATCATATGCCTTGCAATATGACTTTTAATGATCCCTATTTTAGCAAACATAAATACAATTATTCATAAAATTACCACATTGGTCATAAAGTTACCTACCCCTTTTTAAAATTCAGCTGAAGTATTTGACTCTGTGACCTTCTGTGGCAATGAATCACACAGACTGATGACATGCAGTGTGAAGAATTATTCTCTCTCCTTTGTTTTACATTTACCTGCCATTAACTTCAAGTGACCCTCCTGTTGTTCTGGTGTTATGAGACAGCGTAAAAAGATAGACTGTCTAGTTTTTGACCATACCGTTCAGAATCTTAACTACAGTAATTAAATCCTCTCCAAAGCTTCTCATTACAACACTAAGTAATCCTAGTTATTGCAGTCTCTCCTCCTGCAGAAATCCTACCATATCTCTATCTTCAGTGCCCTTCTTTGGACCTTTTCAATCTTAGCACTCTTTTTCTATCAGCATCCCAAACCAAACTCAGTATTTCAAATCAGGGCCTCCCATTGTCCAATATTTTGGAAGGAAATCATTGTTACTGGTATTAAAGCACATACATTTTAATAGTAGGTAGGACTTAGATTATGCCTGGGTCTTACGTGGGTGTTGAGTGGGGGAAGGCACAAGGAGTTTTCCATAATGTGCAGGCATATCTGGCATTCCTGCATTCGGACTCCCTCCTAGTATCCTGAGTAGGGTATATTGTGGAACTTCACCATCCAAAGCTCCAGATGGCGCCGTATGGGGACACTTGCTGCACCATCTCATTGCATGGTGCAGTGTTCTCCCTTGTCCACCCTCCCTTTCCCATTATTATCGTCACACTAGGGGAGGGAGCACATTGCACCAACCAATGGGATGCATGCTCCTCTTAAAGCTGCCTGGAACTGTGGGAAAGATTGTTTCTCCTGGAGCTCTCACTGGATGGTGTAACTCTGCAGCACACCCTACTCAAGACTGTGCCTAAATCCTAGAATTAGACCTTTTACTGAAAATTGAACTCAATTGCTGTATGTGTTCCATTTAATTTTCAGATATAGAAGTCACTTGCATATCTAAGGACTACGAGGATCTAAAGGACGAAGAGTAGAATTTCAAAATTATTTAGGCATCTGAAGGTGTAGGTAGGTGCCTAGTGGGATTCAACGCAAGCAGTTAGGTGCCTAATCTAACTAACTGAAAATCCCACTAGGGATCTATTGACATTTTATGATGTCTAAAAACCTTGAAAATCTGTCCCCAACGGCACTTTATTCCTATAAAAGATGCCAGGAAGGCCATGTTTAATTATAACTTTGCAGAACACACAGTGTTAATGGACTTTTTAAAAGTTTCTCTAGCAAAACTGACACATGGCCGTGCTTCTCAGCTGCCCCTCGATAGCGTCTTTAGGCTTGAAATGGGAATGAATTGCAAAATTCAAATCAGAATACAACCCAGTGCTGAAGGCCCCCAAAGCTCAAGGTTATTTGTGCCTCATGTTGAGTCCTTGATGGGTTGTAAACACATCCCTACAGCTGCAATTTCTGTTACAGCATGTTAATATGCTTATACCTCACTGTACACCTGTAGCATGTGTACAGCTCTTTCTTCTGTGCTTGCCCATCATCCTATGCATGATTAAGCGAGTATGGAAGCAATCAGATCCCTGCATGTTCATGCCAAGCTGTACTGTAGGTATTCACCCCTGTTGGTGACAGAGCTTTTATATTTAGGCAGTAAAAATCAGGAGCCCTTTTCTGTACACCAGTAGTCTATTGTAAGAGAGTGTGGGACGTTTTCTCTTTTGTGCTGCAAACCCAAACATAAATTGTCTGAACCACAACAGTTAACTTTGTGTATATGAAATAAGTAGGGCAAAGAGAGACCCTATGAAATAGCTGCAGTTAGTGGCTTGTTGACTGGGGGTGGGATGAGGGATGAGGGAAGAAACTCGCTTTTAATCAATGTGATAATCGATGACATATGGCATCTTGTTCCTGCCTGACTCAGTTTTTTCCCCCACATGCTGCAGGCCTCAGTGACTCTCTCCCAACCCTGAGCCCTTTGCTGGCCAGCTGGAAATTCTCTCTCTATTTTTTTTTTTAATATAGATACATTTTAAAACAGACATTGATCTTCAAAGAAGCCTGCAATTTAACTGGGGATGGAATGTTTACAGCCGCAGTTTGTTTAGTGATGATAAAATGCATATGCCTCTGTTACTTTTTCCCATACAGGCTGATTCCATGCACGACCCCATGATTCTACAGGCCAGCCAACAACATGGAAAAAGCCCAGACAACGATCTCATGCTGTGTGTTAAATGTGCATTTTTCTAAACTGCAACACAAGCACTCTGAGTGGCAAATGTAGTGTATGCTTCTGTCTCAATGCCCCTTTTGCTTGTAATAGTTTTGGAGGTTCACAAAGCTAAAACTGTTCTGAGTAATCCTGGGAAGGCTGATGTTTTCTACTCAGAGCAACTTTACGCTTCACATTGCAGCTTAACACAGCAACAGCAACAAACATAATTGGTATTTTTGTTGGAAGGCTACATTGAAGCCATAGGGGTTTACAGCTTTAAGCCCATCCTCATCTCTTCAGGGAATGAGCTCCAGATTTGTAGGCTGGTTAAGAAGACGCTTTGTCTCTTACATACACAGGTATGAGCTTGACAGTGCTATTGCACCAGTTTTACATAGCTATTGTGGGACCTGCCCTGCTAATGACAGGTATATCCTGGGGCAAAGCTTAAAGGAAAGTTGTACATATCACTTTGAATTCTGGAAGCTCATATACAGAGAAAACCAACTTTTATAGACTAATAACCTTTTTTTTAAAAATTAAAATACCCTTTTATGCTGACTTTCTCAAAATGCTTTACAAAAAGACACTGCGTTATTATTTTCTCTGTTTGACAGATGGGGAAGTGGAGGCCCAAAGAGTTTAAGTAAGACTTGTCAAGGGTCACACCAGAAGGTAGGAATGGGTGGCATTTGAGAGAAATGATTTGTATTATTTTGGACCCTTCTGAGCTTCTGGCTATTCTGCCAGCATTTTGCTGAAAAATGACCTGGTTTTTGACAGTAGTAGGGACTGGAAGAGACTAGGCTCAAGTATTTTAATCTGTATCATTTAAACACAAACCATTTTTATTTTAAATATAAAACAATAAATTCCTCCCTTGGATGTCCATACACAATATTTAGTGAAATCAGTGAGAACAGGTAACTGGGCTTTTCAGTTGACTCATGCTGTTAGTAGGGTTAGAACCCTGCATAAGTCTGCTGTGTAAATTTTGCTGCACCGGCATGCAGAGTCTTAGAGGTGGGAAGAAATACATGTTGTAATTAGCTTTTGTTATTACTTATTTCTAGAAATACTGTGGCCTAGTAGAACAAGCAATGACCTAGGACTCAACATAGCTGGGTTCTATTCCCATCCGTTGACAGTGGATGATGTTGGGCATGTTGCTTCCCCTTTCTGTACCAGGATAGCGGCTTACTTTGTAAAGTGCTTGAAGTCAAAAGATGAAAAGCGCTATGTAAGAGGTAACTACTGTGCTTGTATAAGGAATTAACTACCGGTACATCTTTCATAAGTGAAAAAGTCAGAAATCCAGACTAAGGAGGCTGTCCTCATCTATAAACTCAAGATTGTATTTTTAGTGAAAATGAATATCGAAACAAAAAAACTCCTGTGAATATAAGTTGTCATGAAACCCTCCACTGACATCTTGTGCCTTGGGTATGCTGCACTGTGGCATTTCAGTGGAATGTAAGGTTTCATTTACCATTAGCCATTTACTGCAGTAGTTACACAGCCAAGACTCCCCATGATCTAAGTCTTAGCTGCATTAGGACTGCAGGGTCTGGCTTCATATGTGCTGTACTGCTGAGACCAAATGAGTAGTTAAAGGAATTAAGAATGCCACGGTAACCTGAACTCATCATTTTTCTTGCCCACATTATTTTGGTCTTAACTTTAACTTCCCAAAATATATGCAGTGTTCACCCAGCTCTAATTGTTTTATTTATATCTATATCTATCTATAAATGTGTGTGTGTGTAACATATTAGACATGGGTGCATACTGCAGCTGCGTGAATGTTGCATATACATATATATACGTGTATAGCTATCGATATAGATGTGGGTGTGCATGTGTGTACACACACACACTTTTATTCTTTAACAAAAGAAAGAACATGTGATGGCAGCAGGCCAATGTATTGTATATCATTAATACAAATAATTTCCATTAGTGATAAAATGGCTTATAAGTCATAAGAGGCAGAGCCTCAAGTGAGTCATGAAGGTAATTCCCCCTTAGTTATTATCACTCTGCTCAACAGGCCTTTGATATATGTGGTCCTTTAGCTTTTTTATTAGATAACTACTAGTGAGGAGCTTAGAACCCTTTGACATTCCTTTAGAGGCACACCATACCAAGGGTTAATTTGAATTTCAATATGTTATGGATTGTATGAAGTTTGTATGGAAGTTTCGAGCTCTGGGAAAGGGACAGATGCAAAGGTTTGCATGCACCCATGGCTCTTCCATTCACTCTAGTGTAATTCAGAGGTAACTCCCTGGAGACCAACGGAGTCACACTGGAGTAAAACAGGTGTAAGTGAGAAGAGACTCAGGCCTGTGATTTTATTTCTCCCATTGCTTTCACTAGCAGTGAATTTTCCTCACACGCAACTCAGTGTGGGACACTACAATAATAATGCTTGCTAATTTCAAAGCATAATAGATATCACTGCCATTTAAACAATATGAGGTCTCAAGTAGTCCCCACCACACCTGCCCATATATAAGAAGGTGGCATGAAAGATTGCTGATGACAAGACCCATGAAAGAAAAGATCTTGAGGCCCTGCATAGCACCAGAGTCCTTTGATGGAATTACTGCACAACGTTGTGTAGTCTGCATGCTTTAAGAGAATTTTTATACCAAAAACACACACAAAACATGCAACAGCTATCAAACAAAATAACATCTGCTCTTTCCCCTGTAAACATTGCCTGCCTGTTATGCTGATCTCCTTGTGTGAAACTCTGTCTACACACTAATTTAATGATTGCAATCTCTAAACACAGGTAACAAAAGTTTGTTGTGGTGAGGTTTTTTTTGGTTTGGTCTTTTGGGTGTTTTTTTTTTTGGTCTGGTAACACTAAGAGGTTCTGAGACTGAGTAATAGCCTAGGGGGGAAAATTCTATAGTAAATGACTAATCCCTTTAGTAAGTGCATTTCTGCAGAAACTATTGTATTATTATAGTGGCATGTACAAAGGAAGTAGGGCACTGCTGGTCCAACAGTGATAGCTACTCCTTAGATGGTATTACCATAAAGCCATTTTGTCAATTTACCTTATTAGTTTTTTTCCCTGAAAAGGATCCTTTTTTTCCTCAAAAACCTATAGTGTTTTGAGTAAGATATCGTTGACCATTGTTCTCATCTACCATTGAACATATACAATTATATTGTTCAAGCATTCCTCAAAATCCTATATAATATCAAAAGCAACCCTTTTGAATTGATAAAATGGTTCAGTATCAATCATATTTATTCGTTTATTCTGTTCATTTGTATATGTGCTTAAACATACAGGCTAGTCTTATGAGATTTTTTTTTTATCATCTACAGTGATGACCCTCCCCTGCTATGAAGTAAGTACATGATCTAAAATCTATTATACTCAATGGGAATTTCTCCAATAACTTGGATGGGCTTTGGATCAACCCCTACATTACCGCCTCTCATAGGATTTCTGTCCTCACTGTTACATTATCCTTTTAGTTTATGGTTGGATCATTCACAACCTGCTTCTGGGTAGGTTGCTTGAGAAGGCAGAGGTACTCAGCCCCAAAGCCCACTTTATGTAACGCTCACTTTTCTGTCTGGTTTGACTTTTCAGACACAGCATAGCACAGAGAGACCCTTCTCCTCTCATTTACAATGATATTCGGGCACATCCTTTTAGGGATTCCTTAGTTACTTGGATTTTGTTAAAGCAGATGGGGTGTGTCTCTTTCAAATAGGAAGTACTTCTCAAGAAGTAATTCTGGGAGGAAGTTCTGGCTTGCCACTTTATTCCTACCTCTTGGGGAGACAGAGAAAGAGAGAGAGACTGCTTTGTTACAGTAACTCCGGAAGCCGGAGGGGCACTCCTTTTCCAGTAATAAATAGATGTGATTCTTTTGTTTATGAGCTTCTGCTGGTCCATTATTCTAGGGACTGTGATTGCTTATGCAAACCTGTGTAGAATGCAAGGCCTCTTAACAACAGACACATTGACTTCAGTTAACTATGTGCTTAAGTGCCTATGTGAACTCTGGCCCAGATTGTTACAAGATCAATTCTGAATCCAGATCACACGTTCAGGATTTTGGGGAGCAGAAATGTTATCAAGTATTGATTTGAAAACAATAACAATTATGGGAATACCGGACAAATCTGTCTTTCAGAGGAAACAAAAGGATTATCAAGAGGTGAACTGCAGGCTGCTCTAATCAAATATGAATATCTTGCCGTTCATTTTTGGTAAGGGAATAGAGCAGAGTGTGTTCAATGGTCTGGAGTCAACACGGTATTCAAGGAATAATCAGAGGTCAAACCCTAAGATAGTTGAGCATTTGCCAAGAACTCACTATTCCCACTGAAGTTAATGTGAGTTGCGGATCAGCTCCTTGGATCCAGGTATTGTTTGTTATCCTTCTACTACTTCATGGCTGTTTTGGGGAGTATCCGGAGTAAACTAAGGCACGGGGGGGTTGAACAGATAGGGAAGCTGATTTTATATTGAAGGAGGGGGCTTGGCTTCAGACAAAAGGCAGCAGGCTGAAGCTACAGGGAAAGGGAAGATGTGACGAGGAGGTTCAGGAAAAAGAGGCAACTCCAAGGTGCACAATTTCAACATTGAATGTGGGTTCTAATGAATAGATGGATATCTATAGGGATTTATTTGATCTGTGGTTCATTACTCATATTCTCTCTTCATCCTTTTTGACAATAAATTTAATAACAAGCCCTCTGAATCTCTTGTACTTGTTAAAGTTTCATGCCATCATCAACATATTCTGAACTAGGACTTAAGTTAGTTTTGCCCACAGCAAATAATAGTTTCCACGTTTTCAATACCTTGGGGGAGTCTGACAATTACTAATTGATGGTTTTTCCCTGCTTGAAATCATTACTGTACTTCGGACTTTCGAAAAGTATGGCTCAGTCAGCTAGTCATCAAGTGGGGAATTAGTCTCCCTAGTGCCAACAGTAAATTCTCCAGTTCATTCAACAACCAGTTGAGCAAGCTCCTCAATATTTAACAACATCAACTATAAACAAGCAATCTCTTTGCCTATTTTATTTTCTCAGGAGAGCTTACACCTTCTCTGTCAAAATATGTACATGTACAACAGACAGTCAGCTGCTTCCCTTCTAATGATGAACTTTTTAGCATTGTAAAAGACAATGACTGTCATTGTCAGAAACACACTCAAAAAACCCTACCTGGTACACTGAGCCACAGTGCATAGAGTTTTGGAGCTACAAAATTCCGAAGGACTTATCTATTGTGATGTTTTTCTTTCTGGAGTGTTGGATGCATAATATCTTTAGGTAACTTCAACTACTGTATGATATTTAATCATCTCCACTGCCATGCAGTAATCACTTTTATTGCTTTATGCTAGTCAGCATATTCTTTGCACTTTAATATACATGAGGTTGAGGGGAAAATATTTTTCACCGAAGGCTTTAGGGAAAATTCTTTATTTATTAATTTTTGTAAAACAAACAAACAAAAAAAACTGCTGTTATTCTTTTAAAAATTGATGAAAATGATTGCCATGGCCATATTTGTTCAAACAAACAAAAATATAGTATAGTGACAACGCTATCTCTCATTTCCACATTTCACCTGGAGAAGGAAACCATTTGATCTGGAAAGCCTGTGTACTACATCAGTCCACAGGAATATCTTTTATTCATATGTATTAAAAAATATGCAAAGAGTTTGTACAACTTGGGTAGAAAAAATGTTTGACAAATAAAACAAACATGTCCATACAAGCGTTGCAGATTTGGGGTTTCTGGGGCAAATTTTTCAAAGGGTGCCTTGCAATTCAGTTTTTGAAAATAAGCCAGAAATGTTATGTATGTAATTTTTCACATGTAGACTTTTTAATGCTAATATTTTCATGTGCAACATAGATTATCCATATGTATAGTTCCAAGTATAATTGGGCCCAGATTCCTGATCATATTCTCTAGGTGCCACTGTCGTAGTAAGTACAAAAAAAAAAAAAAGGAATTTAGGCATGCAAGTTGGGTAGTTTTCCCATCTAGCTACCATTTTTGTGTGTGCTTATCACAAGCTTTGTGTAGAGAAGAACTTGGCTGCCAACAATTTCTTGTGCAAAATTGTGCTTGTAAAATAGAAATTTAGATTTTAGAGGTTCCTTCGGAAAATTTTGTTGTTGATGTAAAAGCCTACTGAAACGTGTCAGTTTTTCACTGGTGAAAATGTACATGTCTCAAGGTCCTTTGCATCACATTGCAACTAGCTTGTTATGTTGACCATTATATAGCCATCAATTAAGAAGAGGTTCAGCACAGATAGTACATAAACACTCCCAAAAGGTATTATTTAGAAAATCCAAAGAGATACTATAGGTTTCTCAAAACCCACTGATCCCTTTTTGGTTGCTCTGAATGAGCATTCTGCTTGAGGTTAACATCTGACGTAGTGTCAGATCATCAACTGATGTGAATCTGGATAGCTTCATTGAATAGATGGAGGGGATGTTTAGTGCACTACGCTAGGACTTTGGAGACCTGGATTCAAGTCCTGGCTAAAGTCCTGACTTAGACATAGACTTTCTGTGTGCATGTGGGTAAGTTACTCTGCCACTCTGTGACTCAGTTCCCCATTTGTAAAATAGGAATTACAAGGCTGCTCTGAGGATAAATATGTTAAAGAAGATGAGATGTTCAGATTCTCTGGTAACAAGGGCCATAACACATGGAGATAGAATTCAGTGGGACTATGCTGATGTACACCAGCGGAAGATCTGTCTCATCCTGTAGATTATGGTTATGCTGTATTAACTTGCTTGTGTGTGACATTTAAATCAAACATGAATTACAAAAAACAAAAGACTCCTCCACTTCTATCCTTCTCTTCTGTTTTGATTAAACCAGGAAAGGTTTAATCTTCCTCTTCTTTTGCAAAGGAAATCACACTCATTGCTCTGCAATCTTGAACTCTTCATGAATCTTTGAGAAAAAACTTACCTGAAAGGCACAGTTCATAGCATGCCTAGAGATGATATTTAACACCTTCAGTGCATAAAGCATAGAGAAGTAGAGGGTTTAAAATGGTTGTTATTATTATTTATTTATTATTGATATAATGTGCTAGGTCTTGTACAGACATATGGAAAAACACAGTCCCTACCCCCAAGGTACTTACAACCGAAAAAGACTAAAAACAGACAAGGTGCTGGGATGAGCTGTTACTAATTCCCAGCTAAGTGATTGGGGTGATGACTGGCCTATGTCTTGTTAGCTACAATCTTTTTTTTTTTACATGTATAAATCATCCCCAGATTTCCCTCTACTTAGCCATTGTTACTTCAGTTTTTAGTTATTTTAACAGTTGCTGTTTGCTAAAGCTTTCTCTTTTCTATTTATTTTCATACCACTGACCTAGACAGCTATGGGCTACAGGGAAAGAGAATGTTAAGATTACAAAGTTAGGCAATAGGAAATGCCAAAATTCAGGCTGACTGTGCAACCCTAGTTGAGCCACCCTTGTGCGTACACATTATGATGCAGTCTTTAATTACATTGATCACATCCTATTTTTTCCACAGGACCTCCCTCTCTTGCAGAGTATAGAGTATTCAGTGAGTAGCTATTTAGTATTTCTTTTTTATCCTCGTCATTCAATGTGTGGCCCCATGCAATATTCACTGTGCACCACACAAACCCTGCACAGAATACAGAAGTATTCATTTCCTTGTGGGCTTTTTTATGGTGCTCTCATTGTACTATCGTAGTGTTTTACACACATGACTGAACTGATCTTCAGAACACTGCTGTGAGGTGAGGTGGTATCCCCATTTTACACTTTGGGAACTGAGGCACAAAGATTATAGCCCCACAATTGTCAAAAGTGTCTACTATTTTGGGTATCCAATATGAGAAGCCTATGACCTGATTTTTCAGAGGACTTAGAATATATAAATAGCTACATAATGCTGAGCACATCTGTTGTTGGCCTCAGCTGCAGTTATGAGTGCTCAGGACTTCTACAAATCACAACCCAAGTATCTCAAATTGAGTATCCAAAACAATACTGTGATGGGGATGGAGACACATACTTTGCTCGTGAGTTTCACGGGATTAATAGATTCTATTCCAGATTCTGGAGGGGAATGTGATATAATGATTAGACCCCTCTACCTGTGTCCCCCCAACCTCTCCCTGGAGCCCCCTGCTGTTAGCTCCAATGGCTTCTGTCCATCCCTATCCAGCCCAATTCCTGCCACTGATACCACTGCTTCTATTCCCCCCTCCCTCAGCACCCCAACTCCAGCCTCTGGCCCCCGCCCCTGCACATAGTTTCCCTCCCATCTGCTTCTATCCTCCCTTCCACGGCTTCTGCCCATCCTCCTCCCTTCCTCTTGTCCTATCCCCTTTCCCCCATTCTTGTTCCTATCCCCTCCCTCCCAGTCTTCTGTCTCTCTCCGCTCCTACCTCTGTTTCCCACTTCCTGGCTTCTGCTCCTATTGTCCCCTCTGCCCAAACTCCTGCCTTTGTCCTCCCAGACTGCATCTTTTCCTCTGACCCTTCTATATTCCATTCAGGTGGCTTCCTCCTTCTGCTCCATGCTGCCTGTACACCATTAGCAAGAGCACAGAAGAGACAGTCTCCCTGCTCTGTTCTGGTGCTTGGCATCCCAGCAAGAGCAATTGCAGGGAAAATCCAATTAAGATCCTGCAATCCTGGGATCAAGCAGTCACTTCCTTGGGATGGCATGTGTGCAGTCCAGTCAGCATGTAGGACTTGTGAGGAGCATGCTCAGTACAAATGGAATCTTCAGAGAATTTAGCTGACAAATTCTTTAACAAATCTCCACCGAGAATGAGTGAACTGAGATTTTTCAAAGGCTCATTCTTGGCCAAATTTGGACAAATTTTCACAGGAATGGCATCTCTCTGAATCTCTGAACTCTATTTTAAGAGAAAGTTCACCTCTGTTTGAGCTTTGATTAAAAAAAAGGAACAGATCCCATGCTATGCACCCGTACCTCGGGGTCTACAATTAGAATGAGTTGCCCGAACTGTATATATAAATTAAAAAACTCTCCATTCGTGCCAGGGCCTAAGTCTTGAGCCCTCACTCATGCAAGTTTTGCCGTTGTTTAGTTTCACTACTCAAATAAAGGCTGCAAAATCAGGCCCTAGGCTACCCCAGCCCCATATTGTCAGAGCAAGTGTGAAGGAAAGACTTCGTCTCCAGTTCCTGTTGCCCGTGGTTATTGTAATATCAAACATTCAGAGAGGCACGTTAACCTGTTCGAGCATGTCAACAGAATATTATAATATCAAAACATCCCTTGTCATAAATCACAGAGGAATAAGGAATAGGTTAGCCTTCTCCTTCGGTAGGAAAAACCCACTTCTACTTTTAAACAATAGAATGATTTTGATACATCTTTTAACTAACCAAAAGTAACATCCTGACAATTTTAATAGGCTAATTATACACTGATGGTCATCTAGGAATGTGCTCATTTTCAGGTCTTTATGTCCTGACAACTGTAAGAGTTATCAACTGGAAAATTGGCACACAAACACAGAATTTCAATCACTAACTCCCTGCAGGATTGGATCTGACTATTTTCATAGTCAAACAACGGTGCAGGGGAAAATGAAAGATTTTTGATCCTCCAGGTCCTAGGCCCAGACATTGTCCTGATTAGTTTTGCAAAACTCAAAACAGTTCCCAATATACTAAGATGCACAATCAGAGCTCTCTGAATCTCTGGCATTAAAAGTAATTCATTGAGGTTTGTACTAACCTTTGTTTCAGTTTCGATTTGCGAGAGTTTGCAATGTCTCTGTGAGATACTGTTATAGAGTCCTGAATCCCCTTGCCAAAGCACGGAAAACAAGAGAGCATCTGTCACAACATCCCACAGGTAGCACCCTAGGAGTTAGCTGCCTGTGTCATCTGTGCATTAAACCAGCCCTGACAAACAATACTGCTTTAATCCTCTTGAAAAAGCTCATGCTATGAAATTCTGTGTCTGGGAGCACTGTAGATGTCCCTCTGTTCTGCCTGAAAGCACCATGTAGGAATATGTCTAAGCCGGTGTCAAGGGTGCAGCTACACAGGAGCCACACATTGTTTTGGGGGAGGTTTCACTTTATTGTAACACTTGTATATCTTTCACCTATAATTTCCCCATGTGGTGGGCCACCATGCCTCTTCCATCTTCACTTTGAAAAAATGAACTCAGTATAATAATAATTAATGGAGATATCCCATCTCCGAGAACTGGAAGGGACCTTGAAAGGTCATCAAGTCCAGCCCCCTGCCTCCACTAGCAGGACCAAGTACTGATTTTTGCCCCAGATCCCCAAGTAGCCCCCTCAAGAATTGAGCTCACAACCCTGGGTTTAGCAGTCCAATGCTCAAACCAGTGAGCTATCCCTCCCCCCTTCATGATCTATCCTTCATGACCCTCTGCCAATAGAGATCCCTTCAGATGTCAATATTATTCCCAAATCCCCAGGGTAGTGATTAATACCCTGTCCCTCTAGCTGACATACCTTCCCCAGCTTACTATATGGCTTACATAAGAACATAACAATGGCTATACCGTGTCAGACAAACAGTCTATCTAGACCAGGATCCTGTCTTATGATAGTGGTCGGTGCCGAGTGGTTCAGAGGGAATGAACAGAAAAGGGCAGATTATCAAGTGATGCTTCTCCTGTCATCCTGTCCAAGCTTCTGGCAGTTGGACATTTAGGGACACTCAGAGCATGGGGTTGCGTCCCCCGGCCATCTTGGCTAATAGCCATTGATGGGCCTATCCTCCCTTAACATACTTAATTTTTTTTTAAATACAGTCATACTTTTGGCCTATATACAACTTGCTCTTGCAATGAGCTTCAGAGGTTGACTGTGTGCTGTGTGAAGGAGTACTTCCTCGTGTGTGTTTTAATCTTGCTCCCTATTAATTTCATCGGGTGACCCCTGATTCGTGTGTTACGTGAAACAGTAACTAACACTCCCTTAATCACTTTCTCCACACCATACATGATTTTATAGACTTCTATCATATCCCCTCTTAGTTTTCTGTTTTCCAAGCTGAACAGTCCCAGTCTTTTTAATCTCTTCTCATATGGAAGCTGTTCCATACCCCTAATCATTTCTGTTGCCCTGCTCTGTACTTTTTCCAGTTCTAATACATCTTTTTTGAGATGGGGCAACGAGAACTGCATGCTGTATTCAAGGCTTACCGCTGTCAATCTGGGGTTCCTGTAAAACACACTTGATGCAGGGCCCTACAAACCCTGGGCTGATTCTGGCAGTGTGCTGTCCTCTTTTGCATGGGCACAAGTTCAGCCCCAGCAGCTCCAGCAGAGCTTGAGTGCCCAGGAAACCAGACGCTGCTGCTGTGACAAAGGAAAGGGAATCAGCATACAAGGTAAGGAAAAGGGGAGAGCTACTTGGGGATGGTGATGGCGGTGAAGATGAGGAGAGGAGTAGAGTGACAGTGACGGGGGTGGGAAAGGAAAAGGAGTGGGTTTCATAGGCTATGATGGAAATTTTGCCAGAGTAGCATAAAATGGAAAGGCATGAGGAGTTGCATACTGGGGCTCCCACTTCTAAATATCGTTAGGCCTTTGCTCTTAACCACCAGTCTCCAGTGTTTGAGATGGAGAAGTCACTGTTAAGGCTGCAAGAAAATGAGAAATGCCTCTAAATTGCATTGAACCTCTGTTAATAATAACAGTCAGATTACAGCACCAGAAGATAAAAGGACACACAGTTGTTCAGCTGTAGAACAAAGTTCTTGGACTTTTGTTTTTTAAGCACAAAGCTTAAAATAAACTTTTAAGTTGTTTTTCAAATGAAGTCAGCCCCATTCTCCTTGGCCCACATCACAAAACCATCACATGGCTTGGCATCTCGCAACAAAACAGGCCATTCTTCATGAGGAGAGTGCCAGGAATGGAGGGGAAGCAGGGAAGAGCAGTATTTGCAGGTCTGGGATAAGGTCTGCTTTAGTAGAGCTTTCTAGGGAAGCTTATGCAACTCCAGACTAAAGTATGCTTAGCTCATAGCAGGGCTATTAGCCCCGCACATTCATAAGCATTAAAATTCACCCACAAATTTGAAGGTGGGGAAAGGAAAGGGAAATATAATCTAACACACTCTGATATTTTTTCATGTTACATTATCCTGCCAACAGATATCATCAATCACAGTTTTTAAGAAGCACAATGACATTCTAAATGGTCTATGAATATTACTTTAATATTGAGACTAATTCCTTGGATGAATTTTAACTTTGCTTACCCCTCCCTTTTCCTTTTACCTTTGGCCAGCTCTCTCTCTCTCTCTCTCTCTTAAAATTTTCATGGTCTCTGCCATCAGAGAACAGTGTAATTAACTTAGTGAAAGAGCAGGTAAGAGTGATATCAAAAAGTTTCTGGACATTATTTTAAATCTTGCTTGGAAAGCACTTTAAGCTGAGTCAGGAATATAACTGACAGCAAAGCAACTTGGGAAGTTTTGCTACATAGTTTCAGTAGTACGTGTACTCAGAAATTTGAGCTATAGCTTCTAAAATATAGCATTTAAATGAAATATTTAGATGGTATACAATTTATGTGTGATATACACATCCGTAATCAGCAACATTAACTCAGTTACTTGCCTATATGAGATGTTCCCTCTTTCCTTTGTCAAATATTAACTTGACCACAATGGGCTAAATTCTCTGGCTCCTTGTTCTGCTGCACAGTAGTGAGAATTTTCTAAAATGGGAAAATTGCACTTTAAAAAAAAATGCTCACCTGAAAACAATTTAAGGGATTTCATTTCAAGGGCTAGTCCTTTAAGGAACTGAGAGGAACAATAATTTCCTCCACTGCTTTAGTTACTGAATGAAATTCTATAGCTTATCTTATGCACAAGGTCAAGATAGATGATTATAGTGGTTCCTTCTGGCTTTAAACATCTATGGGCCAGGTCTTCAGTTGGTGTCCATTGGGATAGCTCCATTGAAAGTAAAGAATTGTTGTTGTTGTTGTTGTTGTTGTTATTATTGTTATTTGCATTACAGGAGTGCCTAGAGGACTCAACTGAGATTGCAGCCCTGTTGTGTTAAATACTGTAAATAAGAGACAATTCCTGCCCCAAGCAGCTTGCAATTAGAATAAATGAGGCCGACAAATAGTGGAAGGGGAACCAGAGGCAAAAGAAGGCAAAGTGCTTTTCCCACAGTCACACACCAGGTTTGGGACCCACGAATCCACGTCTCCTAAAACCTAGCCTAGGTCCCTATCCACTGGACAATTCTGCCTCCCTAATAAAGTTACACCATTGGTGCATCTGGCTCTGTGAACCTAATGTGTGAGTCTATTACCACTTTCTAAAAGGGGCTGAGCAACTACAACTCCCACTGAAGTCAACAAGAGTTGAGGACATTCATCATATTGCAGTAATCATAAATTAGTGATTCATTCATATATTACAGGGCCAGAACAGGCCATTATGATCATCTAGTCTGACCATCTGCATAACATTGGCCGTAGGATTTCCCTGTATTAATTCCTGTTTGAACTAGAACCAAGCACCTTCTAGCACTGGCCTCAATCTCACTGCAAAATAAATTAACTTTAGATTGAAGTGCAACAACAGAGCATTTCAGCCCCAAAAGATGAATGTTTTGGGAAGTTAGGATCTTGTCAAAAAGAGGGAGTTAATAAAGAAAACTGCTTAGCAACATTAGCTGGGGTGGGCACTGTTGAGCCCCTCCCCCCATAGCACAATGTAAGCATGTATCTCAGATGGCTGTAAAATATAGCAATATACAGACAATAAGATTAGTATTAATGAGAGGTCCAATCTTTTAATTCTTTATGTCTCGAGCTAACCACAATGTGCATTAATGACAATGGAATATTTTATGAGTCATCTTTTACTATCTGTGTTCGGTTAATGCACTCATCATTCTTTCATCTAAACTTTGTTTTTTTCATACACATGCACCTTACACGTTTGCAAGTGCTCAAATAACACGGAAACATCACTCCTCCACCCCTCAGTCCTCTTCCCTTTTACAAGCCTAGGAGCTGGAAATTCATATGATCTTCAGGGGCAAAAGCAAAGCATTACGTTTTCTGACAGCTTGTGCCATACAGTTGGGCAGAGGGGCAAATCTTGCCCATGCAGTAATGGAGGTTACACAAGTGGGACAGCTGCAAAAGAAGGCGTTCACCCCTTGTATGGCATGGAGCTCAGCTCTGTAGCTCTGCACACAGAGGGTGGGGCATGTTCTGGGATATGGACCAAGCATGTGCTTCTATGCGGAGTAAATCTTCCCTCCTCCCTCACAGAAGGCATATTTTAGAGCAGGGGTTCGCAACCTTTTTCTTGCTGAAGCCCCCCTCAACACACCATAGAAACTCCAGGTCCCGGCAGGGGGCGGAGGGAGGGGGCGGGGGGGGGATTGGGGCTTCGGGCTTGCGGGGGGAGGGGACCCTTGGGCACAGGCATAGTTTGACTTCTATTTTGTGGGGGGCAAGGGCTGGCAGGGCTCGGGCCAGCTCTACACAGCAGGGTCCAGGGAGGGAGCGCCACCTCCACCCCCTGACTCACCTCAGGAGCCTGTCTGGGCTGTGGGGGGCTGCATCCAAAAAATATAACTCGAAGGGGAGACTCTGCTGGAATTCTCCCCTGGGTTGTTGTGTCCCCTTTGGATATGTCTATACTGCAGCTACAAGCGACAGGGCTGCCCAGAGGAGGGGGCAAGTGGGGCAATTTGCCCCAGGACCTGGGCCCCACAGGGGTCCCCACGAGAGTATAGTTTTCTATGGTATTGCAACTTTTTTTTTATGGAAGGGGCCCCTGAAATTGCTTTGCCCCAGGCCCCTGAATCCTCTGGGCGGCCCTGACAAGCGATCCTCTCAGTGAGGGTAGACAGACTCACACTAGCAGGGCTTGAGCTGGCATGCTAAAAATAGCAGTGTGGAAGTTGCAGCTTGGGCGCTCAGTCCTACCTGACCCACTGTGTGTGGCCTCAGGTGTTTAGCCCGAGTCTCTGCTGGAGGCACAATGTCCAAATTGCTATTCTTAGTGTACTCGCTGAAGCCCCACTGGCTCGAGTCTGTCTATCCGGACTGAGAGGCTCACTCCCTGCTGCAGTGTAGACATATCCTTTCTGACTCCATATGCTGCTGGAGCAGTGTATAGAACCTGACGCTTTATTCATGATCTGTGTTTCTTGAAGAGTGCGGGAAGTTGCCAGGCCCTATTGTTGTTCTCTGCCACGCACAATGCTTATCCCTGTTCTTTATTCAAATTCACTAATGCAAAAATTTTCAAACTTAAAAGCCTAAAGTTAGGGATCCAAATTCATTCATAGGCACTGAAATAAGTGGGCTGATTTGCAGAGCCTCCACTCCTACTGGATTGATGAGAGTTGCAGGTGCTCAGAACCTCTGACCATACAAACAACAGAAGGGCTGTTATAGCAGCTACACCAAACCACTCAGCAAACCTCAGGCTAAGTCTTTAAAAGCCCTTTTATTCAACTCATAGCAAGGCCTCCCTATACTTTGTGGATTTTCCCAACTGAGAGCACCTTAGCTCACAGGAGCTTTCAGTAGTAAGGATTGCTGGGGTTTTATAATTGCTGAGCTTGGTAATACAGCTATTAACTGTTGCACTGGTTTCTGGTTCTAACTGATTGTGTAATAGTCTATAAGTGCTTCATAATAAGACTTCTAGCAGTTTGTCCTACTTTTGAGGTTAACGACCAGTGAGATGATAGGAAGTGATAAGAGTACAAGTAGGTAAGAGCAGCAGCCCTGAATATCCTTCCTTTACCAGACTGTGTACTACTCCCCCTCTTACCTCCCCCATCCCCCCTTGAGAAGAGTTTGTTATGCAAACCTGCACAATGCGGTTCACACGGTAAAGAACGGAGACAGTTAAACCTGAGGTATGTCTCCTGCTCTTACAGTTAGTTACGATGCAAACTTTCTCGTGTTGTGCCTTCGAGATAAAAATAGCAGATTCAAAGACAGAAGAGAAGAAAAAAGCAGTTTAAAGTTTTTACCTTCAGTGCTAAGAGGGACAAAAGCTCCTAGGCTGGAAGTGGCACTTTAAATGAACTGGTAACATTCCCTGTAGAAAAGGACATGCAAAGGCCGTTTTTTCCTGGGACAGATATCTAACAGCTTACAAGTGCTTGACTGACATGTCAGTCTTTAACTCAGAACTTAGGTGAAAGAAAAAAAAAAGATGAATATAACGAGAATTAGGTTTGCAGAAATCAAGTCCCTGCAGGGTACATATGTACCGCTTGAAAATTAAGGGCCACGTTTTTAAAACTAAGCTCCAAAGTTGTGTATGCTAAATATGTGCATGTGTGAATGAGCAGGTAACTGCAAAATTTGCAATTGTTTACCCACATAAATTGAACAGATATCAATTTGCATACACAATTACCCACTTTGGGTACCCAATGGTATATGTTGCACTCATTATTACCTACTTGTATCCATTTATATATATTTTTAGGTGCCACTACAGTACCTACTTTAGAACCTTTGTCCTTTTGCCTCTCCAAGTTAACAGGCATCAGTTATGTTTTCAGATTCTTTTTTCCTTAGTACAGAGATATTTTATTGTATAAAATATAAACAAAAGAAAAACACATTATATTTATGTATATACAGAGAGAGAGAAAGAGAGAGAGAGAGAGATGCACACACGCATAAGAAAGTTATTTTTCAGATGACATCACCTTAGTCTGCTTCTACCAACAGTCATTGTTACTATAGGTTTCAGAGTGGTAGCTGTGTTAGTCTGGATCAGCAAAAACAATGAGGAGTACTTGTGGCACCTTAGAGACTAACAAATTTATTTGGGCATAAGCTTTCGTGGGCTAAAACCCACTTCATCAGATGTACTCCTCGTTGCTTTTATTGTTACTATAGACACACTTTCAGGTCTAAATATCTATGACAGGGTTGCCTGCAATAGCAAGAGGTCGCGTCCAGTCCTATGTTCTTATATTGCATCCTTCACTGATCAGATATTTAAAAGCCCAATTTATAAAACATCAATGCTTCATTTCTGTACACTTATTATTTATGTTCACAGCACCACACTTATCTTAACCTGCTGTCGTCATGGTACTGGCAGTTAAGTAAAAAGTATGGAGCAGGCCTTAAAATGTGTTCCATGCACAAAGAGTTCACATTTATTCGCTAAAGAAATCCATAACACTTTCCGAAATGCACAGGCAAATATGAGGAATTCAATAAATGGTGTTGCATTACTGATAGTTCTTAAGCCCAAATCAAGCCAATAACAAGTTTTGTGGAATAGTATATAATATTGTAGAACTGTGAAACACTGTTAACCTTCCAGTATGATGAGCCCAATCTTGCAAAGCATTCATAGGAGTAGACCTATTGACTTCTATCTAAACTGCCTGCCTGTTATCTTAGAGTGAAGACAACTTATAAATACCTATCATATGGATACTGTAGTGTTAGAACTTTAATGGACAGTAAACTGTCTTTAATGCCAGAGAGTGACACACACAACCATCTGCCAGGCAACCACCAAGATCACACTCATCGAGGACTTTCCAGAAGTTAAATAACACATCTGAAAAAGAAACAAACAGAAACTCTTCTGATTTCCATAGGACAAGGGAAGATGAGGTTACTCACCCACCTGGATTTCCCTTCAGGACATGGTGCTGCCACTAGGTCACCAGGTTGGCATTGCTGCAATATACTCTCATTCTCTCTGTTAGCTTCACTGGGGCTGGAGCTTTTTTTTTTTTTTTTTTTTTGCAGGGGCTTCATCGCATGCAATCAGCGCTAATAAAACTCCTGGATTCAGATTGCTGATGGAAACCCCCACTTTATGAGAACAACTAGCTCTCTGCCATTGATTTGCTTGTTCTATATGATAAATAAGTGATAAGTATTTGCACTTTGAGATAATTCTATGCACTATTTTTTGTGTGTTACGTTTCACCCTTGAATTAAATGTTTTTGTTTTCACTTATTGGGATATACATGGAAAAAAGAGAGAAAGAAAATCTCAGATTTCCCTTCCCAAATAAATGATCAGATATTTACCTGCAGTTTCTTATCTTAATCGTGTTTTCCAAAGTTTCTCAGTGATGCATCTCACAGTGACATGTCACATGTTGTGTCAGTCATACTGTATTACATTAGCAGACATGACTGACAAACCCCAAGGTGACAGCACAATGCAACACATCATCCAGGAAATTAGAAAAAAATACAGTTTCCCCAAAGTATAATTAAAAGGATGCTTTTAAAGATTTGTCTTAATTGTTCTCTCTTTGGCTGCTAAAGACTGTGAGATTGGCGAGCCCTTTGTGAATCATTCACAAGAAAAATTGGAGTTTTAATTAAAACCGTGTGTGCCCGGTGTGAAGTGGGGGCAATACTTTAGATCTATTTCAGCCTCACAATATAGCATTTTTACAAATAATTAACTATATTTGTGAGTGGACTGAGGTGCAAGAAAAAGTTGTGATTTGGTGCCCTCTTCCTACATCTTTGTTCACTGTTCCTTTCTTCTTATCAGCCAATGCAATATTTTACCTTTCTGTCACCAAAAGGGTATCCCCCTTTCTTCTCAGTTGGGTGTGGTGGACAACGTTAGCTCCTAAACACATCCCAGAACCATCAGGTTCAGATGTGTTGACAAGGAAAGGCCACAGCAGTTGATGCAAAGCATTCTGGGGCAAATTTGAAATCCATCCATGTGTGACTAACTAGAAATAGGCTCCCCTTTGGAACTGCATAGAGTGGGCCGTATGGAGTAAATGGTGGATTCTCTGTAACTTGATATCTTTAAATAATGATTTGAGGACTTTAGTAATTCAGCCAGAGGTTATGGGTCTATTACAGGAATGGATGGGTGAAGTTCTGTGGCCTATAATGTGCAGGAGGTCAGACTGGATGATCACAATGGTCCCTTCTGGCCTTAAAGTCTAGGAGTCTATGAAACATAGTCATTGCCAGATAATAGATGTTTGGAGGTTGCCTGTTGGCAAGTGCACTTATTAGTCCTGGTTCTGTTCTGCCCTTGGAACCTGTATCCCTGACCTGTGTAAGGCTGCTCTTGAATATTGTAGCAAAAGTGACAAAGGAAGGAATCCCACAGAGGTATTACTATGGGCTGGTCTATACATGCAAAGTTATGTCTGTTTGATTTAAAACTGATTTAGTTAAATGATGCAAAAAGTTGTATGGACACGCTTAAACTGATATAAACCTGACCTCTGCTGATTTAGCTTAAGCCAAATAAGAACTGGTTTAAGTTAAACTGAAATAAGAGTCCATACTCAGGGCTTTGCACTAGTTTAACTCATTTGGTTTAAAAACCAATTTAAGTTAAACCAATGCATTAAATTAAACTTGTGTGTGTAGACAAGGCCCATGTGACATTTGAGATGGGCAGAAATTTTCTGTTCAAAAGCGTTAACTACTTCCAAGACACTGAGTACCGCTAATCAGTGAACGCTTCAGGGACAATAATTGGTACCTTTGATAGGCAGTTTAGCCGACAATACTACAAAGGTTGGGATTGATCCTGGGGTCCAGCCAAACTGCCAGGAGTGAAACTTGGTATCAGGTGTGTGCATGAAAGTGGCTTAAAACTCACCTTTGTGTTTCTCTAACACTGGGGCTGCTCTATGCAGGGCCAGTCCCCTGGTGGAAGTTAGATTTGTGTGAAAGTAACTCTAACTTACACTAACTACCAGTGGTCCCATGGGTGTACAACAGCACAAGGGATTTGGTAGGGTGTAGGAAAGTTCCTGAACACCCCCTAAGCCAGCTGCAAGGAGGGAAAGGTGGCAAAGGAGTCAGTACACTTGTTCTGTGCCACTAGAGAATCCTGCTAAATAGGGGAAACCTCCATTGGCTTACTGACCTGGCTTCCTGGGCAGAATCTGCTAGTGATGTAGTGCATCCTGGCCTTACCAACCCCCATGACCTAGTCATGTTTAAAATGTGGGATTGTTTATAACTCATAGGGGACTGAAGGATCAGGCTGTAAGAGTAGCATGATTGTTCCAAATTCATAGTTGTAGTTGCCCATCTTTTTTCTTGGTATGGTGCACTAAGCTACTTAAACATTAGAAGAGAGATTGGTCCAAATCCTGATGTCCTTGCTCAATTTCCCCAGAAACCTCACTCAGGCAAACTCTTAACTTCCCTGCTGGGAGCTCTATGGATAAAAAGCACTATATAGGGGATAGGTATTACTATTAATATATATTGTCCTTCATACTCACCCATTGAAGTGGGAACTGATTACCACTGCACATATTCAGCACATTCCTCCTAGGTCAGCAAGGTTCTTTTCTGGCACACATAGACACTGCCTTCTAGCAGCATGTTAAACACAGAGGGGGTCACATACTTTCATTTATTATGCTGGCCAAAAGCCCACACAAGCTAAAGTACCAATGACGTCATTCAGAAGTACACGAATTCAGCAAAAAGCAGCTTCAGAAGATCTTTTCTTTTCAGTAGTCCCTGTTCCTTGTCAAAAGATTTAGCCTGAATGGTCTGTGCCAAAAATCTTTTTGTGGCATCACAGACAAATTCTGAAGAGTGCACTGGGAGAGGGGAGGGGTCAACACAGCGAGATCTACGATGTTAAGATGAATCTAAACTTCCATTGAAACATTCTGCCTGCCTAACATAGGAATTTTTTTAACTACAGAGAGAGAGATGGGTATTAAAAAGTACCTATCGCTTTCCCTTTTCTTGTGGCTAGCTGCAAAGAACTGGCAATGGTCCCGGGTTCAGATGTACAGATAATTAGTGATGGGCAAACTTCAAAACATTTGGAGGTTGAGCTGAAGTATGTATCCAAGTTTGCATGCTTATCCTAAATTCTTAGGGCAAAAATGGGGCTGACAGACAGGCTTTGTTATACAATTTCTGATGCTTCCTGTTTGCCAAGTGGCTTGAAATGCTGTGAGAATAACCTCCCTTTGTGTGATGTTTCCATAATTAAGCTTCTGGTTTTATTTGGATGCAGCTTGTGCACCTTGGCATAGATCTACTGAAGTTATCCAAGGATCTGACCCATAAAATTCAGAGGTAAGCAAAACTAAATCAACAACAATATGACTCAAACTTTTGTTTTGAACTTCAAGGAAGGCTTAATGTGGGTTCCGTTTGAGATTTGGCCAGTAATAGAAATAAGCCTGAAACAAAACACTGGATCCATGTAACTAAGAACTTTGGGAAAGTACATATCTAGATCAGTACTTAGTAGCTGGACTGTGTATGTACCATGGACTGAAGCAAACCCTCCATCTGAACACCCAGACTCTGGGAAAGTTTGAATACAGGAGTACATTCTGACATTTTGTCCTATGTTTAGTCAGTTGCTACTTTTATCCAAACCAATTTGTCTATCATTACATATAGTGCTTAACATGCACAAAATAGTTTATTAAAAAACAAACAAACAACTTTATGTGCTGTAAGTTGAAAGCTGATTTTTATGGTTTTGGTGTGACTTTGAAGCTCCTACTTGTTCATCAGGCTAGTGGAGTATGGGGATGTTAGGTAAGAGATCTATTTGGGCTCCAAAGGAAGAAGCCTAAATGACACTTGTTGTTAACCAGTTGCAGAAGAGGTGGAACCTAAGCCCTGAGACTCTCATTTGAAAATGACAGTCATATGTGGCAGCCACATGTGGATAAGGGGAAAGCTTGGGTAAACATGACGCCAATGAAAGTCTGGGAAAGAGCCTTGTGTGTATCAATCTTCTGACCTGGAATAGAGCTGTGCATACTTAATATTACCGCTAATAATAAATAATAATAATAATAATAATAATAATAATAATAATATAATGGGCACCTCCTCCTAACTTCACATATCCTGTAGCATCACAGCCCTGGTTTGTTTTGGGGTGGGAAGAGATGAGCAATTCACCTCTTTACCCATTTTCCCCTCCACAGGCCTGGCTGGCTTGAGAGCTGGCAGGAAATCCTCATCCTACTTCCTGCTGGCAGCTCTCCTGCCATTGGAGCATGGTAATGCCACTCCAGGACAGTTTGGTCAGATTTTGAGTGGAAACCAAGCTGAACCACCAAGTGTCTCATGCTTCATCACCCATTGTTCCCTGGAAACATGGCCTAGCTCAGAGGTGGGCAAACTACAGCCTGCGGGCCACATCCAGCCCGCGGGACCCTACTGCCCGGCCTCTGAGCTCCTGTCCCGAGAGGCTAGCCCCCGGCCCTTCCGCTGCTGTTCCCCCTTCTCCGCAGCCTCAGCTCCTTGCGCTGCTGGCGCAATGCTCTGGGTGGCGGGGCCGCGAGCTCCTGGGGCAGTGCAGCTGCAGAGCCCGGCCTGACCCAGTGGTGTGGCTGCGCAGTGGTGTGGCTGGCTCCTGCTGGGTGGCGCAGCTGTAGCACCGCCAGCCACCAGTGCTCCAGGCAGCATGGTAAGGGGGCAGGGTGGATAGAGAGAGTTCGGGGTGATGGTCAGGGGGTGGTCAGGGGGCAGGGGTGTGGATAGGGGTCGGGGCGGTGAGAGGGCGGGGATCAAGGGGGTTGAATGGGGGCAGGAGTCCTGGGGGGGCAGTCAGGAATGAGAGGAGGAGGTGGATGGGGCAGCGGGGGGCAGTCAGGGGCAGGAATTCTGGGGGCTGTCAGGGGACAGAGAACGGGGGGGGTGGATGGGGCAGGAGTCTGGGGGGGACCATCAGGGGGCAAGAAGCAGGGACGGGTCGGATAGGGGGCGGGGCCAGGCCACACCTGGCTGTTTGGGGAGGCACAGCCTCCCCTAACCGGCCCTCCATACAATTTCTGAAACCCGATGTGGCCCTCAGGCCAAAAAGTTTGCCCGCCCCTGGCCTAGCTTCACAAAACTGGGTGAACCTGGGATGAGCTTCAGGTTTGCAGCTGTTTTTTTCACCTGGTTTTGCATTTTGTTCTAAATGCTGCACACAACTCTAGCTCATAGTAGCTTTGCTCAGTGAAAGCCCAGCCACTCCCAAGAACTTCCTATTGTCAAATAAAACCAAACCTAACCATGGAAAATGCATTTTATAATATTTTGTAAAGGATTATTTCATTTTTTTTAACATTTCCTGGGCCAGAGGCATCGTTTGCATGGAGTGCAATCTAAGGACACTGTAATGCTGTAGTTTAATGAAACTAACTAACTCTGTCATTTTGCACGTGCATACCAATGATGTTTACTATATTTCCTTGTTTTATGTGCAGCGTCCAGACAATCATTCTATTTGATGAACATGAAAGGTTGAAGTCATGGTCAGTAGCTCCAGAATGTAGAGCTGGCGAAGGAGCGACTGTTTTCATTTTTAATCAATGGACCAAACTTCTCCTTGGTTTGACTCCATTGACTTTAATGGATTGACATCAGGGATGCATTTGGCCCCATGTGGCCACCCCAAGAGGAGATGGTGGGGTCGGAGAGGAAGGAAGGGGGGAGAAAAGCAGGCTGTCATCTCTGTCATCCCTTTCACTGACCCAGCGTATGGCTCGAACTCACATGCTGGAGAAGCGTGATGGGCTTATCTGCATTTCAGTGCTATTCAGTCGTCATTGTCGCTGAAAATGTGCAAATAAAATAACCAAGAACATGATAAAACAGAGTAAGAAAAATCTCTCTCTATTTAAAGCAGCTGTTTGGGTGCCAGCTGCTTAGTTACAAATTCATCTTTAATGAAATCAAACAATCCAGCAGCATTTATTGATTGCTAACAATTGTTTTAAATACAGTCTGGTAGGCTGGGCTGTTAACATCCTTTTTTGTCCAATTAGTTCAGTTGGTTTGAATTAGAGATAGTTTGCTATTATCTTAAAAAAATGCAGCTCACCAGACAACATATTTTTTCCCCTCCAGAATAAAGTGTGGCAGAGCTGCACAGAATAAACGATTTCCATGTTACTCCAGCTGTTTGGGGGAAGGCAGCCGAGCCCTTTATCAAGCCCTTTCACCTCAGCAACTGCAGTTCAAAATCCACCCTGAGTTCTTGAGTTAAGAGGAAGTGGTGTTTTCTCCTTGGTGCCTGTTGAACAGTGGAAAGGACAAAGACCTTTGTGTTTCTGTGGCACTTCACAGCCAATTTCTGAAAGAAGGATAACAGAGTCCTGTGGAAACTTAAATCTTAGGACTGACCTCTATCTACCTATAATTCTAGACTTGCTAGTATAGAGGGGAAAGCATCAGCATTTTTGTAAGGGAACAGGAACCTATTTCAGCCTTGTTTTCTATGAACCTATGAAAATCCACCATTGACTACAAACTTGAAGAAGTTCTGTTCCTAAACAAAGCCCTGGCTTTTCATAGAATTATGTATAAGTCATATTGGCACTAGCAGGAAATCCCTAAGTACCATGCTATTTCAGTAAATCTGTACTTACATTCAAGTATTCATTAAGGGACTGATCCTGTAGTCTTTTAGATCCAGCAAAAATTCACACTGAGTTCACAGGAAGTCTGGCATTAGGCAGGATTGAGACCTAGGTGAAGCATACACCAGGATTACGTAAAGTTCATCATTTTAGATTCCCCACTGTTTTGTTCTGCATCTACTCACACAACCATAGAGTATCAGCATTAGAAGGGCCTCAGGAGGTCATCTAGTCTAACCCCCTGCTTAAAGCAGGACCAATCCCCAGACAGATTTTTGCCCCAATCCCTAAATGGCCCCCTTAAGGATTGAACTCACAACCCTGGCTTTCACAGGCCAATGCTCAAACCACTGAGCTATCCCTCCCCACACAAGAGCTAGTGTAGCTATTGGACATACCTCAGAGTACCAATCTGAAAACCACCCAAAGTGGAATTAGCAGAGTAAATAACTGTGTAAAAATGATACAGTAAAATACTAATCTGGTTTGGAATGTTGTGCTTAAATAAATAATCAGAAATTCTGGCATATGATACATTGAAGGTACTGATACCACAGTGATGGACAACATTAAAATCACCTAGGTAACTAAATGGATTCTGTAAACTTCACTCATGTAGCACAAGTAGTCCTACTGTAAGCATTGTGACTACTCAGGTGCGGAAGAACTACTCACCTGAACAATGATTTGCAGAACTGGACCCATATTTGTTTTCAGCCTAAATACTTCATTCAGAAACTACTGGTTAATTTACGATTACATCATTTCCTTGGACTCCAGCAACACACGAGGCTTCATGACTACATCTCTTTGCCTCATCAGGCATTTCTGCCAGAAAGCCACATGAAAATAGCAGTAGCAGCATTTGCCTATATACTAAAGATGGGCCTGATGAAAAATACCATGTCTGAACATGGTAGAACTAGATCCAGATCTGAATTTAGTAGGTTGGGCCCATTTCATCCATCTATGTGTGTGCGCATGCACACATACACATCATCTTACTAGGACCTAAACCTTTCACTAGTATGCTCAGGTTGGAGTCATGTAGCATCTGAACATGCCTCAGTATATTGTCCCTTAACAAAGATTTAGTATCTTCTCCAGCAATGTAATATGGGTGAATATAAGGTAAACTTATCAGGTATACCTTCTGCTTATCAGTTGGCTGACGCTGCAAAACTCTAAGATCACTAAAACCATCAACTTAGATCAAAACCTGATAAAAAGTCATTGGCTATTGGTCTGGATGTATTTTTTTTAATGCTAAACATAGCATGACTTTTCTCTATTATAATGGGTATTACATGTAAACGAACTTCTTTTGTTGTCACAGTAAATGAGTCATTAATGTTTACTGCTTAGTAACATTGCATTTTATACCTCAACAATTCTGGCCTAATTGTTTGCAATCCTTTTATTAATATGCACAATATGCACAGTAACTTGTTGTTTGATATGTGTTGGTATTACACCAAAGTGTAAATTGGAGTTACTTTGATAAATTGATTGAATGATTTATTATTACTAGGGTTACCAACCCTCCAGGATTATCCTGGAGTCTCCAGGAATTAAAGATTAATCTTTAATTTAAGATTATGTCATGTGATGAAACCTCCAGGAATTCATCCAACCAGAATTAGCAACCCTAATTATTATTCATTATGACAGTAGTTCGCAGAGATTCCAAATGAGGCTGAGCCCCCATTGTGCTTGACACTGTACAAACACCGAGGAAGTGACAATCCCTGCCCTGAAGTGCTTACAGAACAGACAAAGAGTGGGAGGGGAAATAAAAACAAAGAGAGGTTCAAGGCTTAGGCCACGGCCAGCGCTACGAATAAAATTCAGGTCTTCTCAGTCCTAGAGCAGCAGCCTATTTACTGTACCATGCCACCTCTCAAGATTCAGTTTACTCTAGCTTTACTAAGTACACCTGTATGTTTGGTCCCATCATGTCACATCCCAGTGGACAATCCTATACTACATATCAAAAGTACACCTCAAGAACTTTTTCTTCTATCTCCAGAGCACCATTGTAATGGAGGCACATCAGAACCAAAGTATGTGTGCTTTCTAAAATGATGCCAGTGACTCCTCTATTACTTTAAAGACAGCATGGTGAGATTTGTTTAATATTTCAGATCCCCTATCATGTAATCCCATATTAATAATAATATTAATAATAATTAATTATTATGGTAGGACCTAGAGGCTCCAACCAAGATCAGATGCCTTTTGTGCTAGGTGTTGTACGTAAACATTTTGAGAGACAGTCCTTGGGCCCTGCCTCGATGGGGAAAAAATATATATGCTTTCAAATATTTTTACCTCAATCAAGCTTTTAGTCGTTGAAAAGCATTATCAAGAGGCAGCTAACACATTTGACTTCTGCCCCAGGCTAAGACACGGCCAGCTAATGACTTTAAACAGGTAAGCTGCATCTGACTGGGGTGAAAAACAAACCTGGGAGAAAATATTGGGTGTTATTATCCCCCTTTAATAGTTGGGAAATGGAGGCCCAGAGCGAATAAAAGACATGTCTAAGGTCACACCAAAGGTCTGTTATAGACCAGACGACTGAATCCAGATCTGCAAAGCTCAGTCCAGTGTTTTCCTGAGAAGACCACCCATTCTGTTTTTCCAGACTATTAATGTTATGTATACTGTAACTCTAAAAGAAAGGGCTCAAGCTACAATCAGATGTTTTGGTTTTTAGACATTAGTTTCATGCCCTAATTTATCATTTCTATATATGTGTAGATTCCACACTGTTCCAACCACAGCAGACACAGACTGAAAATTGTCCAAGCTTACCCCTTTCCTGATGCTTACTGAAACAACAGCAACAACAATAGAACGTTGTGGGGGAAAACACCCTACAATGCATAAAAATAAGTTCCTTGGACTCCCGTTCAGTTTCTGACTGTCCCACGGTTGCTTCTGCAAAGAGTGAGGAGATAGATTCTACGTATAGATGGTTTCGTTTTCCTTAAATGTGTGACTCAGAGCCTTGGCTTCCTCTTTTATTTTTTATTTTTAAAGTTTTTGTCCTTTCAGATTAGATTAGTGGAAAACCCCCACTCGCCCACCCATTTTCACCCCACAGCCCAGGCTCTCACACCGTACCTCCAAGTGTTCTAGTCTCCTCCATTTTCTGTTCTGCAGACCTTCTCCCTTTGCTCCAGTATCTAGGTGTCTCTCATGTTCATACAGCCAATCATCCTCTTTTACACCTCCCTTCCCCTGCTCTAGTTTCTGCCTGTTCTCTGCTTCATCCAGTTCCTGCTCATTATAGGCTTTATCCAAAGCCAGTTGAAGTCAATGGCAGTCTTTCCATTGACGTCAATGGGCTCTGGTTTAGGCCCCCTATTACTGACTACCCTGCTCAGCCATGTTACTAATTACTAACATTCCCATCTTGCTTCCTCCCTAGTTTCTCTCTTCAGGGAATCTGCTTTAATGTAATTACACTAGGCAGGTGGAGTAATTAACCTGTCATTCAAAGTCTTCCACTTAACTCTCCACTAACCTTACCAGGCAATCTAAAACTAGTGGTGAGGTCTACAAGCACCAGGGCCCCATGCCCCTTTGACTTCAAGTCTTCCCTGTTTTTATAAGGCTATGCCAACACTGTAATTGGAGTTGTAATTGCAGCACATGTACACACTGTTGAGCTAGCTTTAATATAATTATGTTAGGTACCATTAGTAGTAAACCACAGGCTGTAGCATAGACTAGCCATTGAGTATGTACTCAGGCTTCCTAGAGGGTATGGGCTTGGGCAGCTAGCCTTTGCTTCCATGGCTTTGCTGCTATTGGTACTCATGCTAGCTAGATTAAAGCTATCTTGGGTATATCTACACATGCTGTAATCACACCTCTGACTGCTGTGTGGATATACTCTAAGTGCAAAACTGGGACCTTGAGGGAGGTGTATGAGTGTGATTAAATGGCTTTGGTGGTGGGGATGGGGGTGACGGAGGCTGGAGGGCTAGAGGGAAGAAAAGGGTGCCTGACTCTTTCCTCTCCTTTCTATCTCTCTGTTTCAGAACAAAAAATGGAGACCCATTACAGAAAAAGGACAGTGTGAGGGAAAATAACATTTATTTCTCTGTCTTCCCTTCACAGTTTTCTCCTAATCCCAGCTTCACCCCTAGCTTTTACCCTCATATCTCCTAGTACTTTCTTCCCTGCACACCATTATCATTCACTCACACCCACGCCCCATTCCTCTCACCTATCTCATTTCCTTCACAAAGCTGCCAACCCGTGAGATCTCCTTTCCAGCTCAAAACTCCTCCCCACCTGTGTTTCCTTCAGTACAAAGGTATTCAGAGCTTTCTTCACACCCTGCCCCCTAGTCTCAGAACCTCTTCTTCCTACACCACTTTCCTGATATAAAGCTGCCCTAAAGATGGTTATTTGGCCGCAGGAGGATCCAGCCTCTTTCAGGGGATCCTCAGGTTGGTGTAGAATTGCTGTAGCAACTCCTACACCACTCCATCCCTCTGGTCCATGCAGGTGACATGGCCATATGAAGAGACCCATAGTTCCTACTCCCCACTGATCCCTGGCTTAAGAAATGGCCCATAATCATCCCTCAGGCTGCCCTAAATTGTATCAGGTGGACTGGCTTGCCACAGACTGGCCTAGGACCAGGAGAGCGAAAGAGTAATTTAAGCCCCTCTTTGCACCCTGACCTTCTAGTTCTCACCCTCAGCACAGTATCTGGCCCTGGCAGTCTAACTACTCATTTTACAGATGCAATCAGGTAAATGCTAGTATTGGCACTTGCAATTTGGTGTCTATGAAACCAGAGGCCATTTGTGAAAATCAAACCCAAATATTTTAACCAAAATGCCATTAAAGTCTGTCATTTTTGTCTACTTATGAACATCTGGCACTGCAGATATACAGTAATAATATCCAGTCTGGCATAAAAACATTCCAGCATAATTAATTGAGACTCTATAAAAAAGCATAATTGGCAAATTGGCACACTACTAACATATTAATACTCTGACCCTTGCTATATGAGCCTCATGAATTCAGATGCATTATGTTGCCATAGGATGCTGTGATAGACATAGAAAAGTGAAGTAGTGAGGTGACAGAGCTCAGTTGCATGAATCAAAAGGTTGCTGTGTTCAAAGACAAGGATTAGTGTTAATAATTTCCCCCCAGGGAATGAAATATTGGATCCAGGTTCCTCTAAAGCCTGTAGGTACAGAATGAGTGTTGTCATGATGCAGAAAGGAGAAGGTTCTTGTAACTAGGTTATTTTAGCTCCTTTTATTTGATAAGAATGGCCTAGGAGATAAAACTTTCTGAGATGCTTTCCCACATGATTGTCTTTTTATTATTATTGATCATATTTACACATAGGAATATATACACACAGCACTTGTTACAAGCCATTTACACTGTTAGGTAGCTTGTAAAAATACTACAATATTCTGTGATAATGGTCCAGTGACATTTGCTATTATTATTGTCATTGTTATTATTACTGTTGTGGTGGTTGTTCTGCTGCAGCAGCGTCTCAAGGCCAAGGTCAGGGCCACGTTGTGCTAGTGTATGCAATTAAAAGATGGTTCCTTGCCCTTAAGAGTCTACAAATTAAGCATAAGACAAGAAACAACAGGTGGATACAACAAACAGAGCACAAGGGAGCAGTGAGATAGTTATGATTCATGTAATAAGCAGTGGTCATAGCACACCAGCTGCCTAATCATTGTCAAGTGTTCTGTAGGCATCATGAGACAGATGTATTTAAAGAAAGGTCTAAAAGATGATAACGTAGTGTCTTTGAAGAGCTTCTTCCTTCCACAAGAGGTGGCATGGGAGAAAATATAAAGGTGCATGTTAAAAAATTTGAAATATGGTGGTGTGGACCATGATAGCATTATATTCTGGTATATTATTAGTATTTGTTTTGGGTCTCTTAGATACACCAGGGTGAAATCTTGGCCCTCTTAAGTCAATAGCGAAACTTCCTATTGACTTCAGTAGTGCTAGAATTTCACCCTGAGAGTAGGTACACCAAAGAAAAGGGGAGATACACATGTAGCTTTTGAATCAGTGTATGCCTGATAACACTTCAAATGTGTTTGTATAATACAGGGCTAGTTACAGGACCTTCTGGAAGTGAGTATTTTCCCTCTCCAGTGTACTCCCATTGAGTTCAATAGGATTGCATACATGAATAAAGATGCTCAGTGTAAATAAGTGTTTGCAAGACATAGCTGAAACATATGATATATTCTCTCTCATATTTACTATATACAATACTTGGGAATATTTTTGTGTGGTATTTTATATATAAGGTGAAATAAATAATTCATACACAATGATATATTGTGTCTGTCTCCAGTTATTATATGAGTATGTTATTAATCTGCTTAGAGTTCTGTAGAGGTTTCATTTTTCATGTCTCTGCTACTTATATAGCTTCAGGCTTCTAAGTAAATTATAACATATTGAAATTATTTGTATGGTTTTGGATTCATATAAATAAGTGGGTCTTCTAAGGGTTGGATTTAAATGGCTTCCTTGCTCTCTCAGTATTTCATTTGAGGAGATATGTATCCTGATTCACCTCTTATTTATACTAGGTTTACACTATGAATAGACCTTTTCAGGAACCAGAATTTTCATTACGCAGAAAAATTCACAATTTTGAATCTTTTTCCATTCCAAAATGGAATGAAAACTAAAACAAAACAAAACAAAAATTGAAATTTCCTGTGAAATGAAAATATGGGGAAAAATTTGTGGTCAGTGTGCACATTTTTGTTTGATAGAATTGAAATTTTTCATTCTGATTTTGACTTTTGTTATTTCATATTATATAATGTGAAAATTGAAGCAATAAGTCACTTTGAAATGAAAAATTGAAATATTCTATTCCAAAAAGGGTAAAACAGAATGTTTCAACCTGCAAACTAAGCCAGTGCAAGTGAGGGGAAATTCAAGCTACTGGTTTGAGGAAAAACATGAAAATGCTGGAAAGAATTGTTGTAAGTAGCATGATGGCCCAGTTGAATTTACCATGTTTTTCTGTCTTCTTCCCTGTTTTCAATGTAAGTCCAGAGGATTTTGTTTTATTTTAGAATTTTATTGGTTAGTCTAGAAAAGAAGGCTCAAATTCTGCTATAATTTAAGCTAGTGTAAATCCATAGAAGTCAGTAGACTCATTTTGGATTTGCATAGAGTTAACTGGTAGCATTACTTTTCGGCCATATGTTCTTCTGTGTTTCTCCAGGTAAAAGCCTCATTACAATCTTTATTTTGGACATGGTTCTATAGCCCCATCACGACTTGGTTGTTTGTTTGCTTTCCAAAGATTTTATTTTTGAGAGAAAAAACTTTTTGTTTTTCTGAATGAATTTCTGGGAGGAAGGAGGAAAAAAGGGAATTAACCCAGTGGCTATCGTCTCCTTCTTAAAATTAAAATAAATGGAAGAAATATCTGCAGTTGGTATATGTTTTTAGGAAGCATGTTCATTTTTATAATTTCAATTAACTTCAAAAGGGAGACTTGGTACTTTCCAGATAGTTCTAGATGTTTAAAATAGCATAATAAATAAATACATAAAAATAAGTGGCTCCATATTACATTTTTATAAATGACAATGCAGACTTGGCTGTACCTTTGTAACTAGCCAGTTAATAGAACTTGCAATCCACTTAAAGAGGAACTCTTTAATTTCCAGCCTTTCGCCTGTCTACTCCCAAGACTTCTGATTTGTTTTGATTTATGAACATAACCTGACATATCTCCAGATGTTTTTAATATATTTGAGAAACTGGGTGATATCTCCTGGTCTGTCAAAAACATTAATAGGACATCTGCAAAGAGGCATGTTTTATATTTAGCTTCATCGGCATGGATTCCTTTTATCCACAAAGTAGTTCTGAGAGTTTCTATTAGGGTATACATGATGAGGTCAAACAGAAGAGGAGAAAGAGAACCCCCCAGTTCCATTTCCCCCAGTGTAACTCGAATGGAGCTGTGAAACTGTGCTAATGTAATCCCAATACAATCAATCATTTTTGCCATTCAAAGCCTGAGAAACAATTTTGCCATCCTTCCCCCCTCGCGCAGCGTAACTGTGCAGCTCTCAACTTATTACCAGCAATGTGAAAAAGACACAGATGCAAACTTATCAAAGACTAACCAAGACAGGATATCTCTGATCCCTTGATTCCCTTAGGGAAACTCCTTCCACTTAATACAGTGCATGCTAGTTATTTTCTCAAGCTCTCTAGAGACTTCTGAAATTTATTTTCAAGGGTGTCTATACATAATATGCTGCTTTTCTTCTGCTGCTTTGCATTTATTTATAAAGTGGAATTATTTAAAAAAAATATGGTCTGCATGATATATTATTCTTTTCCCTTTAACATTTCCCCACACCCAAGTAAGCCCTTAAGAAGGGGTGAAAGATGTACTCATTTTGCCGACTCTCTCCTGTTTTTCAAGGAGGTGATTCATTTATTTAGAACCAGGTTCAATGAAAAATGTGTCTGCTTTCTACACCGCACAACCCTCCCTCCATCTCTATAGAAAGCTGATTTGGGGAGAGCCTTTTATAAGCTTCAGCATATTCAGGGGGTGTAATTCCATATAAACCCCACCCTTATTGATTAAAAAAAGCTTGTAGCGCCCCAAAGCCCCACCTCAATGGGTATACTAATAAAAAGAAACAACACCATAGCTAATCACACGCAAAGCCAGATCCTCCGATGGAGTAAATCATCATAGGCCAATTTTTACACTGTTTTTACACCAGTGAAGCATCTGGCCCTTATGTGTGGAAATGAAATAAAAGATGAGGAAACACACTTAGAGATTAGATTTGCCAGTTTTCTTGCTGCTGCTTTTACAGAAGTCTCACTGGTTTTCTGTGGAATAACTTTGCCTTTTACTGAAATTTTCCTGATACATTTGGAGTTTCTTTTGAACTCGGCTGGGGGACAGAAATACATTTCTGCTTTTTCTCCCCTCCTCACTGTTTTTAGTTTGTTTTACAGTTAATTTAATGCTTGTGAAAGTTGTTAGGTTAATAGTCCTGGAGACCAAAGCCTTGTGTTTATCCACAAAATAGATACAGAGGCAGAAGTTGTGCAAGTTTCCTTGTGTCCCCTCAATGCTGTGCCCAAAGCCTACAGTTGCAAAGTGATGGGAGACCACTCTTTTTATGGACTACTGCTTGTTGGAGTGGGAGTGTCTAGAGCCTGATGCTTCACTTTCGCCTGCCAGAAATCTCTGCAGCAGACTGGCCTTCAGCCCTGACCAGACGCACTAGCTTCGGGCCCAGTGCAGATCCCTATGCTACTTCTAGTGATGGAACTAGAAGGGATGAACCAGATCTTTAGCTGGTTTAACTTGGCACAACTCCATTTTGCCAGTGGAGTTGTGCCAAGTTAAACCAGCTCTATATTTCTTTTAATCACTTGATTTGGTATGTCTCTATATACTATTGTATAAATGTTAATGTGGAACTGGCCAGGGGTTATTCTACGCTACCCTGTCTTCTCTCCACACACCAAAATTGCCTAAAATGGCTGCCATGGTACTTCAGTGTCAAATATAAAAAAGCCTCAGACCTGTGACGTTAGAAGTGTATAGATAGATTCCAAGGCCAGAAGGGACCATTGATCCTGATCTTCTGTATAACACAGGACATAGAATTTCCCGAAATAATTCCTAGAGCAGCTCTTTTAGAAAAAATCTTCCAGTCTTGATTTAAAAATGGTCAGTGACAGAGAATCCACCATGACCTTTGGTAAATAGTTCCAATAGTTAATTACTCTCAGTGTTAAAATATTATGCCTTATTTGCCAGTCTGAATTTGTCTAGCTTCAACTTCCAGCCACAGGATCATGTTATACTTTTCCCTGTTAGATTGAAGAGCCCATTATTACATACTTGTTCTCCATGTAGGAATGTATAGACTGTAATCAAGTCACTCCTTAGCCTTCTCATTGTTAAGCTCAATAGATCAAGCTCCTAGAATCTATCACTATAAGGTATGTTTTCTAATCCTTTAATCATTCTCATGGCTCTTCTCTGCTCTCTCTACAATTTATCAGCATGCTTCTTGAATTGTGGGCACCAGAACTGGGCACAGTATTCCATCAGTGTTTACACCAGAGCCAACTACAGAGGTAAAATAACCTCTCTACTCCTTCTTGAGCTTCCCCTGTGTATACATCCCAGCATCATATTAATTCTTTTGGCCATAGTGTCACATTGGGAGCTCATGTTCGGCTCATTACCCACCATGACCACCAAATCTTTGCACTGAGTCCCCGCTTCACAGGATACAGTCCCCCATTCTGTAAGTATGCCCTATGTTCCTTGTTCCTAGATGTATATATTTACATTTAGCCATATTAAAATGCATATTGTTTAATGCACCCAGTTTACCAAGTGATCAAGATCACTCTGAATCAGGTACTTTAGCTCTTCGTTATTTGATACTCTCCCAATTTTTGTGTCATCTGTAAACTTGATCAGTGATGATTTTGTTTCCTTCCAGGTCATCTATACAAATATTAAATAGCACAGGGACAAGAACCGATTCCTGTGGGACCCCACTGGAAACACACCTGCTTGATGATGGTTTCCCATTTATAGTTACATTTTGAGACCTATCAGTTAGCCAGTTTTTAATCCATTTAATATGTGCCATATTAATTTTACATCATTCTACCTTTTTAATCAAAATGTTGTGTAGTACCAAATCAAACACCTTAAAGAAGTCAAGGAATATTATGCCAACACTAAAACCTTTATCAACCAAACTTGTAATTTCATAAAAAAATATCAAACTAGCTTGACAGGATCTATTTTCCATAAACCTGTCTTCATTTGCATTAATTACATTTCCCTCCTTTTATTCTTTATTAATTGAGTCCTATATCAGCTGCTCCATTATTTTGCCTGGGATGAATATCAGTCTGACAAGCCTATAATTAGCTGGGTCATGCCATTTACCCTTTTTAACTATACGTACATTATCTTTCTTCTGGGCTTCTGGAACTTCCCCAATGCTCCATGACTTATTGAAAATGAACATTACTGGTCCAATATTCCAAACTGAGCTCTGAATCTTTTGTGGCTCTCAAAAGTTTCCAAAAGTGACATTCTGATTATTTGAAAAATTGCCCAAGACAAACTGAAAACAACTTTATGTGACATTTCTTGCAAACTTTCACTCTAACTTCTGGCCTCAGTGAAAATTAACAAATAAGGAAATTGCTGTATCAACTAGGGAAAGTGCTCTTTTTTTTTTAATCTGAGGGTTCTCAGAAGGGAAACTAATGCATTTAATCTTTTCTTCCACAATGATAAACACTCAGATTTTTTTTTTTTTGTTGCAGTTTTCATTACAAGATTCTTCCTGAAACATGACAAATATAGCTGCATTTGCGTGTCTCTTGTATTGTTTTGCACTGGTTTTATTCCAGTGACCTCCGTGGAGTTACTTCTGATTTACACCATATAAGTGAAAGCAAAATCAGGCCCAGAACTTTCACAAATAAGTAACATGCTCCTCAGGCAGCCTTTTGGTACTTATATTTCAGATAGGCTGCTCAACGTGTCAGATGATGCACAGGATGTATCTACTCTTCCCGAAGGATTAAAAAGGCTACGGTTTATATTTGTATGTACTATTATTATATTTACTTGTTTTAAGTAGGATTTAAGTCAAGTCCCATTGACTTTCAATCTATACTAGATACTTACATGCTCCTCATTATCATATGATGTGAGTGCCTCACATTTTTATATTTGTCCTCAACCCCGTGACACAGGGCAGAACTATTAGCAAATTTGGCAGATGCAAAACTGACTCTAAGGCCATGTCTACGCTACAAACTTTGGCCAACACAAGTTATGTTATCCAGAGCACTGTCTTTTGGGAAATTTTGTCAATGCATGGTGGGGCAGGAACAAGTTGTACAGGAGTGACTGGGAGCAAGGGGTCAAATTCTCATCATGCCCCATTCTCCATTTCATAATGCCATCCATGGACCCCAATTTCTGCCTTTTTAAAAATCCCACAAACCTCTGTGGCACTTCATGCTGTCTGCCATCTCTGACAGAAGCATGGTGCTTGCACAGCACTGCACTTTTGCCATGAGCCTTGCAAACACAGGATGAAGCATCCTCTGGTATTTGCAGAGCAGCAGGAAGAACTGCAGCAGCGGGGGACATGATGATTTCGTGGGAGACAGATTACTTTGGGACATAGTGAAAACCAATTCAAGGTTGTTGGTGGCATTCACAGAGCAGCTGCAGATAGTGGAGTGCCCCTTCTGGGCCTGAGAAATGAGCCCTGACTGGTGAGATTGCATTGCAATGCATGTTTGAGACAGTGAGCAGTGGCTGCAGAACTTTTGGATGTGAAAGACCACATTCCGGGATCTGTGTACCGACCTCAACCCAGCCCTTCAGCGCAGGGACACCAGAATACAAGCTCTACTGACAGCTGAGAAGCCAGTGGCAATCCCTCTGTGGAAGCTTGCAGCACCACATTGCTACTGGTCAGTGGGAAATCATTCTGGAGTTGGAAAATTCACAGTGGGGGCCATTGTCATGCAACTGTGTGGGGCCACACCGGACTGTGACTCTCAGTAACATGCAGGACATAGTGGATGAATTTGCAGAAATGGGGTTCCCGAACTGCAGGGGGGGCTATAGAAGGCACGCATATCCCTATTTTGGCATCAGCACACCTTTCCACAGAGTACATCAATAGAAAGGGCTACTTTGCTATTTTTATGCACGCATTGGTGAATGACTAGGACACTTTACCAACATCAATATTAGCCGCTCAGGGAAGGTGCACAATGCTTACATTTTTAAGAGCACAGGCCTGTCCAGAAAACAACGAGAAGGAACATTCTGTCCCAAGAAACAGATTACAGATTTTGGGGGCTATTAGGAATTGTGTGATGTTTGGTGCACATTTATGAATATAACTCGGTCCATTAATGTACCTATTAATTTTGCAGTGCTTGCTGTATATTTATAATTATTACACAGTGTCACTGATCCTATGAGTTCTGTTGCCCTATACAATAACAAGTAGTGGGTACTTTCAATAGCGCTATGCATTCTGCAGCATATGTGAATTAATAAAGATGAATTATTTACCAAAACATATATTTTTATTGCATGCCAAAACCACTGCAAAAAAACCCCAATGTGCCATTAAAAACAAATACAATAAAAACATCTCAGATAAATGAACAGAACTTAATAAGTGGAAAGAACATTCATGTCCATTTGAGTTCATTTTGGCTACGCACACATTAGTTGTGGGTCTCACAGGTCAGCGTATGTGTAGCTGTGGTTGTCCTTATTGTTCCCTGGTATAGAGTGGTATGGGTAGGGTTGCAACCCCTGATGCCAAGTGCACTAAGGGGGGGTGGGGGTAGGGGGAAGGAATGGGAAGACACTGAAAAGGAGGTCTCCATTGACTCCAAAAGGAGACAAGATCATGATTGTGGAATTTGTAGGTCAACAAGAGTCTGCAGCATCTGTGTTCGCTGCCAGAGAAGCCCCATTATGTGCCGGTGCACCCCCCGTCTCTGTGTCCTGGGCCTCTTTCCTTTCTGATCTTTCCCTCTCCATACTGACTGCAATATTCACTCTTCAGGCCCTCTCTTCGTCATCTGATGCAGCACTGGATTGCAGGATCTCTTCCCTATTATGGTCAGGCGTTCTGCAGGAGAGAGGGGACCTCAAGGCTGCAATTGCAACAGCTTCAGATAAAACACCACACAGAGGTATTGTATTTATAATCACGATGGATAGCAGAAGTTACGTTTCAGATTCCCCTCCCCATGCTGCCTTGGAATGTCTGTGCACAGCACTGCTCTTCAGCCACAACCACAGTGAACATGAGAGGGAAGCAATGAGAAGGGAATTGTTCAGTTGCACAAAACAACAACATTTCAGCCCATTTCCATGGGTATGAGTGTAGGGCAATGGCACTCAGCATTGGCATGGTTTTCTATATGGGGAGGTGATGATTTTAGCGGATATCTTGCTCCGGAGGGTAACAAAGGGACAGAGAACACCACTGCTGGTGGGTTCCCAAAGCTGCGTGGGCCCATATGCTACTAGCCTGTTTACTGCAATGATGCCTACTGAAATAATTGTCGACTGGTGTGGGAGAGCGTCCTACCCTGGAGGCAAAAATAAGGCTGTCTTCCTTAGAAATCTTCATGAGGGTTGCAGAGCACCTCCATAAGAGCTTCATTGAGATCTCTCAGGAGGATTAAAGGAAATCTCTTTCTACATAAACTGCTTTGCATGCCCCTCCCCCTCCAGCTAACTCCAGCTCTCTCTGTTGTACCGCTATCTCTTCTAGTAGGAGTACATTAATGAAAAGTCAGTGCCCGTTTCCTGCTCCACTAGGGTTGGGTGCCAGCTGTACATTTCAACATTGTAATAGGAAATGCAGTCCTATCTGAGGTGCCTTCCCCTCCACTGGCCTTGCCCATGCTGGGCTGCCAGGACTGACTAGATTGCAGTGGAGTCTGAAACTGCTCCTGGCTCATGGCACAGCTGGACCACTCCTCATCCCCCGGTTACATCTCCCGCATCCCCCTCCCTATTCACAGCAGGTGTCTGTGTCTCAGGCTCCTCAGAGTATCCACAGTGGTCTGTGGGGTGATGATGAAGTGTTCACCTAGTGCAGTAAGCAGCTTGTTGTAAAAGCGGCAGTTCTGTGGCTTGGAACCAGATTGACTCTTGGCCTCCCCAGTCCTCTGGTATACCTGCCACAGTTCCTTCTCTTTCATGAGGTACTTATGCTGATCCTTGTCATAGCCATTCACCTGCATCCCCTGTACAATCCTGCTCATAAATGTCCATGTTTCTGCAACGGCTCTGTAGCTGTGCCTGCACAGTCTCTTCTCCCCCCAGGCCCAAAAGATCCAATACCTCCTACCTATTCCAGGCAGGGCACATCTAGACCATGTAGCCAGCATGGTTGGTTGGGCAGTTGCACATGGCAAGGGAGAGCTGCAAGCTGTATTCGACAAGCTGGACAATCAAGAACAGGCATTTTAAACATGGGGGGTTTAAATGTGGGCAGCTTCCAGTTCACAATCATGATGAGAACAGTCAGTTTTGGGCACGATGGGACAGCACCTGGATACACTTGCTCTATGTCTACCAGGGCTCAACACTGTTTGGAGAGGTAGTGTAACTATATAACGATAACATGGAGCTTACTTTGATGGGAGAAAAATTTGAGTGTAGAAACATGCACAACTAGGTTAATGCAAGGTTACTTAAGTCAACCTAACTTTGTAGTGTAGGCCAGGCCTAAGTAACTTGTCAAAGATCACATGAGAAGCTGAGCAAGGAATTAAACCTGTGTTGCCTCAGTCCCAGACTAATTTCCTAACCCCTGGACCATCTCTTTCTTCTTAGAGAGCAATGAAGGCCCAGTAGGAATTTAGGACCATGGATACATTGGAGACAAAAGCTGCTTTTCGGAACAATGACTTTCACAACTTGGCAAATCTTACCTGATTTTTTGTTAAAGTTCCTTACCTTGCAAAGTCCCCAGAGAGCACTTAATTACATCCAGCTGAAATATTCGGGTAGGAAAAGCTAGCAGTACAAGGGAAAGAAACTATAATGATCTTTCATATTTCTGTGGTGCCTTTCATCCCAAAGGAATCTAAAGAATTGTATAAGCTATGAGAAAAATGCTCACCTGAAGAGCCCAAGTGGGATAGGAGAAAGTGGGTGCAAACAGCATATTTCTCCTGCTCACAGCACGCCTCAATACCACAAGGGGAGAATTCCAGCCTTTCTCTATCTGAAGCACCAAAATAAGGGAGCTGGTGAACTAGACTGACTCCCAAGGAAACACCTGTGACCCTATTTACAAATAAAGTCATAGGAATTGCAATACTGAAGGAGACCAGTGATTCATCAAGGCTTCTAGCCCATCTCTGATGGGGCCAGCACCAGCCAGTTCATAGGAAGGTACAAGAATCCCTACAGGAGGTAATGCTTCTTTGTCTTCATCATAATTGTATTATTACTTTTTGTGTTTATGCAGACATGGATAGTAGGGTACTTAAGAGAAGACATGCTGCTCTCTTGCGGAGAATTAGGATGAATTGCAGAGCACATAGCAGCATGGGACAGCTCCCCCACCCCCTGCACCAGCAAGGTGGCTCAGCCATGTGGCCAGCACTGTTTCACTCTTGCCCTTGCATGACTCAGTATGTTAAGGGTAGGACTGAACTCTTCATAGATTTTTTTACAGGAAATACTGTGTTAGCCCTGAAATGCAGTCTCCCTGGGTGGAACACAGTAGGTCTATAATAGCAGATTGAGATACTGCACAACAGTTTATGATTGGAAGGAAGTGAAGAATACCATGCAAAACTAAACCTGTAAATGGGCATTGAGATAGGCAAAAGATAGTTATCCAAATTGCAATTTAGTCACACCTTCTTGTCAACTGTCTGTAATGGGCCACTCTCTTACCACTTCAAAAGTTATTTCTCCTCTTTTGGTATCCTGCTGTTAATTGATTTATCTCATTAGACTGACTTAACACTTGGTAAAGCACCCCACATCCTTTTATGTATTTATACCTGCTCCTGTATCTTTTACTTCATACATCTGATGAAGTGGGCTCTAGCCCACGAAAGCTTATGCCCAAATAAATTTGTTAGTCTCTAAGGTGCCACAAGGACTCCTTGGTTTTTTTGTTGATACAGACTAACACGGCTACCACTGAAACCTGACACTTCATCTTGTAAAAATGATGTGATGTAAAAAATTTTAAATGACCACAAGTGGGCAAAGGACCTCAGTTTTACTGTATGTCTCCTCCAAAAGACATCACCTCCCACCACAGAAAAGTCCCTAACATCATGCTAAGACCATATTAACTGAGTGGATGGAAAGCCACTGATTAACGACAGCTGCAACTGCAAGGTTTCTCTTGGATGTTTGTTATCCAAGAACCGATCAAGTTGATCATACATAGGTCATGCTTTTCTGGCAAGAACTCAGCTGCGGGTGGTACAACTGTAGGAAGGGAATATATGATAAAGAGAAGGGCATAAAGGATTCACCTTGCCTAACCTACCCCAAGTAAAATAATTAGTATAGTCAGGGGATACAGTAGTTCAACAATAACACATCTATGTAAGTTTATACTTAACACTGTGGTATGATCCTGTTGCCTAGCCATTAGTCTGTATGTATGCTGTCAATAACTATTGCACTGTGCATAAGGACTGCTAGTGTTGTCACCATGTAAATAACTGGTTTACTGGGTTGGAGTCACCCACTGTTGCCCTGAGAGAGGTGGGAGACCTCTGGCGCTAGTCCTCCTCCCATGGCAGGTTCAGTGGTTGAACAAAGATTACGACTCTCACCTCCTCAACTCTGAGTCACTGTCAGATAATCTCCCCTCCCACAGAAATATGTGAGAAACTGTTCTGGTTAGAGCTAGGGAGGCATATGTAGAATCATAAGCTTTGGCGCTTTCAAGTACAAGACCTGCTGCACATCTTTCAGTTCTCGTTTATCTTTACAACTGATCTCAGGCTTTCAGCAGTTTGCTTAGTGGAGGGGGAGAAAGAAGAGAAAGAGGGCTGTTAGTGTCACCAGTTCCTTTCAGGTTTGGAGTCATCCTTGGCTATATTATTCTTCTGGAGGGGCTCTTACTTCTTCCTGCACTATGCCCATTGCCCCTCCCCTGGATCAGCTATGTCTTACTACTGTAATTAAAAGTTAGGCTGCTGGTTTAGAACTGGCATGACCTATTTGGTAAGGCAGGGCTAGCAAGCTATGGCAGTGGATGGGCATATCAGCTGAAATTCAGAACATAGGAAAAGGAAATATACAGCTTGTGAAAGATGAATGCTTTCCCTGTGTACAAAGAATACAGATTGTGCTGAACAACATTATGCATGTTTGCTGCACTCTGGCTGATGTCTGGTACAATGAATATTAAACTAAGCAAAAGCAAATAACTACAACTTTTTAATCATATACCTGCTAGGAATGTGCATGAGCACTGATATTTAGATTTAGTTTACATCTAGTTTGAGCAGGCCGGGGAGCAAAGCAGTTCTGGGACTTGATATGTTGCAGGTTATGTTCAGATTTGGCTACCTATTAAATGCATTGGTCCTTCTCTCTCCTTCCTCCTACCAGCTATTTCTTTTTATCCTGGTGGCTGGGTGCAGATTGTTCTCTCTTCTTCCCTCCTCATACAGTGGAGGGACAGCCCCGGGAATCTTCCATCCTTCATCCCTTTTAAGAAAAGCAAATTCTTGTATCTTGACCCACACAGAAAAGTTCCATACTCCATCTTACAACTCAAGATGTTTGCTCCCTCTGGCATAATCCCCTGATCCAGTGGCAGGCTAGGAAGATCAAGAATGCAATAGTCAGGGTTTCCAGTAGGAAGGATTTGCTAGCCCTATTTCAAGAGCAACGCCTAGGGGCTTTTTAGATTTGTTCTGGTGGCAACTAGTGGGACTTTGAGACAGAGATTTAGTAATGAATAAAACCATCCAAGGATGGAAAGATGGTGAGGCAACCCCAAAGACTCTACTTGAACCAGCTTTTGATACCAAATCGCTGACTCATAATCAGAGCTCCCATCAGCCCCAAGCACCTCTCTAGGCTTAGAATCAAGAGGCTATTAAAACACACACACACACACACACACACACACACACACACACACACACACTGTATCACTGGATAAAATTACCAGCAAGCACAGAAAGTGTCTATGCAGAAGACCTCGGCTCAAATGTCATCTGGGAATTTATGGTCCTCCTCTCCACAGCTTGAGTGGGGAGTCCAGATGTTTTCAGCCTCTGATGTGAGCCAGGGGAAGCTCAATGGCCCACCCTCTTATGCTGAGGCTTCGGGTCTGAGACAGGGGGTATGGAGAATGAAAAAGGAATATGGAATAATTGGAGAGGGGGATTGGATGGGAAAATCACTTAAAACTGGAACATGCAGTCCAGTGTCATTGGAAGCCATGGAGTATAAGACACTTGGCAGTGCCTGTTAATGAATAAATAAACCACTACTTTTCTTTTCAGAGGGCGACTAACCAAAACCAAGCAGCTAAAAACTACTTTACATTTTAACTTTAATGAGCACTCTAAAATTGTATCTTTATGATGCTTAAACTAATAAACACTTTTTCCCCCCAGAAAAAAATAAGATGTTCTTTGTATTTATATTGTCACTCATGCTTGGACTCTGATTACTTATCTGGATAATTAAGCAATATCAGTGAGGAACCAGATACCAGAAATCTGATATTAATCCATCCCTCTTAATAGTAACACAAAGCCAGTCGGGTGGAAAGCAGCCTAGTCTTCTTAATCCCCTTTTACCAACATTTCGGCATCAGCACATCTCATTTATTTTCAAAAGTGGTTCAAGACACACAATCACTGGCTTAAGCCTAATTTAGTCTTTAAATCAAAGTATGTTAAGAAATTCAAAAATAGTCAAGATTACTAAGATTTCTTGAGGGAATAATTCACAACTAGTACATGACTTTCCAATGGGAACAGCTAAAGGATTGTTACTTGTTTGTGCCATTCTTAGGCACAGTACTCTGCTCAGAATTAAAAGGAGAATGGGGGATTGCAGCAGAAGCCTTGGGACCCCATTGCCATACTTACCAGGTGTGTGATATTGCTAGTGTAAAAATAGTTTGAGTAACTTCTACAGCTGTTGGATCAGCCCCCAGTACAGAACAATCCAATCTCAACAGGTTACAGAATCTTTGTTCACTTTCCCTTCCTTGTTTTTTCAACATCTGGCCAAGTATTTTTATTTTTAATGTCCACACTGTCCTTTGTAGAGCTGGTTGAAACTGAGGATTTCCCTGTCGTGGAAAATTTCATCAACATTCCTATGATTTCATGAAAAAAAATTATTAAATTAAAATGGCATTTTTCCAACTGAAAACTACTTAGATGAAAATTTTCTGACCAGCTCTAGTTCTGAGCTCCCCACTGGTTGGTGATATCCCCCTGGTTCCTGGTGTAACTTCACTGGCTTTACTGGATATGTAACCATATGCATTTTGCTCATCATGCTTAAAGGAACAGGGAAAAAAAACCTGCACCATGGTCAAACCAGGACAAGAGGTCCAAGCACAAAAGCCAAACTGTGCCTTCTCTTCTGTTCATGCACCACATACTGTCACCTTATCGTATTAGTAATTGCTAACATTCACCTATGGATATTGAACCTGGAACATTTTGACCTAAAAGCATGAGGACTAAATCCATTAGCCTCGTAGCAGACTTGTAAACCTCTTATGGTCCAGCCACAAGAGGGGGGCAAAGACCCACACAGTATTAGCACATGTTCAAATCTGCAGTTTGTACACTCCAGTCAGCTATTTCTGGTTGTATTGTATTGGACTGTACAATTGCATGTATGCAACTGCATGTGCCTCTTCCTGAAAAAGAAGAGGAACATGTCTATATAACAATGTTCAATAAGGCAGTTAGAATAGGTCAGCCTCGAACTTGAATCTGGGGGTCTGAAATATTGACAATTGTAACTGGAACTCAAGGACAAAATTCTGACCATCAAAGTATTGGGCACTTCTAAAGTAACTCTTGTTCAAGGGTCTCAGAGCACTTTGTAATCACTTATTAATTAAGCCTTACATTATTAAAACCTTTCACAGAAGGCTGAATAAACTGAGGCACTGAGATTAAGGGACTTGCCTAAGGGCTCATGGGAAGTGTCACAGAGTCCACTCACTGCTAGTGGAGCTTCCTCCTGGTCATTCTGGTAATTAGCTACAGACAGGCATTGCATTCTCCTCTGGCTGTGTCTCTCCTGTCATCCTCTTGCCCTACAGACCACCTCACTCCAGGAACTGCAGCCTCTTCTTCATGACTCAGCCCTCCGGCCAGGTCACTACATGGTTCCCCCTTCCAGGGTGGTATCACAGTCCTGCTATACAAAATGCAGTCTTCACTTCAATGCTCTGACCTTGCCACTCCTCCAGTGGTAGGGGAACAGACCTCTAACTCCAGGTTCCAGCTCAGGGGCCCTCTAATCAGCAGCCAAGGTCTACACTACTATTCCTTGCTACTTTTCCCCTAAGCCTTCTCCTACTTTTCTGGTTTCCTCCCCCTCTCTAGGTTGTCATCCTCCCAACTCCCTCTTCCCAGAGAATACTATCAATTACTCTCAATAGTCCCAACACACCTCCCATCATCCAGAAAGTGACTGCAGTCTACCTCCCCCTTCTGTTCCCAGCTCCTGAGTTTTATACATGCCCCTCCTATTCCTGTCCAGCTGAGCCCGCTTCCAATTAGTGGTCCCTAACAGCCTAAATCTCTCCCCAGCTCACTGCTTAATTGTTGATTGGGCCCACCTGGCCTAATTCTGCCCTCTCAGGGCCAGTATGGGGAATATGCCCCATCACAGGATGTCAGAAGTAGAGCTAGGTGATTAGCACAAAAGCTTGGACTTTCAGTCACCTACTCTAAACACTAGACAATGCTTCCTCTCAGCAATTACAGCAGGATTCTAGCAACTAGCCACATCTAGGTTACTGTTCACTGCTTCATAACATTTGCAATGAGTAACAAATCAGGGAAGGAGGGGGTAAAGCTCATGTAAAGTAATAATAAAAACTTAGAAGCATCACACCAGTCACTTTATTTTCAGAGGTCCTAGAAACTAGCCTTTTCAAATACTCCTCCATCTCCCATCAGAGACAGACACACTTTTCAGCCCAAGAACCTCCTGGAGAATACAGTTCTCCCATGTATTTTTTATTAAGCAATAGTGCCACCGTGCACTGTACAGATGGGGGAATCTATCACATTATTTATAAAATAATTAGCCTGCTATTTCAATGACAAGAAGGAACGGCAGCGTGTAGGCAGCAACCTGAGGTGCTGCCTTTACCTACCTCTTCATTTTTGTATTTGTACAAAAACAGTAAAATGTTTTTACAGGCTAGGCCAATAGTGCCACAGGAATTGAATTAGAGCATCCTTAATTAATATGTCAGAATATAAGAAATGATGCAAATATGTATAATTAAATTCTTGCACTAAAAACAGGATTATAAAATGTGACTAAAATAGAGCAGTGCAGCATTTTTTTTAAATTGTCACTGTTTCTACTGGCTTTGTGCTGCATCACACTTCACTATTGGGTAGCTGTCTGATAGATAGGTCACCCAACAAATTAGACACCAATTGTCAAGATGAAAAGAAATCGCCCAATTTTGTGACTCTCGCATTATTTTCAGACTAATGTACTGTAATGACAGCTTGGCACCCTGGTAACCTGTATAGGCAATAAGAAGAAGCTGCTCCAGACAGGTGCTTCAAAGAACACACGTCTTGCATAAATTAAATATATATTTTATATTATGTTGCCGAAATTTTCAAAAGGGGCACATGGTTCTGGGTTCTTCAATTTTCCAGGTGCTCACCTCGAGACACTTGAAAAAGACTTGATTTTCCCAGGTAGATGCTCTGTGCTTTCTAGGGTTGCTCTCCATCCAGGTTTTCCCAGGATTGTCCTTTTTGTTGTTGTTGTTGTAGTAGCTGTCATGGGAAATCTGTAAGGGTGCTCAGTACACACTGCCAGCTGTCCAGTTTTATGGGCTCCAGATCATCCTGGATGGCTCTGTTTTTTGTATCTCAGAGGTGACAATCTTAGTGCTTGCTAAAAACCTGGCCCCTTAAAGTATTTCAAGTTGGACTCTCCAAAATTGGGTCAACCAAAACAACGATACTTTTAAAATGTAGTCCTAAACTTGTCTGCTATTTGGCAAATAACTCTGCAGGCTGGTTTTCAATGTGTGTTTTTTACTCAACCTGTAAATCAGAGAAGCACACTGCTTTCTCATGGAAACTTTCTGTTTGTTCTTTCTTTTTGCTGTGCTTTCATTAACCTAAATAAAAATATTTTAGACTAAAATCATATGTTTATTTTTTCTTTACTGGAGCATCATAATTATTATACTGCAATTTATAAATGCCTAGTAGTCTACATCTGATTTAAAGAGTGGTTTTAGTCTTTTATATAAACAATGAGATCAGTTTGTGAAAAGCAAACAGGGTAGTCGTCTTACAAAATCCCACATAGACTGTTGAATCATGTTAAACATTATTTATTCAATCATTCAGTATATTGATCTTTTAATAAGTGCTCTTTCTCACCTGTTACATAATTTCTCACAACAAGATTCAACACCCTAAATCCCTCCCTCATTCATTGGATCCTTAAATGTTCTCAAAGGCCTGCACCCAAAGTAAGACATCAGCGTTTAAATGGGTACTGTCCAGATGACTCCACTGGCATGAGAAAAGCTATGAACTACATGTAATGAAAGAGCCATGTGGGGAAAATGGAATGTTCTGCTCCTGCACTTCAGTAGCATTGATATCCAGCTTTTCAAACAGACAAAACCAAATATTCATATTGGTTAACATTTAACCCAAACTAATAGGCCCAATTGCACATACTCAAATAAATCATAATGTATTTTCAATTAGTTTGCACTTTCACTAGCTGCTGTCCTGAATAATTAGGAAAACAATTCACATTTCAGTAGGAGATGATATGAAGTGTTATTCCTGTGATAATTACCAAGCTGCAGTTCAGCCTCCTCTGCTCCCACCAGGTCATCAGGGCACAAAAGAGGACACCATGAGAGCATTAATGAGCTCTCATTGAAGATGTTAAAAAGCTTGTATTGATCTGTTTGTCCAAGAAGGAGATATTTAAGCCCTTCTGCTGAGGGAAGGAGAGACAGAGATTCATATCACAAAGCCTTTTATCCAGCCCCTTCTGTTTCTGGCTTCAATATTGCCCAGTCTCAGCATGTCTGGTTCCAGAGGTCACACTTTTAAACTTTCATACCATTTTTTTTATTTTTCCTTTCTTCTTTTTGTTTTAAAAAGATAATATACAGTGTACACTTAACCTTTAATCCAGGGATCCCTTTATGCAGCTGGTTCTTTTGCAGAATAGGATTCACATACATAGACTCCCACCAATCCCACTCCCCAGCCCCCCTTAATTGTGTGCAGGGTAGTCCAGATAAAGCAAGATGCAAAATTTTGCTTATCCTCTCAAACCAGACTTTTTGGAAGGTTGATCAAAATTTCCCCTCCACCATCACAACATTGTTGTGAACCTCTGTATTTGCTATTTCTGTCTGGGAGCGGAAGTAAAAGTACTGAAATCTTGCAAAATAGCCAGTTCTTGTGGTATTTTCAGAGGAGGCTTCTCAGTGCAGGCAGGGTAGGCGAAAGCCTGCCCTGTTTTGAATTATATGCATTTTTATGATCTATACCTGAAGCAGTAAATTGGCTCCAAGTGCCCATATTGCATAAGTCTGTTTTGCCTACTCTGTTTAAAAAGTCAGGATTAGCTTCCAGTGAGTATTCCTGGCCTGTTTGGAACAGGAAGTATGGGATATGGGGTATTCACTAAGGTAAATGTAATGGGATTTGTTTTCTCTGTATTACACCTTTAAAATGCTAAGGCCTCTGAGAAGCCAGGCAGTCATTTTGTGAGCAGTTGAGTGCAGACCATCCCAGAGGAGACACACTGTGTTCTCTCTCATGGTTACTTTTTTTGTATCTGTTGTTCTCTTAATCTAAAATAAAGACCATTATGACTGAAAGTATCTGTTTGTTTTTTTTGATGTATGGAAAAATGAAACACTGGGAACCTAATGATAAAATCTATTCTCTCATGAGATTTCTAATCAAGTTTCACATATCAGAGTGGGTTGGATAATATAGCTAAGATTCAGCCTCTGAAGGTTTTGAGGTTTGCTAGTCCTTACCTTGGATCATATCCAATTTACCATGTGCTTTGACTGCTCCTAATTAACTCATGTCTTCCTGTCAGGGACTCCCACCTATTTATAAGCATTCTGGACCAAATTCAACCCTGTTTTGAGTGGGTGCTACTCAGCAGAGTTGAGTGAAGTTATGCTGATTTACCCCTGCTTGATTTTGGTCCTGCATATTTATTAGTAAGTTTATGAGTATTGTTTCGTGCTAATAGAAAGGCTGGAGTGGAAGAACTTTACAGTAAGCACCCTTTTGTGTCACAATGGGTCATCCTGTCCTGCAGTTCCATTTATGCATCTACATAGGGGCCTCAGGGCTCTATCTTTTCAGCTCAGCTATTTCTCTCAAGTCCTGCACCATTTGAAAATCAATTCCTCTGCTTGCCTCTGTGTAATAATATAACATGTTCAGATAATATGCCCTGGACTGGAACTTGGATTAGTAAGACCTTAGCAAAAACAGTGGCATAATAAAGGTCTCGAAAACATACAATGATAATATAGACCATAGTGGTAAAGCCATGGTACAGAAAAAAGAGAAACATTTGAATCATGCATGTGATCTGGTCTGACTATGGTTTGAAATCTTCAGAGACGGACAGCCTCACTCTGGTAATGACGTGTTATTGATATTGTAATTTTTATAGTAACAAATCTGTGGTGGAAGTACTCTGTGATGGTTTCTTGCTTGAAAAAAGATGGAGAAGAAGCTGGTCTCCATAGTTCTGTTGGGGCATGCCCAATGCCTGACACAACATACATGCCCCAGCAGACCAGTGCAGCTGTGCTGGCTGGCCCACTGAGCTCCGCCCATTTCTCATCTTATTCGACCCACTTGCCATCCAAATCCATGGGGTTGGCGGGAAATGACACATGTAGTGACCTCTAAGAGGTTGCTGTCCACTCTGTGCTGCTCCCCACCGTATGGTGAGCTGGATGGGCCACACACAGGTGTGCTGCTACTGGGATAAGCATGAGGATGGAACATAATCTGGCCCTATGTGGTCAGCCAAGTTGAGGGCCCTTGAAAACATGATGTGCTGATAGAGGAGTGCTGGTAGTTCCCATGTGTAGAATTTGCATATTTGTTTGAAAAAAAAACAGAAAATCAGACACTGTAGCTGGGTGGAAACAGACACCCTTTTAAAGTTACTTCCTCATTTCACCCCTTTGTACCCACTGTCTGGGAACAAAACAAGTCATTCAAGCGTGGCTTTCTTAGGGCCCATTCCTGCTCCCATCAAAGTTCACTGCAAATACTTCAACTAGCTTCAACGGTCTTTAGATCAGCTACAAAGTCCCCAAATCTTGCTCGCATGGAAGTCATTGGCAAAACTGCCATTGGCTTCAGTGATGCAAGATCAGGACTCAAATGAGCATTTTGCTATCACAGAGGAAGATGAGGTTCACTTATAATACTCCCTGGTAGTAGAGAAAGGGAAAGGATACAGATAGCTGCAAATGGAGTTGCAAGAAAACCAGAAATCCCTCTGCTCTATCTATCTATCTATCTATCTATCTATCTATCTATCTATCTATCTATCTATCTATCTATCTATCTATCTATCTATCTATCTATCACCTCTTTCAAATGCAATTTGTTTCCTTACCATATTTGTAATATCTGGCAGACCAAGAAAATTGAAAGATTCTCCCAGGTTCAAATGGAAATACAGAATTGAGATTTCATTTCTAATTGATTTTTTATTCTCTCCCATAATTTCATTGGCATTTTATTTGCCGGTCTCTGTGAGTCCAAGAATAAAAAGAAATGACTGTGGTTTACTTGCTTTGGGTGGATAGTTTAGGGTACACTTCTCCTGATATTATTCTCTTAGATCAGAACAGTTTGAAACCTGCAAGCAGTGCCTGCAAATTGCAGATTCTTAATGCAAATTGCAGATTCTTAAAAGGGCAAAAGGAGAGTTAGACATTTCTGATGCTAAGTTTTATTTAAGTTTGAAATTAAAGGGCTTCCCTTTATCCTCCACTTTGCAGGAACTGCACACAGCACCACCTCTACTCCTCAAGCTATAAAATCAGTACTTTGGGGAACTGGGCTTTCTGCCTGACCTCAATCAGTGTATGTTTGGATTTAACCAGCCTTTCAAAGGATGATTCTTGCAGTTGTTGCAGTCTAGGTTGCACTTGACAGCTCTCCCTCTGAAAACAGAACCAGACAAATCCACCAGGCCACACACTGTTTAGTACCTCTGATTAGTTGCGCAAGATCAGGTCTCTATTTTGGCACAGGAAGGAAAAATATTTCCTTGCAGCCCAATTACTATTTGCTTAGTGCCAGCCTGTTTGGGGCACTTTATACAAGGTCTGTCCCATCACACCTTGGTTGCCAAAACTGCAATTAACCACTGTACATGAAAAACAACAACAACAACAAGATTTGCTTTCTACTCCGATCTCTCTCCATGTTCTCAAACAAGCGCTAGTTTAATGATCCCAACCTGAGGAGGATAGATAACACATTGCAATTGCAAAAGGGCCAGGACTTGCTGACTAGAACAGAGAACCAGGAAGAAAAAATAACTATAGTAATTTATTATGAGGAAGGATTGCTGTCAGTTGTTAAAATCACACTGTGCAATATTTATGTTAATCCCCAAATCTGGAGATATCAAAAATAACATGAATGAATGAATATGAGGGTCCTGGTTCTCCTCATAGTGATCCAACTCAGTTGACTTTAATGAAGCTAGCTCCAGATACACACTCATGAAAATGAGAGCAGAATAAAACCCACAAAGCAAGTGTGGAAAAACAATCTGGAGTAACATCTAAATAAAAGCAGAAATTGTCTCATTGACTGAAACTTTTACAATGGTAGCTGGGTACTCAAAAAAAAAAAAAGATCACCTGTAAAATTTCAACCCTTCCTGCTCAAACATTGTTTTTAGAAAAGGCAAAATCACAAAAAGTACCCGTTCAACACACAAAACTAGTACTAAAACTCAGGCAGCCTGATTGTTATGCTGTTCTCCCATGATATATCTATGCCCTATGATGTACACTCATTACCAGCTGATTTCTAGAAGCATGAGGTGATCATTTTGACCTCCAAAGCCCTCATAACTTAGATTCCCTCCACTTCAGAGACCGTCTCTCTCCCTATATATTATTAAGTGACCATCTGAGGTACACGAGCTATCATCTTTAATTGGGAGGGAGCAAAAGCAAGGACATTCCTGAGAGGTCTACTGGGGGCCCTGGAACTTCCTTTGTGTTTTGACACAGATCTAGGGACCTTCAAGACATGCTGTCTGGCTTACTCACTCCCTTGAAATCAGTGGAGTTATGCTAGTATAATGGAGAGCTGAATACAATCCCCAATGCAAAATGGGGATAACAACACCTATCTCACAGGGGTGCTGGGAATTAATTAATTCATGTGGGAAAGGCACTTTGAGAACTTGAGACAGAAGGTGCTATACAGTGTAAATGTAATGCAACTGCTCTCTGTTTCATGTGGAACTGAACACTTTGCATCCACAAATGCATATTTTGCCTGCTCAGTTATATGTTGGCATTTGTCCACTGAGAGGAACCTACTCTATGTATATGCATCTTTCAGAGACCATTTCCCCTCTTATTAGCATGAGCAAACTCTGGAATGGCATTTCTTCTGTGTCACATGGCGCACTATATTACTGTTCCAGTATTTGTTGTAATCTGTCTGCATGATTGAATTATTTGACTATCTTTGGATGGTGAATGTGATAAGCTGTGGGACCTTAACCCAATCTTATAAGGAATGGGAAATACAGAACAGACCTTGCTTTAATATATTTTTGTGTAGTTTGGATGATATCATAGAAAACCAGTCTCCCTATCTTTACTCCTCTCCTCCAAACTCACACGTTGTGGATGCAATTGTGGGTCTCTCTATATGTTACCATGATTATTACAAAACATGGCATATCTAACCCTCTCTAAGAGTTCTCCATAATACATCAGTTAGGCGCTTATGGGTCTTTTCCCTTAAAAATAAAATGGGTAGGTAGAATGCAAAGAACTACATACAGGTGTATCAAAACAATGATACGATCCATATTAAACAGGCAAAAATGTTTTTGCAGTCTACAGTAAAGAATAGCAATAGGCATGCTCCCAAGCTGGGATAAATGGAAGGTTTCAGGCCACTCAGAGGCTGGGTTCACATGATACTGTCATGGCCTCAGATTTATGCTTGACAGCATTAGTGCCAGGGCCACTATTTATGTTGCTTTAATCAGTCACACTTTTAAAATCACCGAAGCTCAGCATTTATATCAATGAGGTGATAATATTGCTGTCAGGCACCACTATCGATAGTTGTGCCATAATCTAAACACTTTTAATCTTTTCCTGTGCTCGCATTAATGAGTCTGCAAAAAGACAAGGGTGGCTCTTGTTATGACGAGTGGCAATGGAAGATACTGTGCAAATGGGAAAAAATAGGCTTTTTGTTTGCTTGTTTGTTTTTGTTTTGGTTTGGTTTGGTCCTTGCAAACCATTTTAATTTGCCTTTGGCTTTCTCTCCGACTATCTGTGAAGACACTGTCAGCACATCCCCCTGATTTTCTCACAGGCTACTTTTGGCTCTCAAAATATTTTTAGACTTGCTGTAAGTGTGGGGAAGGTAACCACTTCTCTAACTCATATTGAAAATAAAGAAAGAAAAGGAAAAGAAATCCACCTGAGACTAATTTTAGTGGGAGGAATAATCTTCTTTTTTTCCTGAGCCCACCACCAAAGCTACCACCTTTGTTCTTTTTATATTGTAAATAAAGCTTTAAGCAATTTTTTGTAATTAAATTTCAGTTCAAATATGAAAGTTAAAGAAAACTTTCAAAGCAAAATCTACAAACTGATTCATTCAAAGGGCCTGTTTTCGTTGCCATAGCTACAGATTACTATAAAGAAACTTGAACCAGACCTTTGACACCTACAAAGGTCAAAAGTCATTTCTGCCTGTGCTAGGACTCTTTTGACAACTTCCTGTATAAATTTGACTGTTATTTGCCTGTCTGGTCACCGTCTGACCCCAAAGTCTGGAAAAAATTGAGAGGCAGCATATATCTTTGTTTCACACAGACCTCAGAAAGGGCACTTTTAATCGCAGTTTGGTGAGAAACCTCTGCTTGCAGGCTAGTGCAGCCAGCAGCTGGGGGAACTCCTAGAATCTTACAGGTTAAGGATCAGCTTGCCTTGCGCTGGCCGTAATTTGTCATATACACCCGGCCATGCATTGCTGTCTCTGCCTCAGAGAAAAGGTATCAATTTCATAGGCAACTTAGCTTGGTAACAGTAAACAGTTACCCCAGTGCTACAAATCAACTACTGAAATATAATGCATTGTATTGAATTCTACATAGTTCATGCTTCTCTAATTTAAACTTGATTTGTGCTCATTGGGCTGTGCCTGAGATCCGCTCAGCACAGCAGAGACAGGTGACATTAGGAACCTGGTTATAGCTCCTGATTCTCTGCCCCAGCACTCGCTCTAGCTCTAGCCTACACCAACTGAGACACTGCCAGCTAGAATAAATGGAGCACCGTGCATTCTGGCCACACTCCTCTCTTCCCCATCATCCCACCTAAGCTGCAGGGGAGGTGGCATAGGAGTTGGCTATGCTGACTCTACACTCCAAGTGCAATTTCTGCACCCTTTGCACTTCCCGAGTGGAGTAGGACTGAGAACTTGCTCAGTCATTATTATGCTAAGCACCATGGGGAACTACATGTAACAATGTATTTAAATGGTGTATATTAAATGCTTCTGAAAAAAAAAGAAATATTTTAAAAAATCACCAAAGATAATGTGTAAATATCTGTGATAGTTTCAGCTTTGCATAATTTTAAAAGCAGAGACAGGCCTGCAAAAAATCCTCAGTTGGAAATGATTCATTCTCCCTTTGTCATGTGAAGATCCAGCATTGCTCCTTGTCACTCACTCTGAGAGGGTGAGTTGCTGACCATGTCTGAAGGTGTGGTGTCCGAAGCTTTTAAAGGCACCAGAAACAGCAGCGTCAGCCTCTGCCAGTTAGTAAGCAACATTCTTTCCCGTGTAGTTCCTGTGAGCTATCCATTGACGGTGCTACTTTTTTCCCCAGAAAACTGTGCAAACTGTGCATAGTGTGCTGAGACTTGCCCTATTTGGCCCCTTATCGGGGGCATTTATATATCTGTCTAGGAGATTTGTATCAAAATACACAACCATTAGACAAAACAAGGGAAAGCAAACATCCTCACCTTCTTGTCAGATAGCACCCACTGGAACATCAGCCACTGCTAGAAACAGGATACTGGGCTTAATAGATGAACAGTCTGATTCTGTATGGCAAATTCCAGCTTCCGATATAAAAGATGGGATGTCCAATACACCTGGCCTTCTTCTCAAAGACAGCCAAGGAAAGAAAGATGGGCATGCATAAATTAATGGGGTGAGGGATCCAGAATGGGGCTTCTATTCAGTAGTGTTTGTTGCAAACCACCCTGCTTAAAGCTTGTAAAATTACACAGGAAGAAAAAAAAGCTGTGCTTTTATGTGTTATTTTATCATTCACTTAATGATGCACTTCAGTTCACTCAGAAATAAAGAGGCAAGCTTGAATCAATAAACAAGGACTAACTGAACACAGTCTATCTAAAAGGCAGTGTCTGTGCATCAAACCTAAGCATGATAGCTATGCAGCACTGAGCGCCTTTCTTTTGAATACCAGGGGGGTGGAGAGTCCAGGAGATTATAGTTATTTATTTATTTGGGCCAGAGTCTTTGTGCTGAAGAACTGAGGACCTGATTCACCTTCTGTCTTCCATTACCTAAAACTGAAATGAACCCGTGATCAGGCTCTTAAAGTCACCCTTACTCAGTGCAATCACAGGAATCACTCATGGAATGAGATGGTGTTCTATGTGCATATTGGACTTTGGCCCCCTGTATAAAAGATGAGATAACTAAGACAGGGAGAAGCCAGGAAAGATGAAGATTTTGATATCATGCAGTAGGTTGGGTGACTCGTGCATGGTCCAAGTGTGTTATGCAATTAGTTTGTATATAGATATAGATAGATTTCATTGTACTGGTTAAGGGAGTGATAGTTCTGTTGTGAAAGGCATGAAGGTTTTTTTCTCTTTTTTTCACCTAGGATGGACTAAAAAAAACACAGAGCAACTTTTGAGTGCCACCCAGCGGGAGTGCCCTTCCATTCAGACTGTGTATTAGTGGGGACATAAAGGTGTTTGTAGCTCTACTTCCCCACCTGACCATTCCTTTGGGTGCCACAGGCCTCGAGCAATAAGAAAAAAGAGAAAAATTAGAGAAATGTAAATAAGGAAGGTAACTTGCCATTTGTCACTTTAAAGTCCTTATTTCATGGCCTGTTCCCTGTACTCCTGGAATTTTGTATCATTATCTTCCGTTAAAAGGATTCAAATGACATTATTTGCATGGAAACTCGCATACAAATGATGTCGTCTGTGCCACAAAGTTGCATTACAATGAAGGGAATGATGACTGTGTCACATGTACGTGACATTCTTTGTGTCATTAAATTTAAAGTCAATGCTGGCAGTTATAAACCACTCACGTCTCAAGCAAATACATCACTTCTGATCTGAAATGAATATTTTAAAACGCCAACTCCAACTGCATCAAACAGCAATAACCTGCAATGTCATCTTAAAAAAAAGGCAAAGATTCTAAACAAAGGTGGACTTATGGGAGTGTCTGATACACAGCAAAGCAAAATATTTTAATAAACTGTAATAATCCCCAGACAAACAGAATCCATAGTTTGATAGTTGGTTCCTGGAGACATTTTTTAAAGCCAAATTAATAACATGTATTTTTTTCAGATAGTATTATGCTCATAGATGGAGTCTAGGTTGTTAATTTTAGGTAGACTGAATGAATTAATTGTACAGTGGAGCCCCAGGACAGACATTTCTGTATGTTGTTCCTATCCATTTTCTTGCCAGAGTCTGGCACTGACAACAGGCTAGGCCTTTGAAAGGTCTCCTCACTCCTCCACAGATTCAAGGGCAAATGATGACAGGAAAGGCTCAAGCAGTTCCCATTGCCAGAGTGAATGGGAGAACAGAGGAAGGACGCAGGATGGAAATAAAAAGGTTGGGAATTTTCTGAAGAAACTTTTTTTCATCGGTGAATGCCAGTCCATCAAAACCGTAACTTTTCACAGAAACCTATCAGTTTCAATGAAACTTTTGCCAGGAAGCATGGAATTGCTGGTCAAACCAGAGCAGCAACCCCAGAATAGTGTTTAGCCCTGCAGCTCGGGCACTCAGGTGGGATGTGGGCAGCTGAGGTGCAAGTCCCTGCTCTGCCTCATTGTACCCTACCTGCGGGCTATGGCGTCAGTCTCTGGCCCAATGATATGAAACTAGTTATACAAAGCTCCAACCATTCAGAATAGTCAATACTCTGGGTGTTAGTGTATTTACATGGGAGGCGGGCAAGCCAAGTTCAAGCCCCTGTTCCAAATGAGGAAAAGCAGGCACACAAACCTGGGTCACCCCCACATCCCAGATGAGTGCCCTACCACTGGCTATTAATTACTCTGGGATGGAACTCGTTCTCTCTCAGAACATTTTGAAAGGTCTTAATGTGGAACCTCAAAATTTTGCACAAAATTGATTATTTTTTTCCTGGCCAGTCCTGTTTCATGCCATTGTGGTGCTTAGAGACTACAGTGATGAGGACCATACAAGTAACTAGATAGACATGTAAACAGATCTGCTTCATTATTGATCCAATGCTTGTATAGTCCAGTTTTAAGGTGAAAGACATCTCAATGGGTTTTTGTAGTAGCAATGATAATTGTGCCCTTACTCACCTGCATCAATCCTGCTGGCTTCAGATCTAGCTATTAGCATTCTGCTACAGTTATGGGGAAAGGCACTTGAACATTTTCTTTAGAAAGTTATTGTTTCAACAGCAGAATGTGCTGTCAGATCTCCTAAAAGTTCTGTGTATAATTTTAGACACTCATTTAAATAGAAAAGTTCAATCTTTTAAATACCACAAGGAGGATCAGTCTTTGGCTAAGTTGTTATATGGCACAATCTTGCATAAAAAAAGATCAGTCTTACATGATACTCAGAAAAAAGTTTCCTCGGTGTGCATAAGGATCAGTAAACGATCAGGCAAAGAGAAAAAATTCTGAATGCAGCCCCTTCAGCTTTGATATGGGTTTTTAATCAGAGGACATTGTTATTTCACAATGAACATGGAAAACATTTAAAATATTTTCTAGATGGAGTGCATTACTTCTGATCCCAGATTTAAGACCACATTAAAAGGAGTAAATGATCAGGAATGGAATTCACTCTTTTAAAGTCTTCTGGGTTCTAAAGCATTGGTGCACATGTGGAATATGCTAAGGGATGGATCTGTCTAGATACCAGGTTTAAGCAATGAGCTAGGTTTTTTTTTTTTTTTTTCCAAAAAATAAGAGAGCTCAGAGTTGGGTCAGGGGAATACGTTTTTCTAAAAAAGAGATTTGATGCAAACGTAGCTCCCACCCCAGGAATGTATAGAATAAGCCTGTTAGTTGGCAATCTAGTCTGGGTTTGCTGCACTGTCCCAGGAGAAGGGCAGGAACCAGATTGTGACTCAGAGTGACATCCTAGTAGATATTTTCCCCTTTCACCAGTGGGTGGTAATATGTGTCAGCTATTTCAAGAGTAGAGATAATTTATCCCTGTATCCTGGCTCTGGTATTGGGGCTGAGGGGGAGGTTCCTCTGGGGACTGAATCAATGCCCCTTCCACTACCTGCACACTCACATGGGGCAGGATGTAGCTGCCCAGCAACGTCTACTCTGAGTCTCAGCCCCTTTCATTCTGCAGCCCCCAATGATGCAGGTAGGCCATAAGAGGATCTCTTACACCCTCTTGTTCCCATGTATTGCTGTGCATTAAGGCTCCCAACTGAGCTCTTAATGTCTAGCTCATATTGTGTCTTGGGATGTATTACTTGTTTGTAAAGGAGTATAGAGGAAAGGGTTAAAAGCAGGACATGACTGAAATGACTCATTGGGTCAAAGTCCTTTCACCCCTTTGCTCTGGTATGTCTAACATTTTTCTAAATCTCATTTAACCCAGGTACATTCAATTACTAAAGTGACCAGGAATAAATCAAGTTTAATTAGTTTAAGATTTAAAAAATAGCTAGATTAAGATGATGGGATTTTAGTGAGGTTCGTGAACAAGTGGGGGTATCTGTATTTTAGGGGAGTTCCACAAAATCTTAATTTCTTACTTTACACAAGCAGATATTGGTGAGATATGTAGCCTGTGAAGTGACAGAAGAAATGCTTTGGCTGCTTTTTGATGTAGAGTTCAGCTGTTCTGGTTTGTAAATATAACAGAACGAAAGGATATTGTACTCAACCCACTTCAAGCAAAGAAGACACTCTGGCGTCTAAACTGCCATTCTTCCATTGCTCGAGCTGTTACTCAGAACAAAGAAAGAGAGGGAGCGAGAGATAGAGAGAGACAAACAAAGTAAGCATCTGCATCTTTAGTAATTAGTAAGGAACTGCAGTGTTTAGCCTGAAAATTACGGTACATATGCTGTCCACTTGTTCAGGACCCCTGTATCTTGAGAACAAGCAAACATTCATCATTCGCAGATGTCCGCCAGGCCCAGGTGACTGAAAATTCAATGCATAGGGCTTCTCACAATGGGTCGAATGCTAATTGGGTGGCTTGAGGAGATTAGAGTAGCCCTGGAGCTATTCTCTATCTGCAAAAGTCTCTCAGACAATAACAGAAGTCAACAGTGTCTTTGAGAAGCTTGCCTCAACTGACACTTATGAGGAAAATTAGAATGAGTAACTGAAAAGAAAACCAACCCCCCTCCCTAATTCCTCCTTTTGCTTTCTTGTCCCAGTTGTTAGCTTGCTGTTTTCTTCCTTTTCCTTTTGCTTCCTGCATAACTTCCTATAAACAGAAGGGAAATAAATAGTATGCAAACTAACAGGGAATTGAAAATGGATGCATAATGCAAGCTACTGACTATTTCAAGAATAGAGGCAATATCATTGAGGTGCATTATTTTAAGTTTTTGGAAGCCATAGAGTGGAGGTGATATGGTCTAGTAGCTGAGACTGAAGTATGGACTTCATGAGCTGATGGTTCTATGCTCATCTTTGCAGGGCCGGTGCTACCATTTAGGCAAACTAGGCGGTTGCCTAGGGCGCCAAGATTTGGGGGCGCCAAAAAGCGGTGCCCCCAATTTTTTTTACAGCGTTCCTACGCCCCCTCCCCGAGCGCACAGTCACTGCTCCACTTCTCCTGCCTCTCAGGCTTGCAGCGCCAATCAGCTGTTTGGCGCTGCAAGCCTGGGAGGGGAGGAGAATTAGAGTAGGGGCGGCCTGCTTGGGGAGGAGGCGGAGCAGAGGTGAGCTGGGGTGGGGAGCTGCCGCACGGCTCCCTGGGCCAGGGAGCTGCCATGGGGGTGCCTCAGGGCGGGGGAGGGAGCTGCTGCAGGGCTCCCCACCCCAGCTCACTTCTGCTACGCCCCCTCCCCGAGCACGCCGTCGCTGCTCCACTTCTCCCGCCTCTCAGGCTTGCGGCACCAATCAGCTGTTTGGTGCCACAAGCCTGGGAGGGGAGGAGAATTAGAGTGGGGGCGGCGTGCTCGGGGAGGAGGTGGAGCAGAGGTGAGCTGGGGTGGGGAGCTGCCGCACGGCTCCCCAGGGGAGGGGGGCGCCTCAGGGCAGGGGGGGAACTGCTGCGGGGGGGTTGTGCCTCAGGGCAGTGGGGGGGGCGGGGAGCTGCCGCAGGGCTGGGGGAGAGAGCAAGGTGGAAGTTTCGTCTAGGGCGCGAAACTTCCTTGCACCGGCCCTGCATCTTTGCCAGAGGCTAGCTGTTGGACCTGGTTAAAAATGCTTCTCTGCACCTCAGTTCTCTCATCTCTGAAATGGGGGCAATTATACTTACCCATCTTTGTGTAGCAAACTGAAATCTATGGATGAAACAATACCTCTCTTTACAAGAGCTAAGAATGTTTGTCACTAGTAATATGGCACAGGGCAGTCCATTACATGGATTTTTTTCATGTACATCAACTCTGCCAGAGCTCTTCAGTCTGTTCTTAAATGGCAAATACTGAAACTGTGTGAAACTCTACATTTGCAAAGGTTTGTGTAAACTTAGTTTGTGTTACACATACCCCTTCAGAGTCTAGTCAGTGGTGTAACAAGGGCCCAGAGGGTCCTCGTGCAAGAATGGGCTAGAGTTCCCCTTTCTGATTCTGAAATCAATCCCTCAGCCCCAGTCCAGCCCCCGAGCCCCTCTAACACCTCCACAGTGCCAATCCAGCTGCCCCCTCCCCTAGCTCATGCCTAGCCTCCCCCGCTCCCTCAGATCCCCCATAGCCCCAATCCAGCCCTGCCATTCAACATCTCCTTGCTAGCTTCCTTTCTACAGATGCTCTAGCTCTCCCTATAGCCCCTTCACTCCTCTCTAGTTCTGAATCAGCCCCTAGCTCTCACTCAAACCCCTTCCAGCCTCATTTGTTCCAGCTTCTCCATCCCTCATCCAATCAACCCTGCAGGCCCTTTTAGCTCCTCTCCTGGCTCCCATTTCCTTGATCCACTCCCAGCCACATTTCAGGCCCCCACAAGGCTTCCCCCAGCTTCCCTCTTCAATCCCCTCCAGCTGTGCCCCAACTCCCTGTCTCAGCCCCCATTCCCCAGGTGCTGCGACCCTCTCGTGTCTTCACCACACATTGTTGCCGTTTGCTTACAGCTGGGGCCCTGATTCACCTTGGTCGGGGATACCTCTCATCCCCTGGGGAGAGGGGGGTGCAACAGGTTTCATTCTTTCCCAGTGGCCTCTCTATGCTGCAGCATGGCTCAACTTCAGGACTGGTTGGGTCCCCATAACCTCATGTGCCCTAGCACAACTGTGCCTCATGCACCATTATCACCACCCCACTGATTTTAGTTTTGAGTTTCAGGTTCAAACAAACCCCAACTCTTAAAGCAAAATTCAGATGAATCCTTTAGGCTGCATGATCTTCAATGGAGCTATAACTGGTGTATAACTGGGGTAACTCAGTGGTGAATCAGGCTTGATTTCATTGGAATTATGCTGGTGTGTAACTGTGGGATGAATCAGGCCCACCAATTTTGTCTGTTTTTAGTGACCTAATTGTCCATGGCTTCCACCCCAATCTGCCTTGGTTCTTTTGAAACTGATCTAGGTTGGCTCAAAATGCAGAAGAGATTTGTCAAGCTTCAGCTAAACATTTTGCGAACTTGGCCCAAGTTTTGGCTTAATAATAAAACACAAAACCAGGTGATATTCCCTTGCCTTCAGGCTTCATTATGAAAGTTTTGCACAGCTCTAGTAAATATGTATTTTATTGTTCTCTAAAGTCTGCCCTTTCTGAATCACCTTATGCTGATGTAACTGTAAAAGGCATTACTATTTTGGGTTCTTCCTCTGCTAACACTGAAGCAGTAAGCTGGGGACTTTCATAAGAGATTGTACTGAAATGTCAACAGATGGCTTGCTAATCACATTAAAAAATACTCATTTCTTTTCTAAAATGGCATTTTTTTCTCAGTAAGTAAATCAGAAAGGAATGTTTATGATATAAAACATATTACTCACAACGTCTTTTAATTATCATACTTAATCATCAAGGTCATCATGATAATTGTTTCTAAAAACTAACACCTCATTTTTCTGAGAAGCCTACCAAAATGCATGGTCAGAAACATGAACGTACTAGTGTGGAACCTAGTTAGGAAAATATATTCTCTGCTCACAAAACCAAATGTATACTTAAATACCATGAAACCTTTGCAAATGAATTTGTATTAAAGACACAGTCTAATTAGTCCTCTGTTGCCTCATGAATGCATACCATACCATATGCGCCAAAATGGGGTGCCATGTGGGTGTTCAGAGGTGACACACATTTCATGAGATAACTCAGAGCCATTAATATATCTTAAATGTAACCTACTTTTGTCACCTACTGGAGACAACTGTCATTTGCACTTAATGAAAACAGCCATGATAGCTTGGCAGAAATTGCACCATATTTGAGGATGGTGAGCAATTCTTGTGGGCCACCATATATAATTTATGCTGCCATCTAAATATATAGCTAGTTCAGACATCATCTTGTGCCTGGGTTGCTGGAGAGGAACCTCTTTTATTCTTCAGAAAAAAGAACAGGAGTACTTGTGGCACCTTAGAGACTAACAAATTTATTTCAGCATAAGCTTTCGTGGGCTACAGCCCACTTCTTCAGATGCATAGAAGTGAGCTGTAGCCCATGAAAACTTATGCTGAAATAAATGTGTTAGTCTCTAAGGTGCCACAAGTACTCCTGTTCTTTTTGCGGATACAGACTAACACGGCTGCTACTTTGAAACCTCTTTTATTCTTGATTCCAGGTCAGTTTAAGAGGTTGCTCTTCAATGATAATAGTCACACCTAAAAAGGAATAGGAAGCTATGCAACTACTGATTTCCCTTAATTACATCCCACACCTAAGAACATCAAACCCTAAGTATTAGATAGGTAAAGGTTCACAGCTTCATCGATTTTAAAGCCAGAGGAGACCATTATGACCATCTAGTCTGACTTCTTGCATAAGACAAGCCAAAGAACCTCTTCCAATAATTTCTGTGGTAAGCCCATAATTTCTGTTTGAAATATACTATGTCTTTTCTTTAAAAAAAATCCTGTCTTGATGTAAAGATTTCAAGTCATGGGGAATCTGTCATGTCCCTATGTAAATTGTGTGGTATGCTAGGTAAGGCTGGGTTTGGCAGGCTTTGTGTGAGACCAACTCGACAATAACAAAAGGGTTGGGGTTTTTTTTTAGAAAATGAAGAAATTGTATATTTCTATTCTCCACCTCCTTCATGATAATTTTATTTGCAAATATTTACAACAGAGAAAGTTTTGGAACCTACTTTCCAATTTAAGCTTAAAAGAGAAAGGAAGGTGGTCACAATGATCCCCTGAAACTTGTTCATGAACCTCCTTTGACTTCTGATCCCCAGGCTCAGAACCAGTGGTCAATAGCTTTTGCTACCATTTCTGTTTGCCTTTTCTTTGCCTCTTGGGTTCTCTGGTTCCTTAAGAAATTATAATAAGTATAACTAGTATAATATAAATATAAACATACTAATGATAACTTAACTGGTATGGCCTGAACAGTTTTATAGTCTTTTGTATAGCACAAGCGTACTGTGTATATAATAATAGTTAGGTTTCCAATAGATATAATGTACAAATCTTCAGCCTCCACAAAAATTTAAAGTAGCCATTAGACTCACTAAGAGAGTCACTGTGTGGGACCGCAAGAGATTACAGTAGCATGATAGTGAGGGGGGTAAATAGAAAGAACATAGTCTTAGAGTCTGATATAGGTTCTAATCATGGGCCAAAGGATAATAGAGGCAGATTGTTAGAACCCTTTGATCACTAAAATTACACACATTTTTTCCAGGGAATAAATAAGACCCATTAGTTAAACATTTGGTCCCTGTGTGGACAATGGATTAGGTCCTGATCTAAACCTCATTGAAGACAATGGAGGCACTCCCATGCATTCCAGCAGGTTTAAGAGCTGGTCCTAATTTACCACATATAAGACCTGATTCAGGTCTCACACTTGTTTTACACTGGTGCAACTCCATTGATTTCAGTGGAGTTACTTTTGATAATTAATCAGAAAGATTCCAGTATAGATATGACATTTCCAATAGCACCCAGGCCTGCGTATAGAACGTGGACAGCAAAATGCCAGGATATTCAGTAATGCCAGGATATTCTTATTATTATTATTACTATTTTCATTACAGTAGAGGCTCCATTGTGCTAGGAACAGTACAAATCCATATTTCTGCTGCATATTATATACCAAAATTAGCTGCTAGTAAGCATGGTAAGTGAATAGGGAACTAGACTAGGGTTCTGGAATCCCACTTCCTAGGGTTCTAATCTCAGCTTCTCCACTGGCCTGATGTGTGACCTTGGGTAAGCCATGTTGGCTCTGTTTCTTTGACTTTCCTGTCAGTTTAGACTAAACTCTTCAGGGAAAGGACTGTTTCTTGCTATGTGTATGGACAGCACCTAACACAATTGGGCAGTGATTTCAGTTAGGCCCTCAGTGTACAATTGGGATATAAACAATAATAGTGAGCATGGCATCACTGCATCATTTAAAGGATTAGTATGCCCTTTCCCAAACCTATATTTGAGCATTTTGGTGCTGCATTAAAACACAGCTCAGCAATGATCCTCAGCCTTTCTCTTCTCTATTTTTTAAAAAGGGTTTAAAAATTGATGTAGAAAATTATAACTGGATCTTAAAAATATTCCATTGTGACAGGAGGACAGATCTCAGTGTCTTTTTGTTGTGTGAGTTATTGAAGTTTGACATCCTTTGAGGAATATTTTTCATAACCCACTGTTTGCTACCCTGTCTATCCAATTATTTAGAACAAGCAATCTGTCATTTTATTGTTTCCTTCCAATTATGTAACTTTGGTGACAGTCATGGCAGAGTATCCTTTGTAAGTAAAAACAAACTGCGCTGTAGATGCTAAAGGCTGTAGAGCATGAGTGTGTGTGTGTGAATTGTGAGAAGAAAGGGCTGAAGGGGAGGTACTAATAGGATTGTATGTGAGCGTCATTTAAAAAAGTAGTACTAACTCTGTATTGTAGAACTTATAAGAACTAATGGAAATAAAATGTATTATCTATGTTAGTAGTGTTAAAAAGGAGATGCCCTCAGAATGGATAGGTAATATAAAATCTACTGCAGCTGCCATTACAAAGTCATCATTTACCATCATAGTGGTCAATATTTATGGCACCGCAAGGGGCAAATGGTCAGTGTTTAGTGAACCCATTCTGCCGATCTGTGTTTTCATCTGAGATATCCATCTATTGACAATGCCACAGTGAAAGCCCCTCAGAGTTGTGAAATTGTCTAATTAGATAAATTTATTTGATTGTAAGAGACAAATTTGGTCCTTGGATGCATGTGTCCTATTGACATCAAGGAAAGCCAGATGGAGGAGTCCAGCCTTTCACTTTCAGTCAGTGATTGATAATTTCAGCTCTGGAACTTTGGCATCTTCTCAAATTGGATGGATTCTAAATTTGAAGCTGAATCTTTGGGTTATGCCTGTTTTGTGTCTGAGTGAGGAAAGGGAAGAGCATTGGAATGGCAGCTGGATCCAGCTCCATTTAGTAGTCAGAATATATAGAGAACAGCAGTGAAGCTGGGAAGAAACAGCATGCAAACAGCTGCAATGGGGTGATTGAACAGGCAAGTTTTGTGGCAGTAGATGGTAGGGTTGTTTGAACAGTTCCACAATCAAAGCAAAATTGTCAATTTATTGTGTCCCATTAGGCATATTTGTATCACTGTAATCATAGAATCATAGAACTGGAAGGGACCTTGAGAGGTCATGTAGTCCAGGTCCCTGCACTCATGGCACGACTAATTATCTAGACCATTCCTGACAGGTGTTTGTCTAACCTCTTAACCTTTTGCTCTTAAAAATCTCCAATGATGGAGATTCCACCACCTCCCTAGGCAATTTATTCCAGTGCTTAACCACCCTGACAGTTAGGAAGTTTTTCCTAATGTCCAACCTAACCCTCCTTTGCTGCAATTTAAGCCCATTGAAGTTAAACCCTCAGAAGTTAAGAAAAACTATTTTTCTTCCTCCTCCTTGTAACAACATTTTAGATACTTGAAAACTGGTATCATGTCCCCTCTCAGTCTTCTCTTTTCCAGACTAAACAAACCCAATTTTTTCAACCTTCCCTCATAGGCCATGTTTTCTAGACCTTTAATCGTTTGTGTTGCTCTTCTCTGGACTCTCTCCAATTTGTCCACATCTTTCCTGAAATGTGGCGTCCAGAACTGGACACAATACTCCAGTTGAGGCCTAATCAGAGCGGAGTAGAGCGGAAGAATTACTTCTCCTGTCTTGCTTATAACACTCCTGCTAAAACATCCCAGAATGATGTTAGCTTTTTTTGCCACAGTGTTACATTGTTGACTCATATTTAGCTTGTGGTCCACTACGACCCCAAGATCCCTTTCCACAGTACTCCTTCCTAGGCAGTCGTTTCCCATTTCGTATGTGTGCAACTGATTGTTTTTTACTAAGTGGAGTGCTTTGCATTTGTCCTTATGGAATTTCACCCTATTTACTTCAGATCATTTCTCCAGTTTGTCCAGATCATTTTGAATTTTAATCCTATCCTCCAAAGCACTTGCAACCCCTCCCAGCTTGGTATTGTCTGCAAACTTTATGTGTACTCTGTATGCCATTATTTAAATCATTGATGAAGATATTGAACAGAACTGGACCCAGAACAGATCCTTGCAGGACCCCACTCATTATGCCCTTCCAGCATAACTCTGAACCACTGATAACTACTCTCTGGGAATGGTTTTCCAACCAATTTTACACCCACCTTATAGTAGCTCCATCTAGTTTGCATTTCCCTAGTTTATTTATGAGACGGTCATGCAGGACAGTATCAGAAGCTTTACTAAAATCAAGATATACCAGGAGCTTGTAATGCCACAAGCTGGGCTGGCTATAAAGTTGCAAAACCCTACATTAAAGGGAAAGAGGAGAAAGAAAAAGATATATAAATTTTGTTATTGTTGGAGAGCTTTGTATAACAACATTAGACAAGTATTTTATGCTTCAATTCTGCAAAATCACTTAAGCCCCATTGAAGTCATGCTTAAGCTTGCCGAATTGGAACCTTAATGGTCATCAACCCAAACCAAAGGCACTTCTGTATGCTTTCAGTTTTGCACATTTTATTTTACATGAATGTTCACCATATCTCAGAGCCATCCCTAGGACTTGTCTACATGGTGAGTTGGTGTGTAGCATGCTGGTATGCTGTAGATTCACACCCTGGCTTGTTGGACGCTAAGTCACCATGTAGACAAGTCCATAGTCGTCCCAACTCTGCCATGTGTTCTATCTTCAACTAATAGTTCTGTAAGAAAATTCAAGCATGTTTCAACTTCAAGAAGAATATTATAGGAAGATCATAAAAGAGAAAGCTAAAGGTTACAGACACTGTTATAGATCCCCACTCTCATAGAATTTACAAATTCTTTTTGGTCCATTATCCAAACCTTAGTTAAAAAAATATGCCTCCATACTGTGGTTGCAGCTGATCTGGCTAATATAGTGGTGTGCTGTACCTAAGGCATATTTCATTAAGAACAGCATGGTGTCGGTGCTGGCTGCTAACCTTGATGGGCCTGCATACGCTACAGACATTTTCTAATCATTACAAAACGGATTCAGGCAAACTGATTTTAAAACTGCTTAGTGTGTACTCTTTACCTAGATTTAAGGTGATATTGAGGTGTTCATGATATCAGCTAAGTTAAAATGGGTCAGGCCACCTTAAACCACCTCTGAACTATGATACCTTAAAGTCGGTTTAGCTGAACCAATTTTAAAATTGGTTCAAAATATTTATACAGAGTAAACAGGCCCATAAGGCCAATCACTGAAGAACATCAAAGATAGCTTTGAGAACATTCTTCATGGGGACGCCTCATTTTTGGAATATGTTCTCCATTCAGAAGCTGCGCTTGTTAACTTCTGAGAATGCTTCAAGGCCCATCTTTTTCTCCCAGACATTTTTGTGGGGTCATAGAGGAGGATTTGAGCATGGAGACCAGGATATGCTGTTTTGCAGAGGTGGATTATGCTATCACCTGGCATATGTGCATTTTACATTGGCAAGAGCAGCCCCTTGAAATTAAGCTGTCAACAAGCCAAGAGGTTGTGACGGGTGACTGTTTGTGAGGTTTGGATTTTCTAAATAAATAAATCATAAATCTGAGAGCTGGACAAGGAATCCAAGACATTTCTTGTTCCCATGCTGATGTTTAGACCAATAGACAACATCTAAATACATTAGTGAGGAATAAAAGTAATGTAAGCTTCCCACAAATCGTGCTTTCAAAGCATTCAAACCAAAGAGAGTGCTGTATTCACATACTGGCAACTCAAAGCTGCAGACCTACGAAACAGCTATCATCAAGAAAGGCATTCTGGGTAATACCATGCAAATAAGCACACCATGCAGCCCAATGGTTTTAAAAATTGCCATATCTTGTACTGTCATCCAAAAACTAGCTTTTTAAAGAACTAAAGAGTATGTCAAGACCAGTTAATATTAAATATTAAAGTATACTGGCTCAACTGCAAACCTAGTGTAACTTCGTTGAAGTCAATAGAGTTACATCCCGGATGATATTTTTCTAGAACTTTTTTATGACTAATAGCTCTGGGGTTTTTTTTTAGTATGGTGGTAAGTATGGAAGCTGAATTATCCTCGTGATAAGAATGAGACTAATTTATATCTAAACCAAAGTTAGCATAGAAAAGCATAATGCTGGTTGCAATGAACCTGAGCCCTGGATAACTAGAGAACAGGATATTTCTCACTTCTCTTGGGCACTCAAATCAAAACATAATGCATGTCTCATTCTTTTTAAAAGAGCTCCTACTGGAAATTCTCCATGTAGCACAGATTTGCATGCTGGGTGTAAATTTTCTAGGACATTTTCCCAGAAATCTGCATTTAGATAGAAGTATTTTACAAAGTCTAAAACCTGAGATTTTATGTGTATCCTATTTTTGTGTGTGTGCGCTCTGGATAGGGAAAGAGAGGATGATTTTTTATACAGTCTTAGATAGGGAAGAATCCTACACAAATTCCAGCATATTATAAAGATTGAAAAATACATTAATCCTTTCTCAAACCAAAAACCCAACTAAAATGAGCCTCTGTGATCCATCAGACACATAGATGATGAAGGTTCTGGAAGACCCTGTTTACTTGAGCCTTAAACAATTGGAAACTGGCCTCTTCTTTATCTGTACATAAACAGACTGAGAGAAGCTAAGTTAATACATTAGTCTCTTTATGTTTAAACTCCTGATCTTTGTTACTTATACCTTTCAGGTGTTTAAAGAACTAGATCTTTCTCTGTCTTTCTCTGCTTAATTAGCTGGTAAGAGATTTTTGAATACAGGAAGGTGAAAAAGGAAGGATAAATGGACCTTGATCAGAGACTTTAAAATCTAAACTTGAATATGCTACAGAGTGTTTTCTGTGATATTATAAATATTTATCTTAAACACTGTTTTGAATTTTTATTCCAGCCCATTCCTGTTTTGAGACTCTGTGTCTGTTTAGCCTGCAGACACCTCAGGATTTATTTTTTATTCTGGAATTCCTCCTGTCCGCCTTCGTCTCCAACTATCAATCTTTATAGGCCCTACCTAGACTACAATATGTAAATGAGCTTGAACCTCGTTCATGGCATGATTAACTCGAAACACGGTTTGTATTCACATACAACATGGTTGCTAGCAGCATGGTAAGTGTGGACAGAGATACATACCTGACAGATGACTGTGTTGTGAAAAAGGCTGGTATATGGGTATAACTGAGCCATGTTTTGTGTAACTCTTTCAAAGGAGACTATCATGAACCAAATACAAAAACAGTGAAGACAGGTCCTTAGCTAGCAGTTCAGTTTTCTGGACAGCTACATCTAGTGACTCTTCCCTGAGATACGTATGTGAGACATCCATTCCCTACAAAGCAAAAGATAACATTTGTATCAATAAATCCGCTTTTCTAAGGCACCATCAAAAAGAAAATCACTACCGAGTGGTCTGTTTAATAACAAATAAAAGACCTCTTTTCTCTTTATAAACCTATATTCCTGATATACGCTAAAATTGCCTTACTGTCTTTTGACATGCATCACTTTATAACTTATAAAACCATCTACTGATGCTTGTGCATACATGCATAGCATCTGACCTCGCCAGGGACATGATGATGGAGGCTAATCACCGCCCATATGTCACAGCCAAGGAGTGAGCAGCAGGGGTCTGAATATCTTGTGTAGAGCTGTCGCATGATCTCGGTTATACCAGGACACATCTCTAATCCCACCGACTTCAATTTTGCTATCGAAGTTAAACGATACAACTTATTTGGTATAAACCACTGTGAATCTGTGTTGAATATTTTGCTGGAAAATGAGAGACTGTTTAAAGTGCACAGGATTCTGTATGTTTAGTGTGTCAAACATTTTTAATAGCATTTTAAGGTGGTAAATGTCTCTTGTAGCGTGTGCACAGCCCTCAAACTTGAGGGTGCCTGGCACCTTGTAGGATCGGGCCCCCTACTTTTCAACCGTGTAACATGAAACAGCATATCAGCCTAATTGGAAGTGACTTTGCCATACACATAACATATTTCTCTTTCAGAATGGGTTGGATATCAATGGGAGTAAATGCTCCGGTTATTGATGGAAAGTCCCGTGTATTTAAGCTTTTAACTGGCCCTTCAAACAATGATCAGATGTGGAAAGTTGAGATCTATTATGTGTGTGTGGCAGACTGGCAGTGACTGGACCCAGGCTTAGATTTTCTGCCTCCACTAACAGAATTTTGTTAGTAAGACTGCCAAACCCAGGCAATTCTGGCAGCTTTGGTGGAAAGTAAAGTAGAGAATTCCGTGGGTTTTTGACATCCCAAAAGGTTTGCACTTATGAAGTGTTCTGTTGTATAATGAAGTCCATTCGTCTGATATAAGAGACTTCAACAGCATATCAGTGTTGCATAAAAAGCAATAAGAAATGGTTCCATTTATGTTACATACAGAGGTAGCAAAGATGCTGAAAATGTCATGCTCTGTATTTCTGTTTATCATGAAAATATAAATAGAGTGGCAATGTAATTTAATTTGAGGTCAGCCACACAGATTATGTGAGCTCTCTTAGAACTAACAAATGAATAATAAACAAAATTAAAAACATCTATTGCTGTCTGTATAGCCTGCCTGTTTGTTTGGCATACTGTGTTCTGGAAAGTGCTATAAATTACAATTTTGGGAGGTCAGGTTCTTTGCACATTATTTGTTTATTGGCACTGCACGGGGGGGCGGGGAGGGGGATGAGATGAAATTGAAAATAGGAACATTTAGGAAATCTTGCCTAATAGTGAGATCTATGCAACTATGCTTTCAAAAGGCCCCAAAATGAAATGGTAGAAATCTTGTTGCTTCCTTCATTCAAAACTGAACTGGACAAAGCACTCCAACTTATAATATAGGGAACAATCCAACATTGCCTGGATGCTAGGGTAAATAGGCAAATAAACCCTTTCCTCCTCTAATTTCTGCAGGCCATACTCTGTCCCCAGATCCAGGCTACTCATATGTACTTGTGAGGGTGGAACTTGACCCTGTGATTGCATGATGAAATAACAGGTGAATACATAAATTGACAATGTTGAGGCATTTTAGAAAGAATAATCAAAAAGCGTGTTGTGTAGTACTTAACATTGCTCCAACTGCACCTAATATTCAATAATGGGACACATATTTATTTTTTCCATTTGGAAGACATGTAAAATGGTTCTGAATAGCTTTATAGGCTGGTAACATTATTACGTGTGTCTCACATGCATAAATATCCCTAGACTCGGCCCCATTACCAATGTGAAGCATTTTCTACTATTGTTTTCCTTCTGGAAGGTCAAATACTCCTACCAAAAGCCAGAAAAAACAAGGTTTTCTGACTAAAGTTTATTTATGAATTATAAATGTATTATAATTACCATACATTTAATCTTACAGCTAATATATTATAAATAAAATATATCTGAAGTTTACTTTTATTAATGATTAAGGGTTAATTATTAATTATTTTTATGACTATTATTATTATTTATTTGCACACCAGTTTCCACTTTCTCCCCTTTCCCTACCTGTACCATTTTTTCCACATGAAGAAAAAAAGGAATTCTCTCTTTATTACCAAGATCTACCAGTATCATAGAACCTGAACTGTAGATGTCTGCGCTGAACTGAGCTGTATATGAAAACCTAGCATTTTTTATTTTTTTACATACTGTACATCATTCTTCCCATTATGAATCACTATGATTGCTTCTTGAGCATTTCAGGTTACACCTATGAATATTGACTAACAGTGCTGTATCAACATAGTCAAAAGCCAGTCCTAATATTTGACAACATCAAAGGGATATAGTAAGTGTTGGCTCTGATGGAGCTCGGACATGCAAAATGATATGGGGGGGAAATGGAAGGAAATAAACCCTTGATATCAAAGTATTAACGTTTAGTGTTCATTAAAAAAATATAGCATTAGTATTAACTATCAGTGAAGGTGTTTTAAGTGAAGCTGAATGTTCTGCACAGTTATGATGAATCTCCTAATGTGTCTGCTTAACAGAATTGGTTTGTGATATTGCTGAACTACTGCATGCAAAGAACAAATGCATTTTTTTCTTTCTTTTTTTTCTTCTTTTGAAAGAGTTGCAGAAAGCTTGGCTGGATGGTCTCTCTTAATGTAAGGCACTGATTAATAAAATGTGTTATAATAGGTGTGACATGCTCTTTAAGACTTTCAAAGCTATGTAGTCTCCCATTAATTCAAGTGCAAATTGGAATATGGTTACATTCTGTTGAAATAAAGTGACTGAGACTTCAAGGGTTCCATTTTTACTTACATTTATGAAGTTTGCGATAATTCACCACAGCCGCAGAAACTGGCAAGAACAGAGAGATTCAGTTTGGTCTCTCTCTCTCTCTCTCTCTCTCTCTCTCTCTCTGTGTCTTTTTTTTTTAAACTAATGCTTAATAAATTTTCCAGAAGAGAGATACACGTATTATATTCTCAGGACTGTTAGTTTAAGAAACGTATTGCTTGCTTTTTCCTTTTACAAATTAATTACAGTTGAACCTTCTACTAAATTCAGAGAATAAAGTTCTGTTTGTAGAAAGGTTCTTTGTACATTATGGCCTAATCCTATGTGATTTAACTGTGGTCATGATCCTTTTTCACACTGTGGAAAACATGATTTCACTACAAAACGGCTTTTCTTCCTCCTCTCCACCTTCTATCCCCCAGCCCACCCCCTATAGTCTGTGTCTCTCTGGCAATATACAAGTCTCCAAAAGTGTTTACATTTTATCATTGTTTTTCCCTTTCTTAGCCTGATAATACTAGTGTGATGAATGTCATGAAGAAGGCTCAGCTTAGGCCTGTTGAGTCTCAGAACCTTTAATCCGTCCATTGCAGGTAAATGAGTTTGTGCCCTGGCTGTTTTGTTTGTTTCTATTTGTATTTTTTCCTCATGCTTTCCTGGGTGCAATCCAATCAATGTTTAATTTCCCAGACTGGCCCTGTGAGAAGATTTACTTCGTTGTATTTGTCCTGCAAACAATATTCATTCTGAAGTTTGTGCTAGAGCGCAGGATATTGAAACGTTCTGGCGGGAAAAGAGAGAGAGAGAAAAGAGAGGAGGAATCTGAAGGGATTGTTGCTTTGCCTGAAGGCTTATCCCCATATGCAAGTTAAAAAGCTCTTCAGATCCTGGGACGGGCTGAGATTCTAAAGTGTAGAAGTAGCAGTGGATTCAGAAAGCTGCACAACTATTGTGCCAAGGAGCTTCCATCTCCATAGGCATAGCCACTTGGGGAGGAAAGAAAGAAAAATTTAAAGAAGGGGAGTTTGCATAAGCCAGCAACCAGACGTGGTTGTTAGTATCATCATGGGAAATCAGCGAGCAAGTAAGGATGATTCTGGTCTGGGCAAACAGCTTTAGCTCCGGATAATGTCTAAAACAAGAGGAAGATGTAGTAACTGGGCCAAGTTCAGACCTAGCATAATCAAGATGCATCTATCTAATTTAATGTTTATATTTTTCTACTGTGCTTCTCACCCTGGTATCTGAGCATCTCTGAAGTGGAATTTTATTTTTGTATATATATATAGAGAGAGAGTCAACTTTTAAAAAAATGATAATGTTACTTTTGCTTTCTTATTTGTATTCACTATAAAAATGCATTGCTGTTATATAAGTGCAATCTCAAATTCTATACAGATATTAACTTACCATGAGAGCAACCTGGTGGAATTGATATGCTTTATCCTACCCATAATGCATATGGGTAGATGGCATAAAAAGTTTCACATAACTTACCCAATAACACATAATGAGTCCATGGCACAGTACAACTGCTCAAAAAATGGGGAGGAAAATTGTGAATATTTTAAAAAAAATTCCTTTAGGAATCTTTTTGTCAACATTTTAAATTTGAAAAATTTCACACCAGCTCTACAGTTGGTCTCATTTAAAAAAAAATCTAAATTTGAAATTTTATTAATGTTTTACAATTAGAAAAATTCACCTCACTCTGGCCAGAACTGGAAACAGGATACAGGAATCCTTGTTCCCTTGCTCCATCCACTGGATAATGCTGCCTTTATATAGACTGCCTAAGAGAAATAAGCAAAACGAGCAGATCCTGTTTACAGCAAATATGAAGGATACTGCAGAGTTAGAGATTATGCCACTGTCTGAGAAATCTGTTTTCACAGAGACCTGCATTTAATAATGAGACAGTAGGGTGGAAGGGAGTGAAAAGTCAGGGCTTTCTTCATTTACATGGAAATATTTTAAGCAGCCTGTAAGCAATTATTTTATTCGGTGGGTTCATATGTAATTGCACTCAGTTGTGTTTTTTTTAGCATGAAGTCTAAATAAGACCACATGAAAGGAAATAAGCCTTTTTTATTGGTTTAAGAAAATAAACTGTTAAGCACCCAGCAGTGAAAGGGTCAAAACTGTTGTATTAACTGAACTCTCCCGAGGACAAATGTTGTTTACAGTATATGTTTAAAATAATATTCCTGGCTACTCAGCCTTTCCCTCAGGATACTGCAATTACAACAGTAACAGAGGATTAATTAAAGATTCTCCCATAGGTGTTGCTAGAGATCTTGAATCGACCGAAGGGGGATACATTACCAACTCAGCACAGAGGTGAACAGACCAGAGCTGTTCAAAATAATTAGTTAGGCACAAGGGCAGGGTTGAGTTTTTGCCTCATTTATATGATTTTGATTAATACTTTAATTTCATTTTTTACGCAGAAGAGGAATATTAGCTCCCATTTATGTGGGAGAACTGAATGAGGAAGATCAGGCCTCTGAATCCAAAAATCAATAGAGAATGAATTTATTCTGGGCCAATGTCAAGTAGGATATCTATTTTTCACACCTGGTTTCAAGCCTTGGAGCCCTGGGGTGTCTCGTCTACTTTTTTTTTTTTTTAAATAATCCTGATTATACACAATAGACAGAATGATACAAATGTATAAAAGGAAGAAACCCTGGCATTAAAGGGTACAAATGTCAATGGGAACCAGATGCCTAACTCCCCTTTATGCCTTTGAAAATCTCTCCCATCAATTCTGGTGAAGCTCCTGGGCCAGGTCATGCCTCTCAACCTGGCAAGGACCAAACCTGGGATTACAATGTGTGATAAATATGCAAAATGAAGGACACACACAACATTTTTTTATTCACACAGCAAACTTAAAATGGTGCAAGGTTCTTTCCTTTTGCCAAATGACTCTTTCTATGACCTGTGTTTCCCGGTTCTTTATTTCAGATGTAAATACTGTTTCAACAGTAAAAATGAGCGGATGCCAAATTTGTGTAGAATGTAGGGAACTTTGGAATGGAAATAAGTGAATGAGTGACTCAAACTGAGCTACACTTGAGAGGTATGGGCCAGATCAGTGGTGGGAGGCAAAGCTGGCTTTAAACTCTCACTTGCATTGCCCTAAACCTGTGGCTCTATGTACTTCCTCTGCTCTGAGCTGTGCTAGAGCAGTCTACCATTCAAATTGGATTGTGTACTGTAATTTTCCTAGAGGGAAGGTTTTCAAGTTTTGGATCAAGGTATATCTAGCATGTTGTAGTTTATTTAGCAAACCACAGTAAACTATATATATGGATGGAGCAGGCTAAAATCCCTACTTGAGAATGTATTGAATATTTGAACCAAGGAACATAAAGCCAGATCCTCAGCTGGTGTAACATGATTTCCCCCCTCTCAAGATCTGGCCCCATTTCAAAGTGGGTGATTTCCTTGGTTTACCTCCTATAAATAAATAACTTGTCTGGAAGGTGATACAATCAGAGGGGGAAGTGAAATCCAGATTATGCAAGGTACACATTTGCTGTGTATTAAAATTTTATATGGAAACAAGTTCTTTCAGTGATTGTGAATGTGGAGCTCAATAGCAGCAAAAGATATATATCATTTATTCAAGCAGTAAATTCGAGGAAAATGCTCAAAATGTACTGCAACTCCTTAAAGTGTATGGAAAATAGGATACCGTGCCTTTTAATTCCTGTGCTAGTCTGAGATAAGAAAAAATAATTTTGAGATGATATAAAAGTAGAGTTTTGGGACCAAACTCCGATAATTTCAATGGAATCACATCCATGTAGCTGAAAGGAGAAGATAGTCGTATGGGTGAAGCAAGCTTTAGGAAAGTCGTAATGTCAGTTTTAGTGTATGAGAAAGCATAAACCTCCCCTCTTATTGCTACCCTGGCAGTTTTCATTCAGAGAGTTCAGTGTTAGGAGAAAACAAAGAATTCACTAAGAAAAACATTAGCTCAGCATCTATTGTACCTGTAATTTTCAAAGGCAACAGTGAGTAATATGACCCTACATAGATTGTTATGTACCATCACGTCTCACAATTGCCCCGTGATACAAGAGATAGTCTTCATTGCGGATCAGAATTCATGTTTGTCCATATAAATCTACTTTTTAACTGATCTTGGAGAGTCCAATATCCTAAAAAGACACAGTTATGTCCCATTGATGAGTACTATTTTGTGCACCTTAGTAGAGCAGTGCAGAAGGCACATTCTTACTCAATAGGGTGCATGCCTCTGAGATTTTCTAAGGTCTCCGTTCATATCTTTTACTTTTACGGTACATTTACACATACCCTCCAGTGCCTTGAGGATTGGTTACACAGCTCAGTATGTGAGTAGTGTGTACTGTAATTCTGACCTAGTGCCAATATTGAAAATGCATGGCAACAAGGCATTTGTAGGAAGGTTTTCAGTGATCACACCGGAACCTCAAATATGTCTCTCTTGCTTATGATTGTAGAAGAAATAGACATAAAGCCCTGCTTACATAATTGATGCTATATCTCGTTCTGCAACATGCAAAAAGATGGGGTGGGGCGAGACAGAATGTTTAGGCACTTCATTCTTTACATAAATTATTGAATTTTACTTGGTGTTATTAATGTGCTCAGAAGACTATTAATAACTGCTGTATTTATATCTTCCTGGAGGTCTCTTTAGTTGTTGCCACTAGATGGCGTTAATTGTATAAGGGAGGAGGCACTCTCTCTTCCTCTCCATTTTTCTGAGTTATGTCTGCTCAGCATACTGGGTGTTCAGGATGGTGTAAGACTGCAGCCTGCATTATGTCTTTGGAGGCCAGAGTAGCTGCAATGTCCCCTCAGGTTAACATGTCAATACAGATGAATTAAGGAACAATCTATGATCAACAAATCTAGATTTTTCTTATTGTTATTAACATGCTAAGAAAGAACTGGGCACTGTAGTAGCTGCAGTATATAACAGAGGATATGTGACTGCAGATGGATTGCTTGTGAGCAAATAAGAAGACTCTCCCTGTTGCAATAGTTCTACAGAAAGTTTAGAAGTTCAGCATCAGTTTTATTTAGCATTCACTCACCTTCCCCCAAAAATATATCTCTGCACAATGCTAGCTTTTAGCCGTTCCTACCCTCCAAAATCTATTTGGGGCGATCCTCTCCCTTCTTCTGGGAATCACAGTGACCTTCTGTAAATGTAGCATAGTCTGAATTGGGCACCGTTACCCAGAGAGGAAGATAGCACATTCTTGCAGTTCCTATTGAAGTTATGAAACAATCACAAACTACAAAATAAGTTTCAGAAAAATGGGGCTTCAGCCCTCTAATTATTATTATTTATTTTTGTTTCAGTGATACCTAGATGCCTTAAATGAGATTGAGGCCCCGTTATGCAAATATGCCATTGTTACTTTTCTTTGAAACCAACATGTATTGTGGAAAAAATGGATTTTGACTAAAGTTTTGATGAGATGGTTTCTTAGGTTCAGTGTGGATGAGAAACAGAAAAAGAGAGACTCAAACCAAAAACCTGATCTTTTTGATCTGCAAATGGACTTTTCATCATTAATACTATTTCTCAAAAACTTTCTAAGGATTTTGTTTTGTCCCATATGGAACAAAAATAAATTTTGAAACCTCAAAAGTTTTCACAAAACAGAACTATTATTTTCCATCCAGCTCTTATTATTACCTTCTTCTACAGATCAGGATCTGTCACAGAGGGATTAAGTGACTTTCCCAAGGTCACAAATGTAGTCTGTGGCAGAGCCTAAAATTGAGCCTAGATCTCCTGAATGACAATCCAATGCCTTAATCACAAAACCATCCTTCCACCCACCTTTCTTTCTGTTTGCATATAACCACCTCTCCATGCTCGGGAGTGCTGAATGGCTAAGCAACAGGGCAGAGATAACTGGAAATCTATATTGCCTTTGAAAAGAACATCAGTATATTGAACAGAAAATGGGGTATATAAGTCAATGTGCCCTTACTTATGCACTGCACGGTCACTTATTTTGTGCTTACTTGGCAACTGGCACACCTCATGCAATTTGGCACCCCCTTGCCAGCATGCACAGCAACAGTCTCCTTAGTGTGTGCACAACATACCTCAGGTGCTGTCTTGACAACACTGATGTGCAAAGTCCTCAGCCGATCTGCAGAACAGGTACAGCCCAGGCAGCAGCAGTGTAAGCTTCCTCACAGTGCCCTGCCGATGTGCCTCAAACCTGACCTGGAGGCATCATCTCTAGGATGCAGAGAGTAGCTCGGTCTTCCCGTACATTTAATCCTGCTGAGACTGCCAGCAGGGCTAACAATTAGTGCCAATTGTGGTGGACTTTTGAAGCTGGCCAGTAATTTAATTGCTGGTTAATAGGTACAACTTGGAAGTCTGAGAACTTTGTGGTCTCATAACTCTCCCTTTCCTCCCTGGTCTAGCCCTGCCATTTCGCTGGGTGATTTCATCAAGGGAAGCAATTATATATACTGATAGCAGCTTTCTCTAAATTACTGGCAGGAAGCCAGCATTATGCTACAGAGGTGCAGTGCAGTGCATCAAGTGGTTGCACTGAGTGACGCTCTGAAATGATGTGTTGTGGCTACGTGATTAAATACTGGCTTCCTGCCGAACCTTTCTGCCTGGGAAACAACTGTCACTGCTCTTAGCATCCCTCCCAGCACCTTGAGAAGTGAGAGCTCTGTTCTCACCCAAGGAGAAGGCTTTGTTAGCTGTGGGTAACATTCTGAGGTCCTTACTCACTTTGTATTTAGTTTTTACTGTAACCTTCCTCTGGCAAACTCCCACTAAAATCAAGGACCTCATTTGACCTTGGAGGAAGCTTGTCTTTCAGTGACACCACGTGCATATTGTAAAACTGAGTGGATAAGGACCCACAGTGGGATAAAATGATAATTGTGGCAAAATTTGTGTTACCTCAGGCACAGTCTTTTCTACTAGCTTCCCCATTGGCTCTACCATTCTCCCTTCCTTTGTTCCCCTAATGGTCCATAGCATTCTCTGCATCCCCTTTGGAAAAGGGAGAGTGGAAATGTTAATACTACTCTTACATTTCTACAGCACCTTTAATTCCAAAGGATCCCAAAGCACTATCCACAGGGCTCCTGCTCTGCTTGGGAGGGCAAGGAACTCTCTTCTCACACACACTCAGCCCCCCTTGCCCAAGGTCCAACCCCAGTCTATACTCCCCAGTCCCTTGAGTGGCAAGACTGCTCCTGGCCTATAGCTCTAACCACCCAAAAAGGGGCAGGGAGGTCAAGCAGAGCCAGCTAGCTATGGAGGTTCCTCCTGAGGGGAATAATAGTGAATATAACTCCACCTTTAGTAATTTGGGGCCATTAAAGCACTGGAGCTTTGTGCTGGATTTCACACTACCCCAGTGCCTTAATGGCCCCAAATTACTGAAGTGATAAAAATCTAAAAACAGAAGTGTCCTCTAGTGCTTTCCTCACCACTAAAAGTTTTTCATAGAGCTATATGTAGAAAGAAAAGCCAACCCAAAAGGTTAACGAGATACATTGTGCTACATGGGCTAGACCCTGCTCCCTGCAACTTAAGTGGCAAAACTCCCCTTGACATCAGAAGGAGCAGAATCATGTCTGAAATAGGCAAATGATTCACTTTTTAAAGTGAAATAGCTAAAAATGGTTTCCTCCCTCTGGGCCCCTTCCTGCAAGGAACTCAAGGCCTCCTGCCAAGTTTTAAGAGCCCTCAATTCCCACTGAAGTCAGCACCTTGCACGAACCATTCAGCTCCTCACAGGACTGGACTCACCATATCTCTCAATACCCGAGCATAGTTAATATTATTATTGATTATTATTTGTATTACCATATAACATAGGAGCCCTAGTCATAGATCAGGGCCCCTTGGTCTGCTAGGAGCTGTACAAACACAGGAAAAAAAGACAGTCTCTGCCCCAAAGAGTACCACTCTAGAAGATGAGCGAACAGATGGTTACAGACAAAGGAATGCAAGGAAATAATGAGATAATATTGGTCAACAGGATAGACTGTGCTCGATCTTGTTTTGGAAAGCTACCAGTTTCTTCAGGTGAAGCTCGGAACCCAAGTCTCGAGTGGTCAAATTATTTCCAGTCATGGTCAAATATTCCACCAAAACAACAAAAATCTCACTTTGCATTTCCTTGCCTGTTCCTCTAAGGCTCACACAATCCGGGCGTCAGCCCTGGACGGGTTTAGCAGTCTCACTGCCATTCTGGCTGAAGAGGTGCAACACTTTTAGCTAAAGGAAGACCGGATTGGCTGTGGCCATATATTCCTGTGGTCAAAAAGATGTGTGCCAGTGCATCCTTTTCCCTATGGCTGACTTGCAGGTTTGGTATATGCCTCTGTACACTACAAAGCTTGTATTTCTTTCTAAACCAAGCACAAAATGCATGTATCCTTCTCCCTGGCCAATGCATTAAAAGGCCCCTTTCAAATCTGGATGTTTACAGATGGGTTGTATTGACAATAAAGAAGTTGGTACTAGAGATTTGGATCTGAACTTTCCCAGAGTTTGGGGTGTTTGGATCCAGGGCTTTGGTTCAGGCCCAGGTACAGGTATGAATGTATCACTGCTCTATACAACACTTTAAGCCCCATAAATTGGCATTCAGATTTCTAGTAGTTAATATACCTTAACCTGTACGGTGATAGCAGACATTGTTCCCCAATTCATTATTTTCTTTCTCCTTGTCTTCCAAGCACAAAAATCTCTGTTGTCTAAGACAGAAAGAAACAGAGTCTTGATAAAGGAAGAGTGCATATGTCCCAGTGTTATACTTCATTAAAATAAAGCATATGACATTGTTTTATGAGGGTGTTTGTATAACATATGGCTTTCTAGAGACAGTACTAACCATTACCTGTTTATCTATTTAAAGCAGGATACTCTGCTATTCATTATATGCGAGCAATACACGAATACACTGGCACATTTATTGTTAAGGTCAATACAATGATAGGATTTGATTATGCTTTCCTTGTTGCTTAAGAAAAGAAAGCCAAATACTTGCAAAGGTTGGGTTAATTTTTTCTCTTTGCTTCTGACTCCAGCAGGATATGTATTTTAGTATCTATTCCCTAGTGGGCTAAGCCATCAAATAAATAAATTATGTTAGGGCAAGGAATAGAGTATCAAGGTCTGGTTTCATGTGGATCTCAACGTGTTTTTCAATTTGTAAAGCTAATCAACCACATTAAAAAAAAAACCTTCACTACAGTATTGCTTGTCTGACAGACTACTCTCAACTCTAATTAACCAATATGTCTTTTCAATCATTGTATAGCAGCTACCTATGGGATGTTGTTAGTGACTATAGAAACATGTCCATTGGTAAGTACTGGCAATTCTGTTCTAGGCTCTAATTCAGGAAAACATCTATATTTAGGGACAATAGTTAAGCACTTGTTTTACTTTTAGAAAATACTTAAATAGTGTCCTGAATTGGGATGGAGTTAATCACATGCTTATGTGCTTTCCTGAATCGGTCCCTAATGCTTTTGCATTTTGATGGCATTTCTGTAGTGAGGTAAATTGAGGAAACAAGGATGATTTCAAGCACTAGGCACATGTCTTTTCAATTTAACAACTGTTATGGGTTAAAATAAAATGTGTGTACACATGGAAAAGATTCCATGAAAACTAGATGAGATAACTCTGATGATAACTATCAGGAGTACCCAACTGGTTGGATTATGCTTTACAATGGCTTGGAAAGATCTTATCACAGCACTGGTCAGCCTAGAGATCATCCTGCTCTATGGCACAAATCTGCTTGAAGCACTGTATACACTTGTTTCTCTTTTATGGCTTGATTGAGCAAGGTTCAAAGTCCCCTCAATTCCCCCTGAAGGCTATGGGAGTGATCACACTTGGGATTTCACATAAGGTACTTGAAACTAGTGGCTAAAGTGAATGGAGATAGATGAGGAAGTGTACCAATCCTTTTATTTATCACTGGTTTTGACGTCACATATTGATGCCGCATTACAGCAGTTTGCAATGATGGGACACAGGTAGGGGAAGAGAATGAAGACAAGTGAGAAAATGTATCTGAAAGTGGATCATGTCTCCAAGGATTCCTTTAGGCAGACACTTGCATGCCCATGTAGGGGCATGTTCTTAGTGCTCTCATTCCAATTTCTATCAGTACAGAGAATCTACATTGATGTAATGAGGGAGGCCAGGGGGTCCTCTCTCAGAGAATTTTGAAATACCTGATGTAATCTCCTTCATATTAGAAGATTTTAGGATCTTCCAGACAGACTTTATGCATAATGTGTATTACATGTTTTATATCTCTCTTCCCTACTCCTTGGGGGAGTGGGAGCTAGCACAGGGCGAAATCTTCCTTCAGAGGATAGGAAGTCCATAGAGGACTCTATCTTCTTCCCTGATCCGGTGCTGTTGTTGCTCTACTCACTAGCAGTAAAGAGTGGAAGTGTAGGAAATACTCAGCCTGGCACCTGCTGCTTTCACTTCAGATTCCCCTGCCTTGTGAGTCCTATGATATCAATAGAGAAGACAAGAAACTAAGTCAGGGACTGGCATCCCCACATTCCCACTCATCATTGCCTGGAATTTTGCTAAAAGTGGATGTTAGAAGGAGACATATGGCAACAAGAAGTCCAATTACACCTAATTTTGCTTTTAGTCATTATATATTTAATTTACTCATTTATTACCCTCAAACCCTATCTACCATTCCCATTTTATTGCACTCATTTTGAAATTATTTCTTTAACATTTCAATACCACTATCACTGTTCATTTGATTTTGTGTTCTATAGGGGGAAAATGTTTGTCCTTCTGTAAGAATCACAATACTCTGTACTTGCTATTAATTATAGACACCTGGTGGATCTTCATTCTTTGGACTGTCTCTGAAATTCCCTCCTGTATCTAAGATATATGTGCATTTTAAACCCATTTGGGTAAACAGGGGCAAAAGGCTGTGTGTGGACTCTCATATTTTTGGTTTAAACCAGGCTTATTTTGGATTAAATTAAGTCTATTAAGAACAGTTTAAGCTAAACTGAATAAATCTGAAGAGTGTCTAGATGGGGGTTTGCACCAGTTTAACTAAACTAGTTTAATTCAACCACTACAAGTTTGTGTTTAGACAAGACTTAAGTCTGCAATCAATAAATCACATTTGATTTAAACAATACCACATATTTAATTTAACAGCTTCACAGAAGAAGTACAGTTGGTCTTATATTAAGAATGGAGTCAGACCTGTCCTGTCCCCCCACTGCCCTGGCAGATTTTGGTCAGCCTGGTATGCATATACACAGAACATGCTTTACTCACAGGTGCTACCAATGCAAAATTGTTAAATTGCCTAAAAGTTATGGCAATTACAATTTTCTACACAACACACTGGTGCAAATTAATTTGTCTCTAACCACTCGATTAGAGTGCTCTGTAAAATTAGAAGGTAGAGACTCTGTACTGGTGTTTTTAATGTCCATTGGTTGTTCCCAAAATCTTGCAACTATGTTTTAGTAAGCACATTTCATACTCATCTGATCAAATATTTGTTTTATCTTCTGCATCTGTGAATATCATGTGAAGTGATGTGCAGTTAAGTATTCCCTGTGGTGGTGGTCAGGTGTGAATGTGAAAGTTAAACGAAGGGCTATAATTTTCATTCTTACCTTTGGTAATATAATCTTATATTAATTAAATACACTGTAGCCTTCCAATGTGAAATTAATGACAGCCTTGTGTGCAGACAAACGTGAATTTCAATATGTTTCCTTCTTAGGCTGCCTCAAAAATGAAATTGTAGAAATACATTCACCCTTATTCAGCAAAGAATATTGAATTTAATGGAAATACTCATGCTTAAAGTTAGGCATGTGCTTAAGTATATTGTTGAATCAGGTCCTCTGTACTAGTATACAATTAATGAACATTTTTTCCCCTGAACTTTTTGTTTTAGTTAGCTTTTTCATAGGGTTCCTCATATTTTATTTTTGAAAACATCTCATGTGACATTATTGGAGACCTATTATTTACCAACTTATGTCTGGGAACAAAAGCCTGGGAAGCTGAAACTGTTCTAAAATTCAGATTTTCCCTGGAATAATTAGTTCTGCCATAGATTTTTGTTGGGCATTGTCACATACTCCTCTAGATTCACACACAGAAACCACATTGTTGTTCAGTTTGCCCTTGACTTGTGCAAGTAGGTTGCATAGGCAAATGCTGTCATTTGTGCACAGAAGTGATAGTGGAAAATATAATGCACATATGAACAGAGGCAAAGAGATTTTGTTCTTTTAAAAATTTCACATGAAGTTTCAAGTAAAGGTTCCCATTCCCCACCCTTGTTTCCCAAGAAGATAAGCCTTAAGGATGCAGAATGTTTTGAACAAACCAATTGTACCTGGACCATGGAGAGATTTCTGATTTAAGTTCAACTCAGAAATGAATAACGTCTCCCAAAGGACATTTTTTTTTGTTCAGGAAATAAAAAGGTTGCTAATGTAAAATTTCAACCAGTTTTAAAGTTGTATGCTAGTGCTGGACTTGCTTTGTAGTCTTCCTTCTTTTTGGCAATCATCTTTTTGTTTTGTTTTTTCTCACTGTTCTCTTCATCTTCAGTTCCTAGAACCCGATTAAGCAAAGTTCTTAAACAATGGGATTACTCACATATTCAAAGTGCTGAAGGACTGGGCTGAATCGGGGCTGAAGTGTTCTAGTCTGTTGAAAGAGAAAAGAACACTGTATGAGACTCTGAATTTAGAAAGTCTTCTGCAAGGGTGAGCCCTCCAGTGAAGTCTATTAGAGGAAAATCATTGAACTTCCTCATACTTTTCTCCAGAAGTACTGGGCTCATTAAAAGTCTGTTGATTTGTGCTTTACTAACAAAATAATCATTCACATATATTTTTTACACCTAATCCCCAGAGTCCTGCACCATCCTGTGCTTATGCTGAACCCCTTTAGGAGGCCTCATAATGACACAAAGCACTCAGGCAAATATTTGGTGTATGCTGCTGTTTCCTAAAAATAACTCGCTGCACTCCTAGTCCTGTAAAAATATCTTTTTGTCAAAATAAAATGCGAACTATCATTCTCTAAAAAAGATTCCTCTCCATCTTTACCCCTATATCCTCACAACTGGGTGGATTTCTTTAAAATCCCAAACCTCTGTACAGGAAAACAATCCCAGAGAGAATGTAATGGGGTAGTGTGTATGCCACAGTGCATCTCATTTGTGCAAAGCTACCCAGTTCCTATTGCTTCAGTTCAAACGGGAATTAATTCAGGGAAGTCCGATGGCCTGTGTTGTCAGGAGGTCAGACTAGATGATCATAGTGGTCCCTTCTGGCCTGAGGGTCTCTGCATCCAGAATTGCGTTTTGATGTTGGAAGTTAAAATCTCTTTTTGGTCACGATGCTTTGGGAATCCCATCATGGTCTCTCAGTTCTACTGATGTCAGTAACACCAGTTATGTGAAGTTTCCTTGGTCCAGATTGCCAAAGCTTTGTTTTCCACCTGAATGGAAAATATCAACAGAAAGTGAAATGCAAAAAAGCACCAGGTCAGAATGAAACTAAAACAGCAGAGCGCTCTTATGACATTCCCCAGGGTACAAGCTGGACTGTTGAACAGCTTTGTCCCCTTAGTTCTCCAACCTGGGGTGCCTTTTACACTGCTTCGCTGTGAGAACAACCACTTCTGGCCTGCTCACACACCGCCTCCAGCATCTAAATTATTCCCAGCTATACTGCAAGAGTGTTACAACCAGCCATCCTTGAATTACATTACAGAGAAACACCAAGATATTCCCAGTCCCAGACCTTCCCCCAGAAATGTGTGTCTGGTACTGCCCAGCCCTCTCCTGGACAATACAAGCTCATATAACCTCTGTCATTTTATTAACAAACAATGCTGAGCACAAATCCTGTTTTCTCAAATGGAGTTTCCCAAACACTTCATCCAAACACACACAAACATAAATAAAACAATAAAACAAGTTTATTTATGACAGAAAAATGGATTTTCAGTGATTACAAAAAATGAGGCATAAAACTCAGAATTGCTTATAAGAAAATAAAAGGTAAAACACAATATCTAACTTAACAAGCTAAATGAATTCAAAGCAGAGGTTTCTCTCATCACATGCTTTAGTAGTCTTTCTGGCTGAAATCCTTTCATTCAGGACCTGTCCCCCAGTTCAATGTTAATTTCCTTATCCTTCTGGTGTTGTTGGTGCCATGGGTAAAGAGTAAGGAAGGAATATTTCGGGGTATGTTTTCCCCTTTTTTATAGTTCTCTTTTCTTTGAAAATCATCTCCAGCTGAGGAGACAACCAGCACTGGGGGACGGGAACCTACAGATGTTTCTTTGCCAAACTGTAGATTTCTCACTCACAGCCTTTTTCCTGCCAAAGAATGGCCTCTTAACCAGGTGATAGTCCACTTGATTTTTTTGATACCTGGGTAAGGCGTCAGTTTGCCTTTTGTCTCTGAGGAATTGGTTTGTGCCTGCTTTTCTAAACTTGGAACATGTCTCAGTAATCATGTCTCAGTAGAATCTTATAATTTCACATACAATATTGCCACACATATTTTACCAGGACAATAATGATCAGCAAATTATGCGTTTTCAAATGATACCTCACAATGCATATTTTGTACAAAAATTTGTCATAGTCTTGTAAAAGGGGTGAACTTAAAATATCCAAGATTCAAAAGCTATCCAAAATTAAAAAGCTGTTTGAGGGAAAGGTGTCCTGAATAACTGAGAATCAGGAGCTACTCAATTCTAATCCCAGCTCAGATACTGGCTTTCTCTGTGGCTCTGGGCAAATCACTTGATCTCTCTATTTCTTTTTCACCATCTGTAAAATAGGGTTAATAATACCTACAGCACAGGGGCGTTGTGAGGATTAATTAGTTAGGGGTCAATTGTGGCATTAAGCCACAGTCTGTTGAACAGAGAGTTCAGAGGAGCGCCTGGGGGCATTGTGCTTCTGGGAGCTCTGGGAGGGCAAGTTGCTGTGCAACCCTTGGAGAGCATGTGGTGTATGTAGCTGCTATGCTGATCAATGCCATGGCCCTGCCCCCAACTCCCAGAACACTGTAGCATTGGCAACAGCACAGATATGTAGCAGTCTTTGCATGCCATACTGTTGTTTTGTCTGCCCCCTTCGTACATTCACAAAGTGAGGAAGACTTATATTGCTCCTTTGCACATGAGACATTAATGTTTATAAAATCACTGAAGATAAAAGACCATCATTGCTATCATTAGAGATTCTGTGCTTGGTGGAGAACAAGGAGAGATGGATCTTTGGTTTCTGTTTAGCTTTGTTTATTTATAAAGTGGTATAAGGTGGCCTTAGTGTAAATGAGGATCAGGCACACTTATTTTAATGTGATCTGCTCTATATTTTTCTTCGTGAGTTTAAAAACAAAGTGGTGGATTTATGACAGAGGGAAAATGATGAATGAAAAAGAAATCGGAAAGGTCCATAAGAGCAGTACTTTCCCTCTGCTGTCTGCTTCAGTAGCCAAAATTCTTCAGCTTAATACCAACATTAGAGGTGAGGTATCTCCAGGCCTGGGAACCCAAACTTCCTATACATAATTGGCTTGTCAAGAGTGCATTACCACTGAAAATGTTAGTTTGGTTTCTGGTGATCTTTTCTGTTCCCTTTTTCACTTTACCTCTCTCCCTGGAGAGAAGATTAAAACCCAGTTTGGTTTTTGGGGGCTGTGCTGGCAGCAACTGGAGGATGAACGTTATACTAAAGTTACTACTTATTCCATCTGCTTTCTGCATAAAACAAAACACTGATAAGTAGGCCCAGGGCCCACCCATTATAGAAAAACCCAACAACAACGAGGTAAACTCCTTTTTCTTGGGGAAAGAGAACACTGCAGGGAGGGTTGAGTCGGCATATGCTGTCTAATATATGAGAAATCTTGGAGCCCTGATATCCTTAATCCCCACCACATAAGTGTATAAAATTTCACAGCTAAGCTGCCAGAAAAGCCAAGACCACACCAGGAAAGCCGTCTGCTTACAAGAAGATACCTGCCAGGTCTTGTCTGCCAAAACCTGGACTAATGAATGAATACACAATATCCCAATCAATCAAACTGGATTTGTCTTTGCCCCAGGTCTAGGTGAGGTCTGGTATGAGGTGACCATAACTGTCAAGCATGCAGTAGTTGTGGCCAAGAAACTGTCTGTACGTTTATGCATTTATCAAGGCAGAAATGAATAGAAGGCTTTATTTTTTAATCAAATGTATTATACACACATGCATACACTGTGTATATTTATATATACACGTATAGTTATATGCAGAGAGTTATATGTACACACACACGTATATAAATGCACACCACACATTTTATAGATGATTCTATGCAGATGAATACACATACATACATAAAATATACATAACACACACACATAGCTATTCCTTTGTCTTCCTTCTCCAAGTTGTTCTTGTTCGGCGGGATTTTAGTCTTGCATATGATTTTAATACAGGCACAAGGAATATGATGACATTAAGTATTGAGAAACAACAAACCACAGCTTTCTTTTTTTAACTGCAGTGGGAACATTTGTGTCTAGAGTATTAATTCTCCATCCCAGTCACTACAGTCTGTCGGGTAAATAGACTGTGTTTTAATAGATGTGTAAATACGTATTTGAATGACAGAGTGCAAAAGAAAAGTGGCAGAGAGGTAAAAATAGGGTAAAATTTACATAGTATCTACAGTCACATTAGAGATTCTAATGGCTATTGTAATGATGAAGGAAGCAACCCCACAAACACCAGCAATATAGTGCTTACTACTATCCCATTATGACTGCACCCAGCAGTAAGCATAACATTTGACAATAAGAGGATCTGGCCCATAGGTGGTACATTTTACCTTCAGAACAAAAGTATACATAGGCTGATTACTGTTCCACACTTCACAAGCAGCATTGCATTCTGGGTGCAGTTCAGGAAGCAGAGTGAGTCAGAGATTGGACTGAGGAAGAATAATTGATCATAGATTGGTCTTCCTGGAGATATTCCAGTGAACTGAAAGCCCCCAGAAATGGGGTTGGATAGCACAGAGGATTAACAGTAAAGTACCTCTCATGTAAGTTCAAAACTAGCTTAGGTCTTTGTGTCTAGGTCCTGTGTGTAATGAAGATACAGTACTCAGCACAAAATGGCTGTTTTGGTGTTGACGTTAACAGTAGTGATTTATGGCACAAAGTTTTGGGGATGCAGTACCCACTGACTCCTAGTTACTGCCTTTTGAAAATTCCTTTTGGTTGCATCTGTCAGGCCACACCTTTTCCACCATCCCTATTGGCAGGAATGGATCCTGACATGTTGAATTTGATCTCCTTTGAAATCGGATGGTGAGTTCACTCCTCTTTTACTGCAAAATGTAATGCAATGCAAAATGTAATGCAAAAGCTCAATGTATGGCCCAAATACCTTGCACATTTAGGGGATTTTCAAAAGTTCTCAGCATTGGCCTAACTCTGCCCCCTGTTGAAGTCAATGGGAGTTTTACCACTGATTTTAATTGGAGCAGTTTGCCCAGTGCTAAGCACTTCTGAAAATCCCATCCATAGTCCTTAAGTCAAAATTTTCAAGCATTGTTTCACAACAGTTATATGAAATACCAAGTATTTTAAAAAATACTTAAAATTGTCTTCAATCTTTAATGCTGCATTAAGCCTACAGAGAATATCCTGTCCTACATGGCAAATTCCATTGAATAACACTGAGTTCCTGTAAAATGAACACCCTTTCTTCAACAGACATGGACTTTTAAGGAGACAGGCAAATACAGTTATTCCAGTGACTAGCAAACTGGGTTAGAACTTAGGATATGTGGGTTCAATTCTCTGCTCTGCCAAATAGTCCTCTGTGACCTCGGGCAAGTCACTTTGTCTCTCAGTGAGTCAGTTCCCCATCTACAGAATGGGGATAATAGAATTCCCTGCCTCACAGAGTGTTGTGGGTATAAATACATTTAAAAATGTGAGCTAGTCAGATACTATCACAAGGCAGTGGGCTGTATAAAAGTGTCCTTGATAGATCTATATTCTTAAAGTGGACATTACATTTCTTAGAGCAGTACATTTCTTACATACAGTATGTATAGTACACAATATCCCTTTGACTTCATTGGCCATTTGAACACTAGTGCATGGATTTGTACTAGCTTCTTTGACATTGTATTGGATCCCAAAGCTCCTGTGGAATCATCTGAGAGCATGCTTTCATATTAAACAGAGGGTCTATTCTCCCTTAACTAGTCACGTGTAACTGCTATTAACATTAATGAGATTTATGCATATGAATCAAAGGGAGAATAGACCCTTAGGGTATCATATGGATAGCCCTGCAATGTTGCGTGAGTTTCAGAAGGAGTTTGTACAGTATGGCACATATTCTAATGGTTCCATTGACTTTGTATCACTTAGGTTGCTGGCCCTAATATGACGTTAATAGAAACTGTCTCATAATAAGTTCCTAATTGTTTGTGTGATACTGATGCATACACTCTATCTTACATATCTCTGCTTCCAAACTACTATCATGCACTCTCATAGGAATAATATAGCAATGACCATATCAGATGACCTCTGCTTCATGTTAGCAGTACTCATAAATCCTAATCTGGCAAATTCAATCTCTGTTGGCACCAGAAGGACATTTTAAATCTAGATGCTGCAATCCTGGGTCTCAGAGAGAAGAGTATTAAAGTAGCGCTGATACAGCTATCAGATCAAATACACTTTCTATGATTCTGCCTGGGATGGATTAAAACATAGGGCCCTGTGATCAAAGGGCAGGGAATGAAAGCAATAGACTTGTCTGTCCTCTAGCTGCATAAACTCAATGTGTTTGCATCTTTCTTTTCTCAGAGTGCACTGTCTAACACACTATGTTTGGGACTGCAGGTGATGTTTCCAAAACTACCTGTATTATGCAAATGACCTGCTAAAACAACTGAAGCGTCTGATCATTTTCAGTCTGAAAATGGAACAATCAAAACTATAGAAGCTGAGAGGCAGAGCAGTTCCCTGCAATTATCTCTTTGGAAGGAATACATTGATTTGACATTCCTAAGAAGTCACAAACATCTGATTTCATAATATAATTTGTGGAAGTAAAAAAAAAAAAAGGCAAGTTAAACATTTGCCTACGCACATCATGTTTACATGTGTTCAAAGAACTTTCTAAAAACTTTGTAGTCTCACCCAACTGCATCATTTTTAAGGCTTGTTCATTGTCATGGGTTTGTAAACAAACTCACAAGCACATTCAAACTCAGCTTGCTTTGCTTTTGGGGATCTCTTCATAGTTCAACACCTTTTCTCTGGATGTTTAATAAACGTACAGATGCAAAAAAGGACAAAAAATAGATTTTTTTCCCATAGGACACATGAATATAGCATTAAGCAAAGTCATTTTTGCATGTATCCTCAAAACTACATGAAGGTAAAATAGATGCAATCTGCATTTCTGCAGTGTATCAGATCATTTTGTAGAGAGTGGAGCAACTCATTTGCAACAAATAAATCATCCAATGAACTTATTCTCTTTTTTGACTCATGAAATATCAACGCGCAAAACTCAATTTTCACAAAGATTTTTGTTATTAAAAATTATTCATCTCAGACTTCTTATCACATCCCCCCTCATGCCCTCCACTTCTCCAGTAATGCCAGCCTCAATGCCTTGTTCATCCACTCTTCCACAACTGCATCCTTTGACAAGCCCCCAGCTCCATGCATGGAAGGGCCTCCTATGTCCTACCCATGAAGCCACTAGTCTCTTCTCACTCAAATCCTTTCTTCAGACTCTTTTTCTTTCCTTTTGCCAACAAGAATTGAGTCCAAGATACAGCTAAAGCACTGTAATTATCCCTTACTATGGGCTTCCCACTTTCTCCTGCCTATTATATAGCTGCTTTCTTAGAGTATAAGATCTTCAGAAAATGCACTATGTACAACAAGCAAGCACATGCACAGTTTGCAGCATGTCAGTGATCCCACTGAACTCAATGGAAACAATCACATGTTCAAAGTTACGTCTGAGCCTAAATACCTTGCTGAATCAAGGCCAAAATGAAGAAGGTAAACATTCTTTAGCTCTCTCTGGATTGATTATAAACAATTTTCCCCAAAGTCACAATTAAGGATTCAAGATGTATGACTTTGTTATGATTGCTTAGATAAGTCACCTGGTATTGTTTCTCAATGAGCAGGCAAGCATTTCCTAGTCATGCATACTCATGCATGCAAATAGATGCACATGACTTTGAAATTCATTTCCCACATTCATGCTAGTAAAGCTCAGATGCGTGAATGTTTGCAGAATCTGAACACAAGAGTGGGTATGAGCATAGCCAAAGAGATTGCACTGAAGAATGTCAGTGAATATCTGTAAGCATTCTTTCAAAATATTCACCCAGCATTAAATATATGCCTTATATAGGCCAAGCCTTAGAGCCTCCAGCTTTCGAGTGTAAATGGGTCAATTGGGCTTTTAGTAACACACATCAGAGTTAGGGGGTGGACCAAAAGAGTTCAGAAAACCACAAAGTAAATAATAATAATTCATTGCATTTTCATTTTCAAAGCACTTGAGAAACCTTATGTGATGTACCATAATTTGTATTATCCCCATTTTGGAGATGGGGAAACTGAGGCAGAAGAGCTTTGTAAGGCTACTAAGGGAGGAGTAAGCATCAGAGCTGGGATTAGAATGTCGGAGTTCCTGGGCACTAGAACTATGCTCTGCTCTGCCTGTCCTCTCAAATATCTATGTGTAGCATGGGTACTTTAGTTTGTCATCATCCACTAACAAAAGACTCCCTCTTGCCACATCCTCAGTCATGTGACTTCCAACCATTGCTAACAGCCATTTGGATCAATTCCAGTCATTTGGACTTTAGACATGAGTTTGGGGTAGAAACTGCATTGGCTAATGAATGGATGAAAATAGAGAATCCATACTAATTTTAACAGAGTTGTCAGCAACCTTTGATACCACTGACCATGAGCTTTTGTTGGTACTTTTGAAACCAGTAGGAGTGAAGGGAGTTGCTCTAAATTCATATCTTGGCAGTCTCAAGGGTGGTTTTGGGCAATTGCTCCTATGCCCTGGAGGCTCTTTCACGTGGGCAAGGATCCATTTTATTACACCTTTGTCTATGAGACTGAGAGAGAGAGATCATGGGACAATGGGTGTAGCTTTTGAGGCAGAAAAGGTATCTTCTTCTGAGCTAATCTTCTCCAGGGTTAAATTGTTTTAACAACCTGATTAAATTGTTCAAGCAGTGGGTTGATGGGCAGTAAAATATTCCTCCCACACATGGGAAGCTAGCAGTGTCCAAGTGTTCAGAAGAATCCACAGTTTTCCAAACTGATTCAGCCCTTCTCTTTTTTCCAGTGTCTTCAGTAACATGCTGGGAAAGAAGTGAGACTGCAAACCAAAGAGAGAACTGCTGCAATTAAATATAATTTTAAATAGCATGAAATTAAGTAAACCAGAATGAAAAAATAAACAGAAGCCCCAAATTGTGATTGGAGCAAGTCTCCTGGCTTCAGCAGACGTATACGTAAAAGATATTTGCCTCAGTCTCCCTTTGCCTGAATTCTTACTGTTAGCTTTAAAGAGTGTGTGAGAGAAAGAGAGAGAAGTGTATGGAAATCAATGTTTCAGCTTTCACAAATTGACATTTAATGAAGAGTTTGAAAAGAACCAACCTTTCATGCCCCACAGAATTATTGAAAAAGATCTTCTGTGTTTGCAACCTTGTTGGCAGTCGGGCTGTCTTGGGCAGCAATAATTTTCAGTCAAAGAACTGCCATAAAAGCCTGAAAACCCACAGAACTAATAGAAACCAGGCATAGAAAGTGAAGACTAAACCAGGAATTCATAGGCAGAGGCTTCCAGCTTGGTTCAGCTGTGTGAGGTCTGGCTGAGTCACGCACTGCCACAGCTTGGACTGGTACATGTAGCTTAGCACCAGAATGAAGGACTTGGCCTGTGTCGACTAGGTCTAGGCTCCAAACACTTTCCTGGTGTGTTTTCATCCAAGGGTGCATATTTGCCAGCAGTTTCCCTGCCTGCTAAGGAACATCCCTGTTTTTAATTCTCTGCCCCTCTATGTTTAAATTCCCATAAATATCATGGGAATTAATTTGTGTGTGTCCCTGTTCTAAACTGAGGTAGTGCTATGTATGATATATCTTTATGCTTTCAGAGTCTTTATGGTGTATAAATCAGTCACTGTGGACTGCTAACAGGTAAACCTTTAGGGAGTGCTACAAGAAGAGTAGTGAAAGAAGACATGCTGGGAAATGCGGGGAAGAACATAGGTATGATTGCATTAACATATAAACATGGACCGAGAATAATACCAGTATGAGTCACTTACCCAGGAGAAAACAGTTCCGGACATTGGCTTCCAGGTTTTTTGTCTTTGTAAACAAATGTTGATAGATATTTTACATTAAATACTATTCATCTGTCAGGAAGAGGGGGGAAAAACAAAAGAAAAAGAAAACTGTTGTTGTAGCTTATTAAAAAACCAGAGAAGCCCCGTTCATGTAATCCTTTGCAGTTAGATCATATTTTGTCTGTTCTTAGAAATGGATCTAATTAAGTTTTTCACACAAGGATAAAACCAAATGGGATTGGTAGGTCACAATTTTTGAGGTTACACAATTGTCTCCGGCCAAAACTTCACTTTTCACCACCAGCCTGTGAGCTTGATTCTGCAGTCCTTACTCAGGCAACATTCCCATTGGAGTAAGAGCTGCAGGAGCAGGTAATGTTTGCTAGTGGACCAGCCAGCTGTTCTCCGTCATTGTCTGATGCCCAGGTGAGTGCTGCATGATTCTCAGGCCTCCTTGCATGATTTAGCGCTCTAAAACCACTGCAGTAACAACAGGATGAAATATACAAGTGGAAAAAATAAATGAGATAATATATATGTTTGTGAACTCTGTAAATGCACATGCAGAAGGAAACCACTTAAATAGGAGGGCATGTGAAAGAGGATTTTATATCTAAATCCATCTATCTATCTATACACATACACATACACACACACACACACACACATAGCTTGAATATAAAAGAAACAAATGGATATAGTCAGCTTTACCTGCAGACATTTTCAATGGGTGTATATTAGGTAAGACAGGGTGTGGGTTTTTTACCCTAATGCGAGATATAGCCTGATAAAAGGCTGGACCAGGAGCCAGGGAAGGAGCTGGAAGCTTAAGTTTGGCTCTGCTACTAACTCACATGATAGCCTCAGGCATATTTCTTAAACTTGTTGTGTCTCAGTCTCTTAATCTGTAAAACTGGGATGATAAATACCTACCTCACAGGGTATTTTGAGGATAGGTTCTAACTGGGCACAGATGGATGGAAGGAGTGTAAGATGCTCTCCTCCTCTTAGCACATCTGTGGCAGGTAAGAGGTAGTCACGGACCTGGTGCTTTATTAATCCATTGATGAGTGTTTGTTACGTACGCCTCTTCCTTGTGCTGATCTATGTAGGATAGGAATTGCCACAACTAAGAAGGCATGGTTCTTTAGCTCAAGCTCTAGCAGCTTAAACTCTTTAGCTCTGGAAGTCCCTGGTTCAGTCCCCAGAGTGTCAGCTAAGATGGTGACAATCACGTTTACACTCTATGAGCACAAGAAGAGGTAGAGTTTGAGCGCCAGACACTCCAAAGGGGTGAAATGGCAGTAGGTCGGCTTCCTTCCACACTTGCTGACGTGGGAATAGAGCACATGCAATACTCCCCCAAAAAGAGGGGAGTATCGCATGCTCCTGCCACTCCACCTTTGTCCATGCTCCTGCCACTCCACTGAAAGCATTATATCATCCTTGTATGCTTCACAGGTACAATGCCTCTGGGGAACTTTCCTTGGTACAGTGACACCTCTACCCAACCTTCCTTTTTCCTAGGGTAGCTGTGGTCCATAATGCAACAATAGGACCCTTAGTGTTTCTATAGCTCTTTGAAAATAGACGGTGCTACATAAGGCCCTGATCCAATGGGAGTCCTCTCATTGACTTGAATGGATTTTAGATCAAGCCCAGCGTGCTCAGTATTATTAATGAACAGAAAAGGCTCATATTGATTCCACCTCGTTACCCCATTGGCATTGTTACAATTTTTCCACGTGATCCTGCTAAACATTTCTCACCAGCCTATAGTGATTTTCAGTTGCAATTCATCAATAGACAGATGGACTAGTGAAAAAAATCTCCTAAAATCAATAGGCCCATTGTTGTAGATTATTGGTAGAAATTAGAGATGGGCCCAAACAGAAAACCCAGATCTAAACTTTCTGAAACTGGGGATGTCTGGATGCAGATACCGACCTGAACTTTTTCGCTGGCTCCTATCTATCTGACTATCTCCTATATCTACAATAGGCACAAGTAAAATTGCAGACCCAAGCACCCTTGAGCTTTGGGAATGCTTGAGATCCCAATTGAAATTGCATCATTTACCTTCATCTCCAGTAATAAATTTAGAATTTAAGAAGTTAAACTGTTTTCTTTTAGTTTCAAAACAGCAACAGAAACGGCCAGGGTAATCACTTCAGCATCTTTTATGTCTGCTAAGATTTACAAACCTCAGAGAAAGCTGATTGGAAGGAATGACCGTCTCTGGGAGAGAGAAGATGAATAAAAAGAATGCCAATATTTCATGTAGGGTTAGGAACAAAAAGCAAATCTGAATTGATGAAGGGTAAACCTCGAAAGTTTGGAGTTTTTGGAAGTTCAGTTTAGATGAGAACCCAAAATTGCAGCTGGTTTAAATGGATGCTCCAAAGCATGTGTGATTTTAAAGACTAAACAGGCATGGCAGAGCTTTCCAGGCTTGCTGGGATATTAACAAAGTTGGAAAATCGAGTTATGGCCAAATCAGACTTTGCTTAGATCAGTTAAAGGGTGTTCATATTAGTTAGAGTCATAGAGTTCAAGGCCAGAAGGGACCAGTAGATCATGTGTATATGTATATGTCCTCCTGTATATCACAGGCCACCAACACCACTCAATGCCCACACGCTAAACTCAACAACAGAAATGAGACCAAAATATCACAGACCACAGAAGAATAGGCTATTGGGTGCCACTGACAGAGAATAGGAGGGGCCGAGGTGCACCAGTGCTCAAGGCCCCCCAAATGGCAGGGAAATAATTAAATGAGATATATCCAGATAATTCTGGCAAGTTATTCACATCCACACACACAGAGGAAGGCGAACCCCCCACAAGGTCACTGCCAATCTGACCTGGGGAAACTTCTTTCCCTACTCCACATATGGCCATCAGCTAGACCTGAGCATGTGGGTAAGAACCAGCCAGCCAAGCACCTGAGAAAGAATGCTTAGTTCTACCTCCGAGCCTTGTTCCACCCCACTCAATGTGCCATTTCCAGCCATGGCCATCCCTGATGCTTCAGAAGAAGGAGATAAAACAAACAAACAAAAAATCCTCTCAGAATACACTGGAGGGGGGGGGGGGAAACATCTCTTCCTGACCTCTGCTAATGGCCAGCTGAGACCCTGAAGCTTGAGCTTTATGAACAAAGGATTGGGTGTATTTTGGTATTTGGACCAGTTCTTATCTTATTTGGCCACCCTTATGAAGAATGCCCTTAGAATTCATTCTATAGAGCTGAAAACTCTGGGGCTTCCTGGGGATCAGGGTGGCATGATGGTCTCTATTTGTCTGGCTTGCCCACAGAGTTTTTCAGGATAGTTTGCAATTCAGCACAGAAGACTTTTTACACAAGTGAGAAAACTCTAAAGTCAGCAAAGGGCTTTTTACCAAAGTCAATCCAAGTATTGAGAACTCTTGTTCTTTTCTAGTTCCAGATCTTTTAAAACTCTGTTTAAAAGTGGTTTCAACCTTTTTCCATCTTTTTATACTCTTTCACTTTGGATCATTACGTATGCAAACTGCAGAGTCAAGCTGAATATCAAGCATGTGGGAGTTTTTAGAGTTAATTTTTTTCAGTGGTAAGGGGTGATTTTGTTGGGTGTTGGTCACGTCTATGGCAAAGAACTTAATGACACAGTACAGTGCATATTGCATTCTTGAGGGTGAAATGGTTCTAAAAGATAATAAAGTTAATAAGGCTAAACTGAGCCAGGTTAGTATCTGGACTGATATTTGGGATGGTTCTTATTTTGTCTGGACATCCAACCTTAAGGTGCAACATGTGCCATTCTATGAAGCTAGCTGGCTGCCACATTGTCCAATACAAAGGAAAGGGACAGGTGATTTCCCCATGCTCTTCCTTCCTCTCTTGTCCCTATTTGGAGTGACTAGCCCCATGTAGCATTTGTGGCTACATGAGTACAAAGACTGTAGTTGTACCTGGCCCCTGCATGGGTAAGAAAATGGGAAGGAAGAGGCTGTATGTGGCCTCCCCCACTCTACACACAGGGACAAGCACAAACTTGACTTATATTTACCTGGCTATTCTGAGTCCATTGAGAAGAAAAAGCCTGCAGTGGTTTATTCTGGTGACCTTAACACACACTATGTTAAACCCAATAGGATTTTTTCCCCCAGGAAGTTTCATGGTTAAAAAACGAAAACAAAAAACTGCTTAGTCCCACAGCCTTGAGAGCCAAGATATTCACACACTGTATAGGCCAAATCTTGAAGGGCTATATGACACATTTCTGCTGCCTGAGGACACCCGAACATCCACACATGCACTGCACAGAAAACCGCTGCGGCAGCTGTCCCCATTACCCCATGGAGGGAGTTGGTAAGACACCGATATTTTGGGGCCATAGCCAGTGTCTTTGAAAAGAACATGAAAGCACAAATGCCAGAGAAGTAATGGAGAGTACTGGGCAATGTCCACTACCCCTCCCTCAACACCCTGTGGTGAGCTAGCTAGAGGCCCGGTTTGTGGCTTTGAATGCCTTGGAGCTCTTGGGATCAAGGATTCCTTTCTTCAGGCTTGTGGTGCTTCAGAGCATTTTCCACAGAGCAAATCTTTTTTACACAAGCTTTGCCCCACATCTCAGGATTTTAGCCTGTACTGATTAGAAGACAATTTTCCCTGTGAGAGAAAAATACATCCGAGTTTTTTTTTTCTCTAGACATAATTTTTGTTTTAAACCAGTACAAAATATTTTCAGAGTTTTGCATAAATTCACATTTCAGTGGCATGAGTGTAAGTAAAGCAGAAAGCTTGCACACGTCCAGCAGCAGTAACTTCTTACCTACACTCAACTGGGTATTTTAAAACGAAAAGTTCGGGTGTCTTTTACAATAGCAAAACCTTTTAATGGCACCAGAGAGGCAGGGGAACTTCACCAGATAACTAAATCCATTGATCTCTAATCCTTTGGGCCATACTTACTCTGGAAGAGTTGCATGAATGGCTTCGATCCAGAACCGCATGCTGCCAAAAAAACGCTTAGTACGTTAGCAGCCAACAAAAATGTAAGAGGTCTGCTCGGCATGTGGGAACAACATAAAAAGAAGTGGCTTTTTAGCTTAGTCTGACAAACGTCAGCATAGAACGCTGATATTAAAATGAAATGGCAGAAATTCTCAATCATATCTTGGATGCAGGGGGACTTACGTGTGCTAATTAAAAGGGACGGGGTGGCACTCTAGGCTGCTCTGTTGTAAGTTTCTTCTCAAGTACTTCAGTTCAAAACCTTCCTCAGGGAAGAAGCTGCTATTAATGTGCATTTCTTGCAGGCTGAAACATTAAAATTAGAGTTCCATTGAAGGCAGATGCATTTCTTCTGTTTAGGCACAAATACAGCAGTCATTCATATCAAACATCAATTATTCTCTTTCTCAGTGGCAACTGGATATTAAGGAACTATGAACAAATTATCCAAATATATTTATGGGTCTATATTAGTACCCATATACAGACATATCTTAATGCATTTCACTTCTTCTCTATAAGTATCACTAAAATGTAGATAACAACTAGCATCAGAAATAGGAATATGTTAAATAAATGGTCATGTCGTGCATTATACATACATTGATAATCTTATAGAAGAAAAGGCAGCAGCTCTTGAATGTAGTGTTTTCAAAGCACCAGCTGTTAAACTGTTGTTAAATAATAACATTTGCACTTGGTATTTTTTGTTACTTTTTTGTATTACTGTATATCTATTACATATGAAGTAGTTGCTATATTTCAATTTACTGTAGCATTATAGATGTGTATGCACACAGACATATATCATGTATACACTATATGTAAGTTACTTTAACCTTCAGTTTATCGCATTTGTATTCTTTCAGGCAAATTCTAAGTTTGTGACAGCAGTCTTGCAAACAAAATTATTTATAACCAGAAAAATCAGTGAGCCAGATTTTCAGCTACAGCTGAAGAAAACCCAGCACAAGTCAAACGTGGATGTGTGTATCCTATTGGTGTGCCATAAAGATCCCCTTTGCACATCTGCAATCCTCAGGCCATAGTGTTCAGGGCTGTATAAATTACTGCTGTGTCAGGGTTGGTCTATGCTATGCTTGTTGGCTTTACATGATCAAAACTAGAGGTAGGGATCAGCAAAATTTTGGGGTGTCTTGGGCACCTCACATCCAGCAACACCCCCTAATCTGGCAGCCGTGGAAGGCACCATGGTTCTATGCTGCTAAAGGCTCCCACTTACACTGGGGTGACCTCAGAAGGCCAGACAAACTGGCTCTTCAGACAAAGTGGCTATAGGGATTTGGTCCAGAATTTGTGTAAGCAAATGGCCCTTGCATGTGCAAATCATCTCTTTGTAGGCACAAATGCTGTCTGTGGGAGCTAATTCAGGGGCCACAATTGGGGGAGGCCTTGGAAAATTCTACTCTGTATATGAGTTTGTTAGCTGCAGTGAATTCAATGGAAGTTTAATCCTCTCAACACATCCCAGGACGCATTCAGCAACTTGCAGCGTGGGCTCTACCGGTGTTATTTTCAGACATGCAGAGCACTCACAAATCACACTGAAGTCAGTAAGAACTGTAAGCACCTTTGAGAAAGAGGTCATCTACCTGTTCTTCATTTGGATTAAAGACAATGCACAATGTAAATCTACAATATTAATAGCCCATATATAGAATGACTGCATGTACTTATTTTTCTGTACTATTGAAAAACCAGACAACAATCTCCAATCCTTATTCTAATAGCTTCCTTTTTTTTAGTTTACACTAATAAGATATTACAATATCCTCTGTAAGCCAGAGGCAGTGATAGAATGCGCTCCAGTTCTTCATGTTCTCCCATAACAGAGCACAATGGAACACTGGCACCAGGAATCAAGTACATTCAATTGTGTAATATCCTCCCAGAGCCAAGTCCTGCTTCTCTTACTCATGAAAAAATCCTGTTTAATTCAATGGGCATTTTGCCTGAGAGAAAGGAGCAACAGAGAGCCCTCACTGGTACTCATCATGTATTTCCCTGCAGAGAGGCCAGAACATATAAAATGCTGAGTTCCCGCTGCTCAACCTGAGACCTATAGGTCTACCCCCTCATAGGGGAAATTTGATTATATGAAGAAAAATTAAGCATGTAATAAAGAGCATTGTGCAAAGGATTTTTGATGAGCCTTCTTTCTGCTCAGCAATTAGAAGCGTTAAACATAGAGCTTCAACCAAAACACTTCCTTTTATAAACTGGATTTTATTTTTAAGCAAGGTTTTTTTTGAGCTTCAGTAAATAATATTAGATGCTTGTGAAAGTAGACTATGTAGAAGCAACATGGGCCAATCTACTTTGTTTGCCCAAAACGTACACGTTGCCAGGAAAGCTTTTCTCTATACAGCAGTGTGTCTGATTTGCAGGCCTTTAGAACAACCTGCCCTTTCCTGTCTAAGATGAGATTTTAGTCTACTACGTGAATGATAGCTCTTTTGTTTTGTTTTTTAACTCTTTAACAAAGCTTCAGGGGTATCAAACTGGCCTCTTGGAAATGTTGGGGATTTTTACTCCTTTCTTCTGATTACACTGGTCTACAATTTTTGAGAAGTCGTATGCTTCAGAGATAAAATGTGCTATTTATTATGTATTTTGATGTGCTGAATTCAAATATGACAATTAAAACAACTGATTGGCTACTGTTTCTAAGATATTTAAGTTTTTACATTTTATGTCTATCTATATTGTGTAGATAGTAGAGTTTTAATTATAAATTGTAAACCTAGGTCTTTTCATGTGTTTATGGTTGCTTTACATCATAATATTTCACCTGTCCTGTTTATGTAACACTTTAAAAATCAGCAAAAGGGTTATATACATAAAATGTATTATGAAACAAAAGGCAAAAAACTATTATGTACATAGTTTAGTCCTATTCAGTGTCTACTCGGCGCTTCTTGGCTTGTCTCTTGTATTCATTAAATGGAGGATCTCTTGTCACTGTCCAGCAATAGTCTGCAAGCATTGATGGGCTCCATTTGCCCTGATAGCGTTTCTCCATTGTTGCAATGTCCTGGTGAAATCGCTCGCCGTGCTTGTCGCTCACTGCTCCGCAGTTCGGTGGAAAAAAATCTAGATGAGAGTGCAAAAAATTTATCTTTAGTGACATGTTGCAACCAAGGCTTTTGTATGCCTTGAGGAGGTTTTCCACCAACAACCTGTGGTTGTCTGCCTTGTTTCCGAGAAAATTTATTGCCACTAACTGGAAGGCTTTCCATGCCGTCTTTTCCTTGCCACGCAGTGCATGGTCAAATGCATCATCTCGAAGAAATTCATGAATCTGAGGACCAACAAAAACACCTTCCTTCATCTTAGCTTCACTTAACCTTGGAAATTTTCCACTGAGGTACTTGAAAGCTGCTTGTGTTTTGTCAATGGCCTTGACAAAGTTCTTCATCAGACCCAGCTTGATGTGTAAGGGTGGTAACAAAATCTTCCTTGATTCAACAAGTGGTGGATGCTGAACACTTTTCCTCCCAGGCTCCAATGACTGTCAGAGTGGCCAATCTTTCTTGATGTAGTGGGAATCTCTTGCATGACTATCCCATTCGCAGAGAAAACAGCAGTACTTTGTGTATCCAGTCTGCAGACCAAGCAAGAGAGCAACAACCTTCAAATCGCCACAAAGCTGCCACTGATGTTGGTCATAGTTTATGCACCTCAAAAGTTGTTTCATGTTGTCATAGGTTTCCTTCATATGGACTGCATGACCAACTGGAATTGATGGCAGAACATTGCCATTATGCAGTAAAACAGCTTTAAGACTCGTCTTCGATGAATCAATGAACAGTCTCCACTCATCTGGATCGTGAACGATGTTGAGGGCTGCCATCACACCATCGATGTTGTTGCAGGCTACAAGATCACCTTCCATGAAGAAGAATGGGACAAGATCCTTTTGACTGTCATGGAACGTGGAAACCCTAACATCACCTGCCAGGAGATTCCACTGCTGTAGTCTGGAGCCCAACAGCTCTGCCTTACTTTTGGGTAGTTCCAAATCCCTGACAAGGTCATTCAGTTCACCTTGTGTTATGAGGTGTGGTTCAGAGGAGGAGGAGAGGAGAAAATGTGGGTCCTGTGACATTGATGGTTCAGGACCAGAAGTTTCATCCTCTTCCTCTTCCTCGTCTGACTCAAGTGAGAATGATTCTGGTGCATCAGGAACCGGCAGTCCTTCTCCGTGGGGTACTGGGCGTATAGCTGATGGAATGTTTGGATAATGCACAGTCCACTTTTTCTTCTTTGACACACCTTTCCCAACTGGAGGCACCATGCAGAAGTAACAATTGCTGGTATGATCTGTTGGCTCTCTCCAAATCATTGGCATTGCAAAAGGCATAGATTTCCTTTTCCTGTGCAACCACTGGCGAAGATTTGTTGCACAAGTGTTGCAGCATATGTGTGGGGCCCACCTCTTGTCCTGATCTCCAATTTTGCAGCCAAAATAAAGGTGATAGGCTTTCTTAACCATAGTGGTTATACTGCACTTTTGTGATGCAAAAGTCACTTCACCACAAACATAGCAGAAGTTATCTGCTCTGTTCACACAAGTACGAGGCATCTCTGCTCACTTTGGCTAAACAGAAATGTGTCCCTTTGCAAAATCAAACACTGACAAATAAGAGAGCACGACACTGTATGATTTCTAGAGCTGATATAGGGCAATTTGTTCAGCAGAGTGATGTAAGCTTCGTTATGATTGCATCATCCATGACTTCTAGGAATAACATGATGCAATTCATATCATGTATGACGCAATACCAGCTTCAGATTGCATCATTCATTGTTTTGCCTAAAAAGCAAGTACTGTCCAAACCCAGTCATAGATTTATTCATAGATCCAGTCAAAGATGTATTTTAGTCATTTCTGGTTTAAATTGAGATTCCTTTCCTTTATAACTCACTTATCCTCCACCATTCCCAAGTCAAGGGTCGTATATACTGACCCAATAGCATATCTTGAAAACTAGAGCCAATCAACAATTTTAAGCATCATTTTCGTTCTCAGTGACCCAGAATTAGTAAAGTTTGACTACATTTATTTCAGAAGCATTTTGGCTGTAGAGCAGTGTTATTTAATCTAATCATAGTCCACATGGCTTGTTTGACCAGTTATTATTTCTGTTCTGATAAAATCTAAGTGCATCTATTGAGGCATGTATTCTAGATAATGATCCACCAGCCTTTGCTTTTTGGGACCCCAAGAACTGGCCTGTTGAGCAGACATTGATTTTGAATGGTAGAATAACTTATCAGATTTCTGGCAGAGGCACAGAGATGACGCTCCTGATTAGACTATGGACTCGACACACCTGAGTGCACAACCAATGACAATCCCCAGAGAACTTTCTTATGTTTTCACAGGTGGGCTTCAGCTAAATTAGTAATGGGATCATGTCTCTGATTCCTTTTTCCCTTCTGGCTTACCCAAAACACAGACATGGTATATTTGTCACTTTAGAAACTTTATTTTATATTTTCTGGAGTCCTGTTATAATGACTCCCATGTCTTTGCTGCCCTCTGCTCATGCAAGAACCAAAGCACTGACAGTTGACCATAAACATGTTAGTTTCCCATTAGCTGTTGGAATTTTAAAGCTGAAAAGTCCTCCTACTTCCTCCCCTCCCCACACTCCCCCCCCCCAAAAAAAAGTTTTTAAATTGAGGGTTCAGAAGGTCACACTGCAAACATATTCATGCCGATGCACTTTTCAACTCACGTTCCTTTAGAAATTATGGATGGTTCTTTTCACCTAATGATTTTTTCCACCAAATAAAACAGTGTAAAATCTATAGGCTTCAAGGAAGATTTCTGATCAGAGTTCTTCACAATAGATCTGTTCCTTCTGCAGTGGGACGCCAATATGCATCCCCATTGGACCTGACCCCAGACTCCAGCTGAATGCTTGTTCGGAGATACAAAAATAGGCATTCCACCCCTAGAGGCTCTATGTATGACTCATGGAAGGAATAAAGAGTAGACAACTTTTATTTGGAGAATTTTAATTAATAAATAACATTCCTCCTCTTTATCTTCTTTCAAGTTTAAATGAATAGTTCCAGTGGTAATAATAACCCAATTTCTGTATTTATAAAATACAGGCATGTACCATAACATCACATTTTGATGTAGATGAAGTACTCCATTTTTATAAAAAAATCAAATATTATCACTAAAGCTATTCATTAGCATTCAGAAGTAATTAAATATCCGCCGGGATTGCCATCTACTTGCTAAAATTACACAAACAAAAGTCTGAATGTTCCATTTTGTTTAGTTAAGGTGGGGGATATATGGGCTGGATCCTCTGAGCTCTGCTACAACCAGCTAACAGAAAAAATATTGGTCAGGCAGAATTGTCTAGTTTTGTAGTCAATTTCCAAAAAGATTTTTAATAGTTATGCAGTCAATGTTAAGGTGCTGGTTCCATTATAAAATCTGTGTTAGTGAAAGCAGCACCACCAGCTTCCTGTATGACTATGCTGTTAAACAGCCAACTAAATCCTAACCCTAGGTTAGTATTCTTAATTTCCACAAGGGAGTATAATAATAAGTTCTTCATTTTTTTTCTCTAAACTGGTGAACTGTGACAGAGTTATTTTGCAACTTAACAACTCTGCAAATTATTCTCATTTCCACTCTGGCATTACTCCTCACTGAGCTCATTTAACTAGTGTTAAGTGTAAAACACTTTAGCAAGGTAAGGTTTGTGTATCCACAAAGCTAGATTAATGCACAAGAGTAATTTCTGGCATTGGTTAAACATCTCTAGCACTGAACTTCAGGAAAGTAGGATTGATGAGTTGAACTATTAGGTGCTGAAGTGTAGAGCAAGAAGAGACGGCGTCTTTCTTGTGATAATTGAAATCATTTCAATTCATTTCCTTCTTGGTTGGACAGAAACATGTTTTCAATAGTGAAGAAATCTTGAGGGAATCCATTGACCTAACCAGTCATATAATGCAAGAAGTTAATGGACAAAAATGATATTCATCTTCAGTTTATAATAGCATTTTATTTCACAGAACTTAAACTCTACACAGGCAAAGTGTATTATAAGAGCAACCAATACACTGGTAGATATGTGACCTTTGTTTTATGTAACAATTATTGTGTCTGTGGCAAAATAAAATAAAAAAAACTAACATACATTTTGAGGCCAAGATAATAAATTATAAATTATGAAAATCTAAAGCACCAAACAACTTGTAAGCAACAGTCCTGTCTCTTAGCAACGAGCCAGGGAAAGCAGCTTGTTGATAGGAATAGAGCAGACAGAATTGTTTTGCAATGATTACCACCAAGGAACCAGGAACAACATTTTAACACCTGCCTCAGGGCACTTCTCCACCTAGCTATCCATCTCTCCAGTGGCCCACAAAACCTGGGCTGTGTGCCAAAAGGCTTCTGAGGCCTACCTCTTTACCAGAGCAGGCCCGCTGCAAAAAAAAAAAAAAAAAAAAAAAAAAAAAAAAGGACCCCAGAGGAAAGATCAAAGAGGTGGAGGTTCAGGTGTGTTGCACACTTGTGCCATGATTCTACTCCTTTAAATGCTTTTCTATAAACAATGTGTGATCATCAGTGTAAATGTTTATTTCCCCCCATCTCTGTCCTTTTAATGTTGTGTCTCATTTAAAGTCAGTGTTATGAATGAATGTGGACAAGTATTTGATATTGTGCCAACTTTTTGTTGTTGTTTTATTCTTAAAAATCCAGCATTCAAATCTGAAGTAAATGTTGCTTTCAAGAGCATAAAGTTATTGTTTCATTGCCAGACTGATCACAGCTGATTTCAATGCTGTGCAACCTGAATATCTCCAGAAATACATTGCAAGCACACGAAAGGTTTAAACGAGTCTGGGTTTTAGTAGGTCTCAGGCCCAACCTCTGAGGTGAGTTATTCTCCCAGGTGGAGTGACCTAGCCAGTGCAGGGAGGCTGTGGGGGGAAAGGGCAAAAGATAAGGAGGAAAGAAGAGGGAAATGTGGAACCCTGGGAGAGGATGGGTTAAGATGCAGAAGGAGAGAGAAAACAATGGACACAAAGGAGAGAAAATAAAACAGTATGGAGATAAAAAAAAGAGAATGAAAATGGGAGATGGAAGGAGAAAAAAGAATGGAGACATGGAAAAACAGAAAAAAAATCAGTAAGCAAATTTTATTTCCCCTGCAGAAATGAATGCAGCACAGAATGGCTAAAAGGATAATTTAATTCTGAGCAGCTGAAAACCTATCACTGACTTGTGAGACCCGGTGCTTCTTTCACTCTAAGTCCCAAGTGAGTCTGTGCATTGATCAAAGTCTGCAAGCCAGATTAGCCCATAACCCTCTCTATTCCCACATTATACCTGAATTAGTTAGGTGACGGGATAGCGTTAAACATATTTCCATCAACCTACCTCTACTGCTGTTGGCTGTAACACTTATTGGACCAAAGTGCCCAAACTTGCTAGGAATATGTGGAGGTGAATGGTAAGGCATTCATTTGGCAAGAAATTGGGGCCTAGAGGTCAAACTCCCACTGCAGAAAGTCCATTTTTAATTTGTCCCCTAAATAGACTGATTTCAGCTACATTGCTGAATATAAATGTTCCTGCAACATTAAACAAATACATCAGTTAACCCACCTCATTTTTTCCTTAAACAAAATCCTGATGGAATTGGTCGTTGTGTCCTCTAAGACTTTGAGGCTCACCAGGCAAAAGTGGGCTTTCTCCTTCACTTTTCTTTTGGGTGATTGAAGATGAAGTCCTGCTCACTGCACATCCTTATGTGAGAGAGTTTAACACAGTACCTCCTGGCTGTACAGTCCCAGCATGCAGCGCAGCACACTGGCAGTAGTTCAGCTGAAGACTAAAAATTTGGCTTAGTGACAGCAGAGCTGCCAAGAGTTGGCAACAAGAGACTCACAGGGAAGCAGCAGGCTGCTAAACCCTTTCACATTTTTAATTAGATCCACACACCCATGTCTTTGAGCTATCATAAATATACAGATGACATAGAGAGCATTATTTGGGGTAAAAAGAAAAAAAGAAAAAGAAAACTCTACTGTGGTCTATCTTACCTTATTAAAATAATTTACCTACAGCTAGTCTTTGGAACAGAGGGGAATAAAGAAAAGGGAATAGTGACATTTAGCTCAGATAAAAGTCTCTCTTTAACTACAGTAAATTCACCCTGCACACTGTAAACGCAGGTCCCAGGGATGACTGACACGCAGACTTATTTGCAATAGCATCACCAGGAGAGGGCATTATCGGCAACAACTGCAACATGTAATTTCCCAGCAGAGCTATACATTCAAGCCATAAGTATTCTTATGTGTATATCTTGCTATGATGTTTGTTGTTAAAACTATTTGTTTTCTTTCCCTTGTGCTGTGGTTACTATTTTACAAATACCTTGGTACATTCAAAGCCCCTCCTCCCCTCTTAACTCCATAAAGAGGCTTTTCTCATTCAATTCTTCTTTACCTTCTGACTTTCTTCTGCTCCTGTTCTCAAAATAATTATCACAGTTGGTTGGTTTGTTTAATCCTTTTTAAAGACTTTTTTAACAGAACAGTCTCGCCCATAGCTTGGTACTTTAATAGATTGGTTCACACCTTGCTTTTCTGATTTGACATTGGTGTGAGTTTACAACAGTAAAGGCTTTCTTGAAATACAATGTGTCAGTAACTGATGTCATCCTAAATGGACAGTCCAACTCATAGTGTCCAAGGCAATTGACATGTGGAGCAACAGTTCACATCTCCAGGAAGTTTTTGGAAAGTGTAGGGGACAATTTCCTGGTGCAAGTGCTGGAGGAACCAACTAGGGGCAGAGCTCTTCTTCACCTGCTGCTCACAAATAGGGAAGAATTAGTAGGGGAAGCAAAAGTGGATGGGAACCTGGGATGCAGTGACCATGAGATGGTCGAGTTCAGGATCCTGACACAAGGAAGAAAGGAGAGCAGCAGAATACGGACCCTGGACTTCAGAAAAGCAGACTTTGACTCCCTCAGGGAACTGATGGGCAGGATCGCCTGGGATAATAACATGAAGGGGAAAGGAGTCCAGGAGAGCTGGCTGTATTTTGAAGAAGCCTTATTAAGGTTGCAGGAACAAGCCATCCCAATGTGTAGAAAGAATAGTAAATATGGCAGGCAACCAGCTTGGCTTAACAGTGAAATCCCTGCTGATCTTAAACAGAAAAAAGAAGCTTACGTGAGCCATTGCGATGGAGGCATTCTGCAGGGGACACTGAATCACTGAGTCCCCTTCACCCTTCCCTTTCTATTATTGGAGTGGAATAATATGTTTGTTTTAAATCTGCTGCCTATTAATTTGATTGGGTAGCTCTTGGTTCCTGGGTTATGTGAAGGGGTAAATAACACGTTCTTATTCATGTTCTCCACACCATTCATGATTTTCTAGCCCTCTATCGAATCCCCTCTTAGTTATCTCTTTTTTAAGATGAACAGTCCCAGTCTTTTTAATTTCTCCTCATATGGAAGCTGTTCCATATTCCTAATCATTTTTGTTGCACTTCTCTGTACCTTTTTCAATTCTAATTATCTTTTTTTGAGATGGGGTGATCAGAACTGCATGCAGTATTCAAGGCGTGGGCGTACCATGGATTTATATAGTGGCATGGTGATATTTTTCTGTTTTATTATCTGTCCCTTTCTTACAGGGCCGGCTCCAGGCACCAGCGCAGCAAGCAGGTGCTCAGGGCGGCCAGCGGAAAGGGAAAGATTTCTTTCATGCTAATTTAGATCCCATTATTTTGTATATATAGTTGGGATTATGTTTTCCAGTGTGCAATACTTTGCATTTATCAACATTGAAGATCATCTCTATTTTGTTGTCCAGTCACCCAGTTTTGTGACTCATTTGTAACTCTTCGCAGTCAGTTTTGGATTTAACTACCTTGAGTAATTTTGTATCATCTGAAAACTTTGCCACCTCACTGTTTATCCCTTTTTTCCAGATAATTTATGAATATATTGAACAACACTTGTCACAGTACAGATCCTTTTGGGAGGCCCTGCTATTTACCTCTCTCCATTGTGAAAACTGACCATTTATTCTTACCCTTTGTTTCCTATCTTTTAACCAGCTACTGAGCCAGGAGAGGACCTTTCCTCTTACTCCATGACTGCTTTCTTTGCTTAAGAGCCTTTGGTGATAAGCCATTTAAAACACAGGGCCAAATATTGTATTAGCGTTTTTTTCCTCCTTTGCTCAGAAAAAAAAGTACTTAAAATCAGTTTGTGCAAAAGTGGCTGAATGCAGCATGACTTGCACATACGTTCCAGAAGGACCCTTATTTTAGGATTTTCATTTTGAAAATACATCCTGGGTTTTTTCCTTATGAATTAGAGCTGCAGTGGATCAGCAGGCCAGGTCTAATTGGGAATCCTTCTATTTTTAAACTAGTAACCCCACAACATTCTACCCCCAAGGTGAAACTACATTGTGTGTGTGTGTGTGTGTGTGTGTGTGTGTGTGTGTGTGTGTGAAAACCTGTCTTCATTGAAGTCAATCAGAGTTATACCACTGACTTAAATGGGGCCAGAATTGCACCCTTATTATACATCCAAGGATTGCATTAGCCTTTATGGCCACAGAATACTGGGAGCTCATGTGTAAGCTTTTCCACCCCTCCTCCATTTTATCATCTTCTTTTTAAACTAAGTTTAGAAGAGTGAAGGAGGGAAGAGTCAATCACTAGGAAGAGGGATTAGTTTGTTCAGAGGTCAGAACACTGACCTTTATCACAAATCTATCCACTGATGAAATGTAGCTGAGTTCAAAAGAAAGTCTAGCAGGGAGGCTTGGACTTTTCCCAATTAGAAGAATTTTTTGCAATCATCAGAAGTTATCAATCTTCATGGTGTACTGTAGGCAGGGCCAGCCGTAGGGAGGTGCGGGGCCTCGGGTGGATTTGTCTCGTCCAGGACTGACTGCGCTGGCCAATCGCATCGGCCCGCGGGGCCCCCAAAGCACGGGGTCCGGATCGGTCGCCCCGATTCATCCTACCCAAGGGACAGCTCTGACTGTAGGATTGCATAGCTATGGCGCACACACTGATGTTTCTGTATAGGCCTCAGTGGGTCAGGTGTGCAACTCATTACCAGAAAGTCAAGGCAGCAGCTTTATTTACACCACACAAACATTAATAATTGCAATGGCAGTAGACTGAATGGGCAGAATTTTAGCCTGGCGCTTAACAGCAGGCAAAAATCACATCCCACTCCCATCCTATTCAGAAGGTACCTAACCCTCCCACCTTCACATTCTCAGATCTCTCTCTCTCTGGCCCTGATCCAAAGCTTATTGAAGCCAATGGAAATCTTCCTTGCCCCCCACCTTGTCTTCAGCAAGTCCAACTAATAATAAGTCAGCTTCTAACCACCCACAGAGGTAGGTTCCCTCATCTATGAAGTGCCCAGAACAAGGGATGATATTTTCATTCCTTCTTTCCCTGACCATGCCCCAGCCACAAGTAGCAACAAGCATATAAAGGTTGATACACAATCTACCAAACCTAATTCCAACATTCTTCTCTCATCATGGGACAGATCATATATATAGTCAAAACATCTATGATGCTGCTGCAGTCCCTTAAGTAGCAAAGTAGCAGATTTTTAGAGGTTATGCTTGATCTCCATGGTACCAATTTTACTACCTGGTTTATACTCTGCTCCAGGCATTTTCTGGACTAACTATCTCTCTTTTTGGCTTCACCTTTTCTAACCATTGGTTGCTTCAAACAAAGAAAACTATTTACAAATTTCACATGATATTTTTGCAAAAATATAACTTGTCAACAATTCATTAGAAACTGGGGTCCAGGCTTTGTCAAAATTAGGAACCTTAAAGAAACCTTCCAACGGATCTGAGCTGTACGTTTTGAACAAAACATGAAAATAGATGTGTTTCATATGATTTGAGGTTTCATTGTGGACATTTTGCCTAGCTCTGATCCCTACCTCTACTAACACAGATCTGTCACAGATATAGTAATATATTCTATATTAAAAATCTCCAAACATCTTAAAGACTTTCAGTTGATACTGACAAAAAGGCTTTAGAAATGTATTTGAAAACACAATGCATTCTGCTCTGTTCTCTCATACTTCCATATTGAGCTCCTGCATTCATCTAGGGCCAGAGTCTGATACCCTAATTCTGTTGTAATAACAGCATAGCCAGTAGATAGGGCTCTAGAGTTGGTGTCAGTCAGGAAACTTGCCTCTGCCACTGACCTGCTCTGCGACTTTGGGCCAGTCTCATCACCTCTCTATGCCCCTGTTTCCCCTTCCATCCTTTGCCTGTCTTGGTTGAAGCCTTTAGGCTCTACTGTAATAGAAAGAATAAATAATGATAATGCCCCCAATCCACGAGTAATGCCATTGACTTTAATGGGAATACTCACTTCTGGTACTTTTTACTCTGAGTGAGGCCCCTAATGAAGAACAACTCTTTTCATCAGTCCAGTCTCTAGTTTTTGTATGTGAGGGCTTTAAAAGGGAAAAAAAAATCACTAAATCCGTTGTTATAGCAGTGTTGAAAATTCATCCAGGAGGTTCATTATGTTGCTATCTACAGAAAGGAAGTTAGTGGGGCACATATAATATGTTATGAAGAAACATGAACAACCCAGCAGGGCCTCTCTCCCCCCTTGAGGGTCAGTAATTACTTCACAGGCCATTTCAGCGGCTGTTTATGTTGGAAGAGGTGTGTGTACCTGTGACCTAGATGAACAGCAGTGGGATTAGCCTCCCTCAAATCAGATGCAATATTGAAAGCATCCGATGAGACAGGGCTATGTCTACAGGGCACCACAATAGCCTCAGTGGTAAAAGCTCTGCTCTTTTCATGGTTTAGCCAATTAATTAGCAACAGAGGTGCCCAGTCACTTAGTGAATGTCTTGCATGTTGTCATCTCCACAGAGAATTCTCATAAGCTTACGTTAGATTGGCCTGCTGGCCTGCAGCAATAAAATGCACTGCCAGGTGGATAACCAGGGCTCAGGACCTACTGGGACAGGAATGCTGCTGAGAGGAGTGTGCTTGGAAACCAAGGGTGTTCACAGCAATTTTGAGGGAAGCAGGCATCTTACAGGATAAAAGCTACTGCTGCATTGGCTACTAAAAAGGCAAAGTGATACATGATGATGGATGTGTTAAAATGACGTCCCAAACCAAAACACTACATTGCACACGCAATTCTCCCTCTGGGGAGAGGATGAAAAAGGGAACAAACCACGTGTGACAGATGTTAGTCATGCTACTGCAAGGTGCTCAGATACTATGGTGATGTGGGCAGATTAAGAACCTTCATAGACTAGAAAAGCCAAGTGATGGAATAGGTAAAAACTTGAAATCCATGGGCCAGATCCTCAGGACTGTCCAATTGACACCCAGAAATGTTATGAGCCAACTTTGCAGTACATGATCCTTATCTGCCAGGTGGTTGGAAGAGCACTTCTACATCTGCTCGAAGTTGCATCAACTGCAACAGTGGCCAAGATGCCATGTTGGCAGGCAGAGGTCACTGGAATTTAGGGATACTCCAGACTAAGGCTTCTTGGGAATTTTCCAATGAAACATTTTTGATTTTTATATGTCAGGAAATGCTGATTCATTGAGATTGAAACGGTTCACAAGAAAGAGATGATTTTGACAAATCCTCCAATTCCCAAACTTTTTTGAAGTTTTGAAATTGTTTAACATATCCTGTTTTGACATTTTCAAAAGAATTAGTTTTCTTTTGTGGTTCGAAATGACTTTTAATTTGGAAATTTTTGATAATTTATATTAAAAGGTTTTTTTTTTAAATATTGTAATAAAAGAAAAATGCTTAGAAATGATCTAAATGAATATTTTGATTCACCTGATCCTATTGTTTTTCAGGTTATCAGTCTGCAACGTTTTCAAGATTTCCACTTTTCATCCTGATTCAAGAAAAAATTACAAAATCTTGAAAATTCGCATGGGATGGAAAAAACATTGCTACCCAGCTCTATTCCAGACATTCACTCACCTATCCCTAGCCATGCTCCCTTATTAGAGGCTGCAGAAGGAAGGGATGGTAGCATAGAGGTGACTGTTGGCTGTTAGCATAGAGGATTCAGAGACACCAGGTGAATTCACAGCTGGTTTGTTTCAAGTTGCTAGAGCAGTGTACTGCATACTGAATTGTCCTGAACATCTAATTTCTTGTCTGGATCCAGTTTTGGACAATACACCACAGAGGCACAGGACCATACCAAGCCCCAAGAAGGGGGACTGTTGTAATAATTGAAGCTTATGCTTCAGGTGTTCAGCTGATCACCAGCAGGAGTCAGGGAGGGGTTTTTATTTTCCCTCCAATGTATTCTGGGAGGGTTTTTTTAACCTCCTTCCTCTGAAGCATCAGGAAAGGCCATGGCTGGAGATTGGACATTGGAGGAGGAGGCCAGGGCTATAAGGTGGCACCAGGCATTCTCTGTCTCAGGGGCTTGGCTGGTTGGTTCGTGCTTACATGCTCAGAGTCCAACCTAATCGGCATATGTGGGGTTTGGAAGGAATTTTCCCCCAGGTCAGATTAGCAGTGAACTGAGCTTTTTTTTACCTTCTTCTTCTGCAGCATATGGTTGTGGGTCACTTGCCAGGATTATCTGGGTATATCACTTAATGAGTTCACTGCCATTTCAGGGGCCTTGGGCACTGGTACACCTTGATTCCGCTGATTCTGTTTCTAGCACATAATTGTTTGTCTCTTGTGAGCTGTAATACTTTGGCCTAATTTCAGTTTTTGGGATTAGTGTGCAGGTGCTGGTGGTCTGTGATATACAGGAGGTCAGACTAGATGATCTGGTGGTCCCTTCTGGCCTTAAGCGCTAGGATTTAACACAACAAGGTCTAATAGAACAATGACTCCTCGCTCAATTGAAAGTATATATAAAGCTTATGGCAAACATTAGTTTGAAACCGAAGGGAGAAGCCACTTAAACCCCCAAACCTGATAATTTCTTAACCACAAAATGGAAAACCTGACTTGGAGCTCAATTCAGCCAAGGCATGGGTCAGATACAATGGCACAGGCAGCTTTTTTCACAGTCCCCTTCCCCCACAAATACCCTGTTTGGGTGGTAAAAGGAGAATGCAAAATGCAAGACCCGAGTGCCTGCTTCTTTTAAGCTCTGTGACAGAATGACAACTTTAAAGGGGAATGGTAGGGTGACCAGATAGCAAGTGTGAAAAATCGGGACAGGTGGTGGGGGGTAATAGGCCTCTATATAAGAAAAAGCCACAAATATCGGGACTGTCCCTATAAAATCGGGACATCTGGTCACCCTAGGGAATGGTAAGTTAAACTGCTTTAAGTATCACGGTGGTATTTGAGAGCAGTTCCATTCAGAGAAATGGAATAAATGTTGGGTGTTTGTTGTAGAGCATTAACCATATTACTTTTGATACAAATAAACACAGGGAAGCAATATGAGGCAATAAGGTCTGAAATATAACCTTCCTTTATAAGGTAAAGGTCAACTCTCAAGGCACACATTATCTATTTTATTTAAACTGATATAATCTACAGCCCTGGATGGTATTTATTCACCTTTTCTCTTTTTCTTTTGTCACCTGATTTTGGGCCCCTGGCAGCCTTCCTCTTCCAGGCTTTGCCATCCTCCCCTGCCACAAAAGAAAAGAGCAAACTGGAAAGCTGAAAATTTCTATTCAACCATCTCCAACCTTAAATGAACCTTCTGGTACTTTGCAGGAAAAATAAAGGGCCAGGCAATCTTTAAAGCATCTTACTTTAAGTATACTCCTCTGAGTATAGCAGTACCCTCAGGAGACGTGACCCTAACTTGGCTGTAAATCACACTTGATTCTATGAGATGTGCTTTTCCCCTTATCTTTAGAACATATATGGTACTAAAGTACGTTATTAAGTCACACATACTCCTACTATACACATGGACCTTACAGGCCACTGATTTTAACATCCCCGTCCTAATGAACAGGCTGTGTAAGTGCCTATCATTCTGGCAAAAGTGACTAAGAATCTTAGGAAAAATTAGGTTACTTTAGAGTAAAGAATAGGGTGGGAGAAAACAGTAATTATCCCTCTATGACTCTTTTCTCCATGCCCCAATCTCTCAACCCCCTTCCAATCTATCTCCTTTGCCACCCTGTCCTCCCACCACCGGCCTTAAAGCCTGACACTGTGCAAAGGAAACATCTAACAATTTCAATTCAGATTGTTTTGGTAATAAGAAGCAATGTACCTAACTTCCCAGCAAGACAGTTCAATAATGTAACATGCAGTTCCAGTACAGGAGGAGTGCTGGTTAATTGCATAACAGTCTGGGTGTTGGAGAATTCAAACGAGAGCTATCTTCATGGATTAGAAGCGCCTTTCTTGCACCATTTCCAAGTTTGTTGTCACTCATAATATTTGAAGAAATACTTCATGGACCAATAACGCAGCTGTCCCAAACTGTTCCACAGGAGCTGTCAGCCACCCTATTAAATACACTTACTGACACTGGCCACAGCTGACTATCTTTAAACACACCAGTCTTAGAGTAAAAAATGGTTTTATTGACGGATTTACTGGGCATACTTCAATATTAAAATACTAAATAAATAATGTCATGTTTCACTTTAAAATATTAAAATGCAACTATATCTATCTGGACTCAGTTTGGAGACATGCATTCATCTGTTTAGATGCCGCAATTGGAAATCTGGCTCAGCACTTGCCAGTAATGTGCATCTCCTAATGAATAGGGAATGATCACATTCCATATTTTCAATTGCTAATATGCATTAAAGGTACAGTACCTATTAAGTATAAACCGTAAAAAAAAAAAATAATAATAAAGTATATGCCATTCCCCTCCCCTGTTTGGGTTTATAATAAATGGTGCTTGAAAGCCATTGACTAGAAATATGCTGTACTGCATTGTTTGATATGCTGACTTTTGTATACTTATTGTATTTATACATGCAAATATGCATTTTATCACTTTTAAAATGTTACTGTATGAACACCTTCCAAAATTCAAATGGGTCCATCTTGTAGTCTCACTCCTCCTTGCCTAGATGTGAAGTTAGGTTTATTTTTAAAATAGTATCATTTTTTACTACTGCTGTTACTGTTAATAAGCTATGATGAACAGATAAATTTTCCATTTCACCATGAAGTGGTGAGGATGGTGACCAATTTAATCTCTCATGGAAGGGAGTTCCTGGGTTATGGGATGCCAAAGGGAAGCCACCAAGAAAGCTCTGATACCCTGATCTCATTAGTCTCACCGTTGCAATTGCTCACTCCATTTTACCTGGGGTTCAAAGCTGTCATAAAAGGTCATGGTCATGGAGAGACAGGCTGTCTGTAAAGTTGTCTAGGTTCAACCCACTTCTTCGTAGCATATGCGGAACATGCCTCACGTGGCACATGACCAGGGTTCATCACCGAATATGGTCCACTGGTTGGATCATTAGCTTCCCCGGCTTAGGCCAGGTACTGAAGGTTAGGACCAGAACTTTGAATTTAATAAGGCACTCTATAGGGAGCCTTTACATTATCCAGAGCAGTGGCATGATGTTTGCAGATTGTTCTGTGTTGCTTAGCATTTGAGTGCATCATAATGAATCAAGATTTTTAGGAGCTGTTGTTGCAACTGCCAGGTACAGTGCAAGGCTGGAGGTGACAAATGCCAGGATCACTATGGCCAGCAGGCTACAGATTTAAGGTTCTGAGGGTAGAACCCCTAGAGTGACAGCAGTGATGGGATTTGGCAAATGAGTCTTCACACTAACATCCAGTCCATCTTGCCTAGGTTTAGCTTCAGCTTGCGGTCTTCCTGCAGACACGGATGTCATTTAGGCCCTGGGACAGCTGGGAGGTAATACTGTTATTATTTTATATGAGTAGCTGAGAGACTAGAATGGCAAGCATTATGCAACCTTAGCTCCAACAGATGCTCCTGTTCCTGCTGTAATAGATTTTAAAATGTATCATTTTAATAGTGCCTTTCATCTCTAAGGATCCCATTGTGCTTTATAAAGTTTATACATATAGCACCACTGAAATTCAGCCACTTTTTTTGGCTTTGGACACCAGAGCAAATTGCTCCTCTTATGAAATGTGCCACAGAATCTTTAATGTCCTGTCCAGACCAAATAGAGATGACATCATTTTTTCAGGTGTTCACAGAACTCAATTTCTTTACTCCACAAGAATTAAGATTTGGCTCCAGCGGAATTTGAATTAGTGGACCCAGGAATCCTAGGTGCTTCAAACCTGTTATGTAGATCACTAATCCCATTCTAGGGAGTCCCAGACATTTAAGGATGGTCTGTTCTTCTTGTCCCTCCATCCTGAACAACGTTGGGAACCAAGATAGTTGTGACACCACTCTTTAACCATTCCTCATTATATCAAGGCAATTCAAACAGGGTCATGGGTCTTTGATCTACAGTATTGCTTCCTTCTTGTTTGAAACTGCCAAATCTTTCCCACATTCCCATAACTCATGACAACAAACGCAGCAGCTGTCCACTCTGCTTCTTAACTAATAACTTCTGTTCAGAGTGGGAGGAAAAAGCAGCTTTGTATTAGTGCAAGATTTTCTGTTAGAAGTGCTTACTTCACGTTTAGCCCATTCCTTCACTCCTAAACCGATAATACTCTCGTTCGCTCTCTCCTCCGTTCTCTCTGTTTTTCCCCTTCTCCTTTTCTGGGCATAAGTAAAAGCAGAACTTTGCTGCCTTTGTGATTATTAGCAACATGGGGTTCATACTGATTAGTCCTAGCAGCACAAGGTTAATGAGTTAAGTGCACTTATTCAATTAAGCCACCTCTTTGCTTCAGCGTACATAAATTTTAACCTGATCACTTCAACATTACCTTTGGCACTATTTAGTAATAGAATAAATTGGATTATAAGAAAAATGAATGCCTTCTTGGGTTCTTAAGCACGTGTGTATTTCATTTGCCCTCAGTAAAATAAACAAATGGAGATTGTGGAAAACAACAAGGAGTCTGGTGGCACCTTAAAGACTAACAGATTTATTTGGGCATAAGCTTTCGTGGGTAAAAACCTCACTTCTTCGGATGCATCCGAAGAAGTGAGGTTTTTACCCACGAAAGCTTATGCCCAAATAAATCTGTTAGTCTTTAAGGTGCCACCAGACTCCTTGTTGTTTTTGTAGATACAGACTAACATGGATACCCCCTGATACTTGACACCATGCAAGGAGATTTTGGAGCGTCAGTTGCCTATGTGCAGTTTATAGAATTGTCTGTTATGGATTGTATGGAATCCTGTTGGGTCTCAACAAGCCTAATGCTTCCTTCCAATTGGATCTATTAGCAACTTCAGTCTGTTTTCAGTGCAGGTTATTTATTAACACACAATTGCAGATAATATCACATCTCAGAATGCCCAGAGAATATGGCATTTTTAAAGTTGCTGCTTGAATACATACAGTGGAAAGGAACATGCCACCTTTCCTCGATAGAGATGTATGTTGCTCAGTTGCAAAATATGGCAATTTTCTTTCTTCAAAACTGTAAAGCAGGCATGGTATTTTCCTAGAACAAATCACCGTGCTACATGGGAGAGTGACTGACGGGTGCAGTTTACAACATCATTTTGCAAAGTAGAACAAAGAAACCTGAGAGCTGTTGGGACCAAATATTGGCTATTTGCTTCTGTCAACAGTTAGCTGAAAAAAATTATTGGGTCCTGCAGTTTTAGTGACCCGTATTTCTGTGCAATGAATCACTGATACTAAAAACATGTCCTCTGCTGGATGCCAAGTGATTCTATTTCATTGCAAGCATTATGTATGAATCTACTTAATTAAAAGGTGGACTTTTTGAATGGTACTACTCATAAGCATAGCTAGCAGTATGACATTTATACACCCATTGGCTGATCAGTAACTAACCACATGCAGTATACCTATCATTTCATAGGCTAGACATACTCTTACACATGATCAAATAACAAACATAAGTGGTAAGTGTGATAACAGATATACACTGGGTATATTACAGTCAGAAGATGGTGGATGAAGAATAAAGAAAAACAAACAATAATTCCATAAGGATTGTTTCACCTATTAAGTAAAAATTGCATGGCATAGTATGGCATTCCTGGTATATACCTTGCTGTCCTTATTAAATATATGAGTGTCACAATTCAGGTACAACTGCACCTGTATTCCCCCCCCTCTGTGGTCCCTTCAGGGTACCCACTTTAGGCTCCTAGCCCCTCAGCCACCACCTCTCTTGGAAAGAGATGCACGTCTCTCTCCATCTTGACCGGGGGTTTTCCAGGCTGCACAGTTCCCTTCCTACACTGTGATATACCCAGAAAGCCAGACTGCCTAAATAGGCCAGCTTCTGTGCATTGCTTTCTCTCCAGAGGTCATGAGTAATATAACGGCCCGCAGTTATAATTTACCCTCACAGCCAAATAAGCAAGCGCATTCATGTGTAAGTTGAATGCATTACAGAGAACACATATTAGAAACAATAGAAAGAACCTACAGGCATGCTGAAAAGCTTATCAAAGGTCACTCTCAGGCTCTGGTCTAAACCCACAACTGTGTTTTCCCCATGGTTACAAGTTCATAACTATCTCAGATTCAGAATCAGAACAATCATGAATAGTTCAATCTTTCCTTTATACAGCTTGGGTCTGTGATCTTGGCCTCATGTAATAGGTAATCAGCAGGCAATGGCTCACGCCTCAGGGGGTAGCTTCTAAAGGCAAGGTTTTTGCATAACCGGAGGTGGGGAATTTGCATTCACTTCCCTCTAGATATATCCCAGGAAATCCTCCTCATACGCATTGTCCCAAAAGTCTATTCTTGTGTAGCACGTTGTTGTTCAATATAGTGCTTTGATCATCCAGGCTTTACACCACATCTCTCCCTAGAGAGGCTGCATACTGTCCTGGCCCACAATAATATATAAACTTTGCATTTACTACAATAAACCCCAGAGATACTAACACTCAATTCAATAAAGGTTTCCAAGCATATTGCAGGAAATTACTATATCTGTGACAATGACCCTATATGGTTTTGATGGGTGGAGCACTTAGTACGGTGCGGCAACAAAGCTCACGTGAAAAGAAGCCAGTCAGTGGCAAAATAGCTTAAAATCTCCATATATTCTACCATTTGCTATATATGCCTGATACAAAGTATCCTATGGGTTATGGTGGTTTTACTCTAAAACTGTCTATCAGTTTTCATGGTTCCTTCCTTTAAAATCTACGGGTGAAATCCTAGGCGGGTACTTCTAACTTTATTAAAACTTTGCCCATTGGTGACCTCTTGCTATTGAGAGTGTCACCCAATATTCTACATACTGCTCTCCCCATATTGCATATTACTATCTTTCCTTTTAAGACTTCATTCTCCCTAATTACATTTCTTTGACTTAGTCTTTAGCCTGTCCTCAATAGGGCTCAAACAGCTAACCTTCCACAATTCATGTTTTCTTCAAAGGGAGCCAAATAGATATTTTCATTTGTTCATTTTTCATAGGAAGAATCAAAACTGCAGTACTTTAAAGTCTTACATAGAATGAGTTCAAATTAAAATGGACCTCAAGTTCCCATTCACATTTGGCAGGTTGATCTCATCTAGGATCTTGATACATATCTTTACTTGCTGATCTATCTTTGGTGAGATCTCCTAGAATCAAGATCTTCAAACTTCACTTTGTTCAGATGCCGTGGCAGCACACATAGACAGTACATCCCTCCTGTACTATCTCCACTACACCAGCCTCCGGTTCTGAATTACAACTTCTAGCATATGTCGGCTCTGGTTTACTAGGCTTTAAAAGGTAGCTCTTGCTTACTGTACCTTATGAACTGTTTTCCCCTTCCATCATTGGGACTAGTTTTGAAGTTTACTGGTACTGACTTATAAAAATTCCTTCTTGGCACATGTAACCCCACTGTGAAACTGGCTACTGTGCAACTGTGACACAAGCGTATTGTAAGTGTCAAGTCGCAGGGTGAAAGTGCTCTCACCTGCTAATTCAGCCTGTGGAAACTTCTGCATCACACGCTTTTATAAGTAGACACAACATGCATCCTTTGGTTAAGGCCTATTTTTAATTAACAATTTGGCACAGATTGGCAGATTGTTCATAGAAAAGCCTGTGGACACCTGATATTTTTACTTTTTTAAAAAGCTAAAGGATGTTCCATTCCTCTTCTCTATTTTACTAATAAAACTCAGATTTTTGAAACTGGATTTCACTTTATTTTGAACTTGTATTTGATAATAAAACCAGTTTTTTCTTGTTGGTAACAACTGGTTTCGAAGTCACATTAGCATTCTCTTACAGTATGCTCATGAAAACACCGAGGTTCAATTCCAGAGTGTCTGGATCTTGATTTAGTTATATGTTATCACAAACATCTGTAGCAGTGAAAATAGATGCCCTATTAAATGTAGATCAAAAGAGATTACCTTTGATTTAAAGAATAGATAATTCTGTTCATTTTAAAGGAATAACAGTACAATATTTTTCCCATATGGGCTTGCAACTTGCCCTTTAAATGGCAGCAAGTGGGCAGAACTAAGTTTCACACCTAAAAGAAAGTGGTGTAGTCACAGACCCTTATAAATAGACCTTACCTTCCCCTCCTATCTGATATTTAGAAATATACTAGGAAAGACAAGGACACTTGGAATATAGCAAATTGTTTTCATGTTCTCAACAGGGAATAGCTAAATCCAGTATGTTAGATGCATATTAACATATCATGTGCTATAATCAGAAGAGACCTTATGTCTGTGTATATTCAATTACTGAGCCAAACACCTTTTGCAAAATGCAACTCCTGTGAACCTTGGAGCCAGACAAAGTCCAGTACATTATTTCCAAAACTGGAGTATCGCAGCCAGCAATGGTCAGAAAGGAAAGCTTTTAGATTTTCCAGTAGACAGAGAAAATCCTAAAAGCAGATATCTCAGCAGAAGTAGTAAGAGAAGACCTGTATCTTACTTTAGGTTCTGACTCAAAACCCAGATCTTCTGAATGAGTCTTTCTTTGAAAGGGAAGACGAGGAAAACATAATTTTGGACAATCAAGACAAGAATTTTACTCCCATTGTCCTGTGCCAGAAGCAAATGGAGCGGGGTGCCAGGAAAGAAGTCTACAGAAGTACAGGAGGTCTGAACCTCACTGAGGTCTTTTATAACTGGCCCTTCTCCTGAAGAGGTGGTTAGATGGGAAAGCCAAATATAAAGTGATATGTCCCACGCAGAGAAAATCCACAAAGTACGTGGAGCTGCAGGCTGCTTCTCTATCAGGCCAGTCTCAAGGTAGGATTCTTGTAAAAGTCAGTGAAGAAGGGAAGATATGCCCTATTTTGAGGAGTCTATGACTTCTTTTGGTTGCCAAAAATTAGCTCCACTCAGCTGACGGGAGGTAAAGGGTTAATGTTTTTTAACAATATATTGATCACCCATTTGTAAACAACACTGCAACTTCATTTCACAGTTTAGAACTATCAAAATATCTGGAATGAAAGGGTTACATTTAATCTTTTAGGGCTTAAGGGTAAGAGAGATGGTTGAAGGTGGTCAAAGTCATATGCGTCAGATTAAAGTTTGCATATACACAGGCATTGGCTGTAGAGGAACACAACTGAGATCCTGGGAGTTACTGGGAAAATATGCTGCATTTTTATTTAGAAAAGATTCAGTGCAACTGCATTGGTGAAGCCGGAAGCTTTTCTGTGAGTTTTGCTTTCCCATGCAGCTCTCTGTAATAAGCGCGAGGAGGAGAAGATTGATATATTACCCCACTGTATCACAGTCTATGTTATTACGTATTTGCTATAAATGACAAAGTTGGAGAACAGAGATATCCCTGTTAAGTGCCATGCAAACTGTGAATAATATTAGGATAATTTAGAGACTTGTAAAGAATCAAAGGCTTTGAGTGGTTCACAAATATAATGGTACTTTCAGAATATTCACATGCTGACTCCAACCTTAAAATTCAGCAGTGCTGGGAAGAAACAAAGTGAAGGGGAGCAGATAAACGTGAACACCCTCTCCTCTCGTTTTCTTTATTTTCCTTTCACTCTTATTATGTGTATATTGCACTAATGCCTAAAGGTCAGGGATCAAGTCCCCACTTGGCTAAAAATGGCCTCTGCCTGCCCCATACATTGAGACACAACTGGTAGGTACAAAATGGGGATCAAGAGGAAAGTATAAAGTATCAATGAGATGATTATGTAACCAGCCACAGCACATCAATTACCTTGCCATTAGCCAACCTTCTTTTTAAAATACAATACTTTGGACAGCCTTTCTGGAAATAGCCAGCTACGTCTTTAGCCATTACAAACTTGCGGGATATCCAGAAACAACAATGTCGTCTAGAACTGGTTGGGTTTTTTTTGTTTGTTTGTTTTTTTCTGCAGGAAAATAAAAGCCTCACATTAAGAAATTCATAGATTTTTTATGGCCAGAAGGGGCCAATAGATCATCTAGTCTGACCGTATCATAGGCCATTAAATTTCACTCAGGTACCCGTGTATTGAGCCCATACCTTGTGTTTCACTAAACCATGTCTTCAGGAAAGGTATATAGTCTTCACCTGAAGACATCAAGAGACGGAGAATCCACCACTCCCCACTGTAGTTTATTCCGTTAGTTGCTCACTCTCACTGTTAAAAATCTGTGTCATATTTCTAATTTTAATTTGTCTGGCTTCTGCTTCTGGCCATCGGTTCTTGTTATTCCTTTCTCCATTGGCAAAAGCCCTTTCATACCAGGTATTTTCTTCCCGTGAAGATACTTACACACTGTAATCAAGTCACCTCTCAATCTCCTTTTTGATAAACTAAACAGATTGAAATCTTTCAGTCTCTCACTGAGGCATTTTCACCAGCTCTTGAATCATTTTTGTGGCTCTTTTCTGGACAACAATTTTTCAACAGCCTTTTAAAAATGTTGACACCAGAACTGTACACAATGTTCCAGTATCAGTCTCACCAATTCTGCATACCGAGGCAAAATCATCTCCCTGCTCCTACTTGCTACTCCCCTGTTTATACATCCAAGGATCACACTAGCCCTTTTCTGCCATAGCATCACACTGGCAGCTTATGTTCAGTTGCTTTTTCACTATATTCCCTGAAATCCTTTTCAGACTCACTGCTTTCCAGGATACTATCCCCAGGGCCGGCGCTACCATTTTTGCCGCCCCAGGCAACAGCAACAACAACAAAAAAAGCCGCTCAGACTGCCATCCGAACTGCCGAAGCAAAACAAAACAAAAGCCGCTCGGACTGCCGAAGCAAAAAAAAAAAAAAAAAGCCGCCTGGACTGTGCCGCTCCAAGAATGGACAGAATGCCGCCCCTTAGCCTGTGCCGCCCCAGGCACGTGCTTCCCCCGCTAGTGCCTGGACTGTCCCCCATTATATAGATATGGCCTGCATTTCCTAGATGTATAAGCTTGCAATTGGCTGTATTAAAAAGCATAGTTTGAATGGGCCTAATTTACCAAGCAATCCAGATCACTCTGTATGACTGCCCTGTCCTCATCATTATTAATCCCTCTACCAATCTTCTGATCATCAGCAAGTTTTATCACCAGTGATTTTATATTTACTTCCAGATTGATAAAATCATTGATAAAAATGTTGAATAGCAAGTTCTTAATCCAGTTAACATGTTCTTTATTTTATAGTATAAATAAATAGCACTGTATAGTGCAAATAATATCACCTGGATCGATCGGTCTTCAGCTGTTGTTAAGACTGCGCCGATCACAACACATCCGCCATTCTTCTCGCAGTCTTGCCTTTCTTCTCCATAATGTATAATAATAAAATAATAACATTGCAAAATGCTAATTTTTTAATCAGAATGTTGTCTGGTACTAAGTCAAACAACTTACTAAATCTTAAGTATATTACATATATGAAGTTACCTTAATCAACCAAACCTGCAATCTCATCAAAATATAAAATCAGGTTGGTTGACACTAACCATGGCTACTTTCACTCAATGTGACTCAATGAAGATTAAGAAAACATCAAAACAAAAAAGAACAACAGTAAGATATCCATGACTATTCCCAGTGTATGTGTCTCCTCTGACAACCTGAATTAAAGTGAACATACAATGGCAGCCTGTCTTGCAGACAGCACAGCCCTTACATGTTTAAAGGTGCAATACACAGCAAACAAAGGGATATCAGTTACACTGCTGAATACACCACAGTTGGATGGAGAAATTCCAGGAACTGCCTAATGAGAGAAGAAACTAATGCCCCCAGCACTGGGTGATATTTTTGCTTCTTCCAAAAATATGAGTGTTCTGTACTATGTACAAATATCACATGGGTTGCTATAGGCCCCTATCTGATGTATGCATTTATTTATCTGTACATGTTGGGAAAGTAGAAAGGCCAAAGATAAGAGCTTCTGCTAGATTACTAAGGATTTCCTGCTCCAAACTAGGGCCCCATTTCTGCCACTGCATGCACACAAATGGACTTTCATCAGGGATCCATCATTATAGTATTGGGGCATAAGTTAAGACCTCCTGCAACCTATACTATAGCTTGCTTCACAGTGAAGTAAGTTCTGCTCCACACTTCCAGTTGCAGATCAAGAACAAAATAAAACAACCCCCGCCACACACACACACACACACACACCAAACCAACCAACCAACCAAAGTTTTTATGGGAAAGAAATGAACTTTTTCAGCCCCCTTTATGAATGAGTCTCTGGCATGTGCTGCATACTTTCCCTATTTTCCTCAGAACCAGGAGTAAAAGTCTTTCCATTGAAATGCTAATGGAGGAGTAAACTGTATAATAAGACTGCATCCCCCCTGGGCCTACATATAATTTACACATAAAATGAAATTGCACATGGCCTTGTTTCATAGCATATTTATTTAATTATCATTCTTAAAAAGCTTTTTTCAATTAATTTTCAATATTTAAAAAAGGAATAAAAATGTCAATTTATCTGTGTACCTGATAATTAAATATAGTTTGGGGAATAATTACATTATCTAATAGCAGAAATTTGTCCGGCTCTAATAACTAACGGTTAGCAATGATTTTGCTAATTTCTTTCTTCTCTGAGGACTCTAATTCAGTAGAAGTTCAGACTCTGCAGGTGTCAGTCACTCTACTCTCATGGTACCATATCTCAAGTCAGAAATGCCTGTCTCTTCCCTGAAAAGGAAAGCTCTCCTTGTTATGCCCATCTTCATCTTTGTAAATAGATCCATGCTGTCCTGCCTTCCTCTCAGCAGGTCACCTATGCAAGATGGGCAGTTCTGGCTCTCTTGGTACACAGAGAACACAGCTCTATTGTATGGGTAAAAAGGTGATACTTTATTGAGATTGCTGGATAGAGCTCTCCCTATTGTCACCACAAGGGGGCCCAAATGAAACTGTGTTGACTCATCTCTTGCCCAGTGTCTCCATTTAAGTCACAGCTTGGACCAAACAGTAGTGAAATGGACTTCTGACCTCAGTAGACTTCTCTAGCATCTAGCATTTGGAGCAGAAGGAGTGGTCTGATGCTAACAGACTACTGCTAGAAAGAGTAATGCTTATTTCAAAAGTGCTATTATATCCTCATAATGTGACACAACTTCCCAGCTGTTTAGGCATTCAGTCAAGAGTATGTGTGGTTAAATGGATTGTGGGCTCAACCCCATTTTGTAATGAAGGCAGCAGTCTGGGTAGATAAAACTAAACAAGTTCCTGTTTGACTATCTCATGAGAGGCAGTTTCTGTTTATCACAGCTAGCCTAGAGCACCCTGTTCTTATGGATGAGTCTGTATGTATTAAAGCAAATAGGGAAGAAGTAGTATAATGCATTTTCCCATTCATGGAAAGACTGAGTACAGTATGCTTTGGGGCAATCAGAGAGCATAAGGGAAAAGGGATATTGACAGATCAATGACAATGCTTCTCAGTAGGCTTTTCCTGAATCACAGTTACTGGTTTCAAGTCACAGGCCAGTCTCTTGCTGCCTCTTTCTAGGAACAAAACTGGGATAATGGGGTTTCAGGTCAAGCACTTAAGTAAATGTGTTCCCTCAAGTGTCTAGCAAGGTAAAGCTCAGCCCACTTCCCTCAGCCCACCAAATATCTCAAAGCAAAAGCTTAGCTTCCTCAGCCAATGCTTCCCAACAGGAATGTGAGGTTTGTCTAAGACGAAGTTCTTACAAAGAAATGCTAGTCTTTCCCTCAGCCACGTAGGGAGGACGCCTATGCTCTGCAAGCCTTTTTCTCCTTGTGCCGTCCCTGCTTCTGATTTATATCACTTCACTCTCTAGTTAATTAGACCTGTGCTGACAATTAAGCTTGTTAACATTCCCCTCATAGAAGGACTTCTGTCCAATTAGACTGGTTGTCCCATTACACTCAGCCAGCAGATAAAGTGGCTGTCCTCCTCTTCAGTCTCAACAACTTCTGTAGGGATGCCTAGTAGTAAGGGGTTTAGGGTTTTTTAACTCCTAGGCTGCTAGCGATTACGGAACAAATCACTTCCAATACTCATACTATCAGGCAAGATTGCAGGCCAGCCAGGAAGAGGAAGAAAGAGAGTCAGTTACCTGGCCAGAGGAGTATCCAAAGGAGAGTGGAAATTTTATGACTCTTTTGTTACTGTGAAAGTTGGAAGGTGGTGAACAACAACCTCCACATCAGAGATGTCATGTGAAGAAGAAGAGGCTGCCAGAGGTGGTGTGTGTGTCATGCACCCTGTCATAAAACCATAGATCAGTCCAATCAATGGGAGTTAGGGCCCAGATCCTCAGAAGTATTTAGGCTCCTAAATTCCATTGAAATTACTGGAAGTTAGGAGTCTAAATACCTTTGATAATCTAGGTCTAGGCTCCTAATCAGTTAAGGGACTCTTGAAAATCCCAGTAGGAACCTATCTATAACGTTAGGTGCCTAAATAACTTTGAAAATTTGGCCCTAAATACTTTGTGTGACAGTGAGCCATGTTAAGTCTCTGTTGCTCATGTGAGCAGTATTTAGCATGGGTGTGGAAGCCTTAGGCACCCAGTGTGGAACAAATGACAGACAATATAGCTAGGTACTTAATTGCTAGCTAGGTACTAAACTGCAATAATGTCTCAAAAATAAATGTAGCTCCGGCACTTGTAAAACAAACTACATTTAATTGTTAAGAGATAGATTAGATGTGCAGGGCAGTATAAAGTACCAGTACTATGTTAATTATGGGTGAACCTCAAAAGTTTCTAATGCAACAAATGTTTTGTTTTTCTGTTTACCTCACACATCCAAAGAATTGGGCTCAATGGTTAACCCTTTATATATATTTTTAAATGAGTTATAATTTAGATTTAGAGAAGCAACAAGGTAAGAAAGAGCAAAAATAAAGCCTCCATGGGACAGCACAGTTTGTCTCTATAACATGCTGCATCCACTTTGCATCATAAAATGGTAGCTTCCCTCTGTATACTGCAGATCCCTGGACATGTAAAGGTCCATTACAAACATAAGTGTAATATTTACATATTGAAGCTACATACATCACCTGCCCTAATCCCAATTCCACTTCAGCTCATCTAATTGCCTCAGCTATAGCAGAGTTACATACCCAAGGTCTTAATTCCAGCAGCAACCAACCATCCAATGGATGAGCCTTCATGCGTCAATTCATTTCTCTGTGCCTGTTTCACTTCATTCCCCTTGTCTGAAACTCTGCTTATATTTGGGTCACTAATTGTTATTATTTTCAGTACTGCTAACCTGGGTGGTCTGCTTATGGAATTCTATATGGTAGTATGGATGGTATTTCATTTCTTAACAGCACAGACCTGAATCTAGAGGAAAAAGTCATGGTTGAATAAACCATGAAGAAGGAAGGTGGCCTGGGCTGGTTTGTCTCACTAAGTGAGTGTTCCATAATTAGTTTAGGAATGAAATGGACACCAATGCATGGGAAATGTATTAGGATGTGTTACCCTAGGCAAAAACTTGTCTGCTCTGTGCCTCAGTTTCCCCATCTGTAACATAGTTCTAAATGTTGAGCTGATAAAAAAATGTGGCGAATAAAAATCCCACATACTTTCAACTAGCTCTTGTTATAGTGATTCTTACTCATCTGTGTACAGGGTTATGAGCAGTACAGTTGAAAAGTACTGAATTGATGCTCAATATTACTATCTATCATCAGTGGCCCAAAGCAGGTTCTGGAAGATATTACTGAAAAGAATTCACATTGGTTTTCAGACAGTATTTTGGGTATTTATTACTTTTATGCATTATTAATTACGATTTAGGGCCTGATCCTGCTCTCAGAGAAGTCAGTGCCAAAATTCCCATTGACTTTAGTGGCATAAGATCAGATCCTTAGATTAAATGGGGCATGGAGAATGTCTCTGTCTGGATTTGTACAGTGCCAAGCACACTGTCAGTGCTTACCAATTTAAAAGATAAACCATCCCCCTGTTCTCATTGTGATTAGCACAGCACAACAATAGGTCCCAATTCTGCAAACATTTACATACATGCTTAACTTTACTCTCATGTGAGTAATGATTGGGTGGCAGGGATAGCTCAGTGGTTTGAGCATGGGCCTGTTAAACTCAAGGTTGTGAGTTCAATCCTTGAGGGGGCCACTTAGAGATCTGGGGCAAAATCAGTACTTGGTCCTGCTAGTGAAGGGAGGGGGGCTGAACTCAATGACCTTTCAAGGTCCCTTCCAGTTCTAGGAGATAGCATATCTCCATTATATTTAAAAAAAAAACACACATTGAAGCCAATGGAACTCTTCTTCTGCTTAAAATTAAGCATGTACCTAAGTCTTTCCAGGTTTGGGAACTTGTTAAAAACATCATAAATTGTTATGGAGTCATCGATTCCAAGGCCAAAAGGAACCATGTGATCATCTAGTCTGACCTCCTGTATGACACAGGCCATAGAACTTCCCCAAAATAATACCTAGAGCAGATCTTTTAGAAAAACACCCAATCTTGATTTAAAAATTGTCAGTGATGGAGAATCCACCATGACCTCTGGTAAATGTTCTAATGGTTAACTACTTTCATTGTTAAAATGTATGCCTTATTTCCAGTCTGAATTTGCCTACCTTCAACTTCCAGCCATTGGATCATGTTACACCTTTCTCCAATAGATTGAAGAGCCAGTTATTAAATATTTGTTCCCCATCTAGATACTTATATACTGTAGCCAAGTCACCCCTTAACCTTCTCTTTGTTAAGCTAAATAAACTGAGCTCCTTCAGTCTATCACTATCACTCATGTTTTCTAATCCTTTAATCATTCTTGTAGTTCTTCTCTGAACCCTCTCCAATTTATTAGCAACCTCCTTGAACTGTGGATACCAGAACTGGAGACAGTATTCCAGCAGCAGTCACACCAGTGCCAAATAGAGAGGTAAAATAGCCTCTCTACTCCTACATGAGATTTGATTGTTTATATATCAAAAGATCACACTAGCCCTTTTGACCACAGTGACATGCTGGGAGCTCATATTCAGCTGATTGTCCACTATGACACCCCACCCCGCAAATATTTTTCAGAGTCACTGTTTCCAAGATAGTTTCCCATTGTGTATGTCTGACCTCCGTTCTTTGTTCCTAGATGTATACATCTACATTTTTCCACATATTGTTTGCTTTCACCCAGTTTGATCGTTCTGTATTTCTGATAAGAAAATGACCATAAATACCCTCCTTAAAATTCAAAGAGAATATAACTAGCATAGGCGTGTATGTTCATTTCTGCGAATTACTGAAAATATCTAAGCATGTCTGTTATATAATGTTCTTCAAAAACAACAAGGAGTCTGGTGGCACCTTAAAGACTAACAGATTTATTTGGGCATTTTGGGATGCATCCGAAGAAGTGAGGTTTTTACCCACGAAAGCTTATGCCTAAAATAAATCTGTTAGTCTTTAAGGTGCCACCAGACTCCTTGTTGTTTTTGTAGATACAGACTAACACGGCTACTCCTTGATACTTGACATAATGTTCTTCACGTATGTCTACACTGCAGTTGGAAGTGTGATTGCAGCATGTTAGATGTACCTGAATTAGCTTTGATCTAGCTAGCCTGAATACTAATAGCAGGATTGCCTCAGGTGGCTAGCCCACACTGAAATCCATGCTGTGGTATCTTCATTGATGTTGGTACTTGCACTAGCTAGATTAAAGCTAACTTGGGTATGTCTATGTGTACTGCAATCACACCTCTGACTGCAGTGTAGATATATGCAGATAAACTGGTGTAATTTATCAGGGATCTATTCACAGAAATGAATGATTATTGAATTATACACAAGCATAAGAACATCAATTATCTTTCATGCTGTTTTAGACTGATTGTGGGTCACTTTCAAAGAAAGGCATTGGAAGAGTGTTCATAAAGAAGCCAATGTAGACACTCTTTAGCTTTGTTTCACTAACTTGAAGCTCAGCAATTCTCTGTCCTTTGTAGAGTATTAGCAATAGTTACAATACTGCCTTGAACAAATTAAAATTTAAGGACAGCTATTCTACTATGTCTTCCCAGAGGGCTAGCTCCTAATAATGTTTCATCGAAACTATGTTTTAATCTTGACTCTTGTTAAAAATAAAATACTGAGTACTGTTTTGGCTCTTAAAGCTATGCTACATTAAAAGTCCATCTAAATGCAATCAGTTTGATTAGCTCCTATAAAATTAAATTTACTCCAACTATCCTAACACAATTCTGTAGTCTAGATTTATCTTTAGGAACGACAACACCACTGCCAGGTCTCAGTGGACATTGTTGATGGAAGACTTGAGGCTGATTCTGCATGGTTAATACAGAAGAGATAAAAATAGACAACAATCACCTAGCATCAAGCAAGAAAAGATGATCCTTCCTTTCCCCTTGTCCCCATCCCTACCCCAATTCCACTGCAGATTGGCAGATCAGTGCAGAGTGCAGAACATAGAAAGGTGCATGGGAGGGTTGAGATGCGGAAGGAGGAGGATGTGCCGAGAAGTAGAGAATGATGGCATTGAGGAGGTTTAGGGTTAGGAAATGGCCTAAGGTAGGGAAAAGTGGAAAGAGTATCTAGGACAGTGGATCAAAAATGTGTTGTTGAAACATTTTTTGCATGTAAAATGGCTTTTGATAGAACAGCACTTTTTGTGACACAGTTTCTATTTTTTGAACATTTTGGGGTTTTCTTTGACAAAAAGAAAAAAAACAAAACTCTTTGATGCTGAAAACTGGGGGGGGGGGAGGGAATTTTCCATTGTGGGGTGTTCCCTTTTTGGGGTGGGGAACACGGGGGGAAATAAATAATTTGTCAAAATTTTTCCTGGTTTGGAAAAATAAAATAATGTCCTGACTGTCTCTAGTGTTGAGAGGTGAGAAGAAAGGGGAAGGGTGATGTGGGAGGGAAGGAGAGAAAAAAGAATAGGGGCAAAAAAGGAAGGAGAGAAAGAGAAGCTAAAAGGAAGGGATACAAGAGAACAGAGAAAGAGAAGAAAGCATGGGATAAGAAGTAAAGGACTGAGAGAAGAAACAAGATGAATAAACAACATGAGGAGGCAAAAAGAGAAAATGGAAGAAAGGAGAGGATGGGACAAAGGAACATTTTAGGGGAAAAGAAGGCTTCTTTGGCTTGGCCTAATGGCAAAAGTCACAGGAATTTCCATGTTTATAGGCTGGCCAAGAAATTGTAGATCCTCTGCTCCTCTGGCTTTGGGAATCAATTCACCTGAGTTATGCTCATCCTCCTGGAGGTATAATGGCAAGGCTTTGGAGCTTTCTTTGGAGCCAATAAAAAGTATTAACAATGAAATGCAAAGTGGGAAGAGGGGGAAGAATGCCACTGTGCCCATTCAGCTTGCTTCACCAGTTGAGTTCAATATACGGCCATAAATATAGGGCCATGTCCTGCACAATGGCCCTGGGAGTTCAAGTCAGAAATTCATCATGCCCCCGCATCCCCACAGAATGGTGAGGAGAGAGGAGATGCAAGAGGAGTCTTTTATTTTTACTCCAAAGTAATGGGCAAAAATGAACTGCTTTCTGTCCCCTCATCCCCTTGTGCTCTGTCTCCCCACAGCTCTCCTGTGCTCTGCCCCACCCCCACCAAAGCTCCCCTGTGTTCCCCCAGCTCTGTCCTCCCTGCTACCCATGTGCTATCCTCTTCCCCCACAGCTCCCCTGTGCTCTCTCAGCTCTGCCTCCACTTCTGCTGCCCTGTGGTCTCCCAGGGCTGTTCCCCACCAGCTCCCTCTCAACTTCTCCTGCTCCCAGGAGTGCCATTTCAGATTGGGGGGGGGGGAACTTTAACCATGATTCCTGGGGCTACTTAGGCACTTGAAAACTCTAGTTTTTTTGGCAGAGAACTTAGCAATTAGTTGACAGGAGCCCTGTATCTAATTCTTTTATAAAAGAAGGAAAATTAAATAAATATTAGACCCACTTAGCTCTAATAACAACATGTTTTGACATCTTGTGGCAAGTCACTTAGAGGACACTGGTTAGGTTTAAAATGTTAATGTATATTCTTTCCTTATTACTAATGCTGTGGAGAGAGAGACCCCATCAGGACTCCTGGGTTCTATCCCAGTTCTAGGAGGAGAGCGGGGTCTAGTGGGTTACAGCGGGGAGCAGATACACCTGGGTTCTATATAAGAACATCAGAATGGCCCTAATGGGTAAGACCAATGGTCCATCTAGCCCCATATCCTGTCTTCCAACAGTGGCCAATGCCAGGTGCCCCGGGGGAATGAACAGAACAGGTAAGCATTAAGTTGCCCTGTTGCCCACTCCCAGTTTCTGGCAAACAGAGGAGAGGGACATGCAGAACATGGTGTTGGATCCCTAGCCCACCCTGGTGGACCTATTTTCCATGAACTTATCTAGTTTTTACTGGAACCCTGTTATAGTTTTGGCCTTCATCCTGGCAAAGAGTTCCATATGTTGACTGTGAAGAAATTCTTTTTTTTTGTTCATTTTAAATCTGGTGCCTATTAATTTCATTTGGTGACCCCCTAGTTCTTCTGTTATGTGAAGGAGTAAATAAACACTTCCTTATGTGGGGAGGGATAGCTTAGTGGTTTGAGCATTAGCCTGCTAAACTCAGGGTTGTGAGTTCAATCCTTGAGGGGGCCACTTAGGGATTTGGGGCAAAATCAGTACTTGGTCCTGCTAGTGAAGGCAGGGGGCTGGACTTGACATTTTGAGGTCCCTTCCAGTTCTAGGAGATAGGATATCTCCATTTATTTATTTATTTATTCATTCATTCAATTTTTCTACACCATTCATGAATTTATAGACCTCTATCATATCCCCCCTTAGTCATCTCTTTGCCAAACTGAAAAGTCCCAGTCTTTTTAATCTCTCCTCATACGGAAGTTGTTCTATACCCCTAATCATTTCTGTTGCCCTTCTCTGTACCTTTTCCAAATCCAATGTATCTTTTTGAGATGGGGTGACCAAATCTTCATGCACTATTCAATATGTTGGCATACTGTGGATTTATATAGAGGAAATATGATATTTTTCTCTTATTATCTATCCCTTTCCTAATGATTTCCAATATTCTGTTAGCTTTTTAAATTGCCACTGCACATTGAGCAGATGTTTTCAGAGAATTATCCACAATGACTCCAAGATCTCTTTATGGACAGGTTCAGCTAATTTAGACTCCATCATTTTGTACGTATAGTTGAGATTATATTTTGCCAAGTGCATTACTTTGCATTTATCAACACTGAATTTCTTCTGCCATCGTGTTGCCCAGTCACCCAGTTTTGTGAGATCCCTTTGTAACTCTTCGCAGTCTGCTTTGGACTTAACTATCTTGAGTAATTTTGTATCATCTGCAAATTTTACCACCTCACTCTGTAGCCCTTTCTCCAGATCTTTTATGAATATGCTGAATAGGACTAGGCCCAGTACAGATCCCTGAGGCGGGGATACCACTATTTACCTCTCTCCATTCTCACCTTTTATTCCTACCCTTTGTTTCCTATCTTTTAACTGAAGTGCCTGTCAGTGCTTTCAGGATCATCTAATGACCCTTAATTTTCTTTAATGATAAGCCTTTTGTTATCTTAATCACCCTGCCTCTTGTTTATAAACAAACTCCCTGCCACAAAGGCTGTGCTGCTCCCAGCTTAGGAACTCATCACATATCACCCTCAAGCTCAGGGGTGGGCAAACTTTTTGGCCAGAGGGACACATCTGGGTATGCAAATTGTATGGTGGGCCATGCATGTTCATGAAATTGGGGTTGGGGTGCAGGAGGGGATGAGGGCTCTGGCGGAGGGTGCAGACTCTGGAGTGGAGCCAAAATGAGGAGTTCAGGGTGCAGGAGGGGGCTCCAAGATGGGGCAGGGGGTTAGGGTATTGGGGGGGTGAGGGCTCCAGTTGGAGGTGCAGGATCTGGGGTGGGGCTGGGGATGAGGGATTTGGGGTGTAGGAGGGTGCTCCAGGCTGGGACTGAGGGGTTTGGAGTGTGGGAGGGAGCTCCAGGCTGAGGCAGGGGATTGGGGCACCGGGTGAAGGCTCTGGCTGGGGGTGCGGGCTCTTGGGTGGGGCTGGAGATGAGGGGTTTGGGGTGTAGGATGGTTCTCCATGTTGGGACTGAGGGGTTCAGAGGACAGGAAGGGTATCAGGGCTGGGGCAGAGGTTTGGGGTGTGGGAGGAGCTCTGGGGTGCAGGCTCTGGGCAGCGATTACCTCAAGCAGCTCCCAGAAGCAGCAGCATCCCCCTCCTCCGGCTCCTACGCACAGCCGTGGCCAGACTGTGCGCTGCCCAGTCTGCAGACGCTGCCCCTGCAGCTCCCATTGGCTGCAGTTCCTGGCCAATGGTAGCTGCGGGGGCAGCGTGCGGAGCCCCCTGGCTGCCCCTATGTGTAGGAGCCAGAGGGGGCACATGCCGCTGCTTCTGAGAGCCGTGCAGAGCAGTGGCATGCATGTATGGAGCTGCCCCAGACCCCGCTCCCCAGCGGGAGCTTGAGGGCCAGATTAAATCAGCTGGTGGGCCGGATGTGGTCCGCAGGCCATAGTTTGTCCACCCCTGCTCAAGCTGTTGCAGTTAAGAGCTCTGTCTGGGTCTAAGGTGAATAGATCTTCCCTATGAAACTCGGGGGTGTGGGATAGAGCCCTCCCCTGCCCCCCCCCTCAAATGGCATCCCTGGTACTCTCCCAGCTCTGTCACTCCCGCACCACCCCACAGCTCCCCTGTGTGCTCTCAGCTCTACCTTAAGCATTCTGCTGTCCCTCTACCATTTGGGGAACCCCTCTGAGCTGAAGGAAGCAATGTAACAGGGTTGGAATGCTGTCCAGAATTGGGACTACTCATGGAAGAAAGGCATTCATCCACTAGTAAGAGTTTGCAGGATCAAGTCCTGGTCAGTGCTGATTTCACTGTCAGGCTGTTACAACACAGACCTGTTTTGTGTCTCCTACATAAAGTGGCCTGACCTACTTTAAAAACACAAGCCTTTCTATTGTATTTATTTGCACAGTATGCTTTGAGTTGGCTACACTCTGAAAAAGAGGAAATAATGTTTGTAACACATATAACTTAGCAACTAAAATGAGACATATGAGGCTAAGCATTTCTCTTAGCTGGAAACTTTAGATGTACAGGACAGCAAAATACAGGCTACTAACACAAGGGAGGAGCCACTGTAATTGCCTTTTGCTGTGATCTCTAGGTTTTCAATTGAAGGGATCATGTCTAGGGTTCTATGCTGGTTCTTTTCTCATAAGCTCTCAGTACTTAGAAGTCTTTTCTTCCACTCTTAATTTGCCTGGAGCAAGGCTTTTATCTAGACTTTTAGCCAAGAGGCACCTGCTGAAATATTCATTGGCAGAAATTGTGCCATGGGTGTTTTTCCCCATTTGTCCAGTTCTATGTCATTAAAATAAGGTTGAGTGAGATGAAAATAGGATTTGACACAGAAGACTGGAATTCTTTCAAAACTTTATGTAATAGGCAATTAACCCTTTTCAGTGCAAGAATTTCAATACTAAAGACTGCTGAATAATAGCCCTTTGTCAATGGTCATATCCCTTCTACATCACTTCAAAAATGGATTTTAGTATTATAACTCCACTTTGTGGGGGACTCAAATATCCATTTTGATGGGTTTAAAAAAAAGAGACTAATTGATCTTTACCTAAAGGTGAGGGGCATCAGTGACCAGGAAATGGAGTCTTTAGAATTTCATCATGTACACCCAAAGTGTGTGTGGTTTTTTTTAATAGAGAAGATATAATGTTCTGATGATGGTTTAGATGATTCAAATAAAATTTATGGTTTGGATTTTGGCCTAGAAGTAAATACTGAAGCTTTTTAAAATCTCAGGAGAGTACTATAAGATTGAATCAAACAGAACCACAGAAAAATAAAATGGAATCTGTGTTTTTGTGTTATACCACCATAATAATATACCTAGATATCCAATTTGCAACAGAGGGAACAGTATTTCTTGGCGGGGGTGGGGAGAGAAAAATAGTAAATCTCTAATTCAAATCAGTTTTGCATGGTAGCAGGTGAAATCCCGATCTTACTGAAGTCAATGGGAGTTTTGCTGCCGACTTCAATGGGGCCAGGATTTCATCCAATATATTTAAAGGACTAATTTTAGGCCTGATTTTGTAGCCTTTACATACATGTAAATTCAAATTAGTAATGGAGTTTTCCTTGCAGGATTCTATTATCTGGAAAAGAGTAAAATAGTAACAATTATACTTAGTAATTTTTTGAAAACTTCCCTCCAAGGATCTGAAAGTAGGGTGGCCACGTGCCTGGTTTTCAACTGGAAAGACCGGTCGAAAAGGGAACCTGACAGTGTCCAGTTAGATTTACTGACCAGACAACCGAAGTCCAGTTACTGCGGGCGGGGGGGGCGGCTGAGTCATCACCCACCCCAGCCCCTACTCAGCCAGGGCCACCTCCTGGCAGCTGCAGCTCCCAGCCCTGGCAAAGCAGGCAAGTCCCTCCTGACTGAAGGGGGTGGGAGGGGAAAAGCAGCAAGTGAGGGGGGGAAGAGGGAAGAGGAATGGATGGGGTGGAGCCTCAGGGGAAGAGGTGGGGCAGGGGCGGAGCCTTGGGGAAGAGGTGGGGCAGGGGAGGTTCCGGCACTCCTGCTGGAGTGTCCGGTTTTTAGATATTACCAAGTTGGCAACTCTATCTCAAAGTGTTTTACAAACATTAATGAATGAAGCTTTATAACACGCTCATAGTAAAGTACCACTGTCCCTAATTGACAGATGGGGAAACTGAAGTACAAAGAGATGAAGGAATTTGCCCAAGGTCACACAATTAGTCTGTGAAAAACTCAAGAGTAAAAGCTCAGAGTGATATTCTGTGCTGTGACTCTAAAAGACACACAAAACCTGCAGCCCACAATTAGGAGGGGTTACAGTGGATTTAAATTGCCTTTGCACCCTCCCAATTCTGGGGTGCTCTGGGAACTAGATTGGCAGCTGGCATAATTTAGATAGCCTTAGGCGCCTCTCTAAGGGTATGTCTACACAGCAATCAGGAACGCACTTGCAGCACATGTAAACATACCAGAGCTACCTCACTAAAAATAGCAGTGCATGGATGCACTATTTTTAGTGGACTAGCTTGACCAAAGCTAGCTCGGGTATGCCTACACGTGCTTCATTGTAATTGTAGACATTGCAATTGCAGTGTTGACATATCCTTAAGTTATGGCAGCGGCTGCATTATGGGTCACAGGACTGCCTGGAATCTTCACAGAGCTGCATACAGCAGATCCACCTCTGATCCACCTCTCCTGTCCCCAACCCTGCCCCTGGTCTGCCCCCTATGCAGGACGTGCAAGGAAGTGCTTGAAGGACAACTTTCCGGCTATCTTTCACTGTGCTGAAATGGGAGAATCCTCCCTCGGCCAAATATGTGACTTTGATTGCCCATGTTCACCAATCCAGCCTTTTATCTGGTGTAAAGTGGCTGGAGAAGGGGAGAGGAACTCACCCCAGACTTCCCAGTTCCCAGTCCTGTGTTTTAGATCTTTTCCCCCTTAATAATATCATTGTATCTGGTGAACTTTTTAATAATCCTTAGATTATGAGGGAAAGTAAAAACAAAAAACAGCCTCCCCTCCCCCCACAAACTATATCACTGTTGAGAAGGTAAGGTTGGAAAATAAGGCAATCCGATATCCGAGGTAGTGATAATGTAAAATGCTATAGGAGCAAATGAGGGATGCTTCTGCCAGAGGAAATAATGGCCAAGATTCTGTTTTCAGCTACATCAATGTAAATACCAAAAGTAACTCCATAGATTTAAATGGAGTTATGCTGGATATACATTGGTGTAAACCAAGAATAGAATTTGGCCTCAAAATATCACTCATTATAATACAGTGAGACACTGGGGCCTGGAATATTATTTTGCATAACATTTCCCACTGACCCTGGGTTAATTGGAAGCCATTTTTTCCTGCATGGCTAAAACAAGATATTTTAAAAAAAAATCCTTAAATGCTTTAAAATGTAAGTTCTGAATACAAATATTATTTTTATATGAGGGCTCCTGAGATAGCTGTGCCCATGTGTAAATGTATCAAAATAGTCTAGCAAACCAAATAGCAATGTTGCCATCACACTGATGTACAGACAGCATTCATGCATGAGGAATTTAGATTTTGATAGTCTGGTCACTCTCACATGAATGGAAGAATGTAAGTTTCACACAGCTAGTGAGAATAGAATACATCTGAGAGCCATTGAGTGGTGGAGAATTTTGCTCTGTTACAGATTACTCATTTATATAGGCCCCAGTTCATCAAAGCATTTAAATACACACTTAAATACATCCTTATTAAGCAAAGCATATGCTTATGATCCATTGAAGTCAAGTTAAGCCTCAAGTGCCTTCCTAAACAGAGAGGGAATGCTGAATCAGGGCCCTAGGGCTTTGGGTTGTAGCTGCCATACTCAGAGATCGCCCATGGAACTAAATGGGGGCTCTGCATGTGAAGCAGCTGTACCACTGGGTTTAATGCTATAATGCTTCAGATTTGTTCCAGAATCAAGAAAAATGAAGTGAAAGAGGCCAGGGCAGGATGCTAGTTTGACTCATTCTGGACCTTTACTAAGCTGAGAATAATAGTTTTCCGATGATGTTTGAAATAAGACTTGATAATACATCTCTAGCCTTTTGGGCTGAATTCTGCCCTCAATTACAAAGGTGAAAATCCAGTGAATTTACACCAGTGTAACTGAGAGAAGAATGTTGCTCCCTGTGAGTAAGTAAGCCAGATGGTTTTATCTTTCTTTGGTAACACAGTGAGATATTCCTGTCTTTCTACAGTAAAAATGATGACAAGAAGACCTGTCAGGAAGACATTATGATGTCCTGTTGCACAGCGTTGTACATATAACCCCACATTCTGCTCTGAGTTGCATCAGAATTTAAAGTAACTCTGTTGAAGTTAATAGAGTTAACTCCAGATTTACAGCCACATCATTGGCAGATTTTTGCTCCTGGCAGCTTTTTTCAGGATTTTCAGCACCTGTAATGCTGTAGAAACAATAGTGTGTATACTATTTCAAAAGTGAAAAAGCAGAATGCGACTATGATAGAAACACAAGTGCAGCCAAGGGTGTTACAACGCAGTTCTTGATTACATCAAAATTGCTTAAGACAAGATGGACTGCTTCATTGACTTAATGCAGCTGTGGGATCTGAAAGACACTTATGGAAACAATGCTGGTACTTTCAACAATGTATTTTAAAAACTAAAGTAAAAGCAGCCGTCTGTGTTTAAAAATGAAAAAAGATGTCTATGCAGAGTGAGAAATTGCAATAAATGGCAAGCAAGACTTTAATGGATAAGCATCAAAAGATTTTGTTTTCTAAAGCAAAACAAATAACTTGGTAATTGTTTAACACCAGTACACAGCAGTCAGAAAATACCAACTATCTAATGAAATGGAAGTTGACATCCCTGATGAAACACAAACATGCCTATGAACTTTTCTCACAGAGCTATTCATCTATCTTCTGTGCAGCTTAACACACTGCCTTTGGAATAGGAGCTCCATTTAACCACTTAGGGCAACTCCCTCAAAATGGAAGCATAAGGAGTTGTGTATAGTAACTATGATTATGATAAATAAAAAGAGGATAATATTATCAAACTACTTTGTATCCCAGTAGTAGGGCACAATTGGAGTTTTAAGGATTTGGCATGTGAGAGAATGATCTTGATTACAGGTGGATTTCATTTGATATTCAAAATGTAATGTTTTGATTGGACATACCGGTCACATGATATGTTTCTAGTTCCTTGATTGGAAGAGCAGAATACCTACAACCAAGTTTCTGCAAATCCTTATGTTAACAAATTCAGACAATATTTCTCCAAATGTTCTCCCATATTTGCTATTCACTGTTTTTGTGAATACCTCTGCCTGTATGTGTTCATGAAGTATTCTCAGACAACACACAAATGGAACAAGCACACCATCAGAATGAATCCATTTAAAATTCCCAGTGAATATTTTCATAAATATTTTTGCAATAATCTCCCAGAGCGACTCATGATTTAAAATGTAATCCCAGGTTACTCAGTTACCTAGGGATCCCTCCTGTCCCTTGCTATAGGAGTGTTCTTGGAAGAAAGGAGGAATGGCTGGGGCATCTCTACATCTGACAAATCTCATCTTCTGGAATGACCTCTTGAAGCCTCAAGACTGCTCTAAGTTGTGCTTTATGCCACCTTTGACCCTTCTTTTCCAGTCCTATGTCAAGTACATTTTGTCCAGACCAGACAACAAGGCCTAATAAACTGATAATGAAATTAAGTCTGATAAAATCCTCTTATTATTAATGGTACCTGTTATCATTTATGTTGAATTTGTTGCCTGTTAAATAAATGTTGCCTGACGCCATCTTTGTTTAATTTCACCCTTAACAATGGAAAACAATTAATGATAGTAGACCACAAACCTGCTTCCATATTATTATTATTTATTTATTACTTGTGCTATGAGGAACCCTAAAGATCAATTAGACAAACATTATTGCTTTTGGAGAAGCGCTTTGCCCTCGAAGCTGAAAAAAGTGAGAGAGAAGGAAGGAAAAAGAAAGAATTTACTCCCAGAAGGCAGCTGACCCCCCCAGGAGATGTCTGTACCTCCTGCGGGTGGATCTGTGGTTCCAGGATCGGACTCCTGAGTCATCTCAGGACCCATATGTAAATCTGTGTTAGAGATCATCCTTGAATCGAGGGATCACCGATGGCATTATTGCTTTTAATGTAGCAATGATGAAACCTGAAAATTGTGACATGGTTTTGGTTTTTGTTTGTTTTTCTTCTTTTTTTGCGGGGGGTGCGGGGTATGCTTTGATAAGCTCTCCAAAGTTTGAATAGGTATCAGTATCTCCTGTAATTATCCAAACACCTTGGTTTTGCAAAAATGAATTGGAAATCTCATGGTACTAAGCTTTTTCAGGAGATTTCCAGTACTTCTCATTTGGATTGGAAATGATCTGAGTTATATATTTGATCATCTCTAGATCTGGCCCCAATGAGATCCTGGCTATGGAAAAGTAATTGTAGTAATATTTTTCAAACTTCAACAACACTTCCTATTAGATTTGAATTTATCGGATTCTTCCATGCATAGTTGCTAGCTGGTCGGTTTATTCCAAGTGGAGGATTGATCCACTAGAATCCAAAACACAGAGTTTCCTCTCTGCTTACAAACAGAATGTACGGGTAAATCACTGCCTTAACAGCACAGCACAGTATCTCACCCCAGCATCTAGGAATGGCCCACTCTGGCTTCAAGTGGCTTCCCCTGGGAAGAAGCAAGTGAGACAGAGTGGTGGTGGGACAGATGCACCACCCCCTTACCCACAATAAGCAGGGGGTGAATTTACTGAAATGGATAATAAGATCTAATCCCCCTATGGACAACAGTGGGTGGAGTCATCCAATTAAAAGCCAATTAAAAGAAGCAGGGTGCCTGAGGCTATTTCAGAGTGCAGGACCTCCACACCTAGGCCCTGGCTTCTGGTAACTCTTCAGAGATCTGCATCTTCTGGGGTCTGAACCCTCATTTTGTTCCACAAAAAGTGAGAGCAAACCCGTCATACTACAGAACTATCAGGGGAAAACTAGGGTCTTGATGCGATGATGTGCTGAGTACCTCCAGAAAGAGCCCTCGATTTTGCTGAGAATTGAGGACACTTGGCACCATGTAGGATTGAGCCCCTGCAGAGAGTTAGCCTCCCCTTATAATCATGTCCTCCAGAATTCTCCCACAGAAGGTGGAAATCTAGTCAACTGTTTGTATTGTATATAAATATCTATGAACACTGAAAGGTTCCCCCTTTTCTCTTGCTTTGAATTTCTGTAGAATTTCCTTTATTCATCTGAATTCATGAGATGGTACTTCTCTAAAGTAGCAAAGATTTATCCAACTATTTTGTGTTTAAATATGGAGCTTGAAACTCTAATCACAATTTAATATGACTAAATACGTACATACTTTATGGTCAATCATCCAGATCTTTTACAAGGTCCCTTGGCTTTGGAATTACTAAATCTCAAATGGTACTATATATGAGCCTTGTCTGACATGACATATATTGAAACAGACTGTGGAACGATCACTTAGAGATGAGAACCTTGTTACAGTTTTAGTGAACCAAAGCTAAGAGGCAAATTATTCAATTATAGTAAATTTACAGTAGCTTAATATTTGATAGAAGTGGTTCTTCCATCATCAGAGCATCGTATTGAAAACCCTTGAGCAGCAACATAGCTCCGGAAACTCAGAGGATGTTTTAGCTACTTATTAAGAAAATTCATCTATCTTGATCTTTTATGAACACTTTGGCTCTTACACCTTGTGCTATAATGATCGTGACATATTTGCGTGTGCGTTGACTTTCTAAAGTAGCTTGTGTAATGATCCACCAGAGGGAGTGAGAGGACAACATTTTGTCAGATAGTGGCAAGGGTTCAAGCCGCATATTTAATTATGGAAAAATAATAGTGGATAATATCTGTGAGGCTGCAAATTCAGTACCCCCCTTGAACTTTCTTTGTATACTGTAAGTTTCTAAGGCAGATAAAGCTGTTATCCTGTTTTAAGTTAAATAGTGTGACATAGTGTAACCTATTTAAGTTAAATAGGTTTGGTTGGCCTGAGGAATTGTCTAATACAGGGATCCCATGAGACTGTAACTCAAGTCTTTGGAATCAGTTCTGTGTTCGTTATGTCTCCCTCTTGTGGATGGTCCATATGAGGAGATATGGCCCTACTACTGGTATCAACAAATGGACTTATTCCTTTAGTTCAAGTGATAGAGACCCATGCTTTGAAGACCTGATCCAGAGTTCATTATATCAAAGACATCAAAGACCAGTGGATTGAGCCATTAATGGTCTCAGACTCAGTCTCACTGCAGGGTTTTTCTTATTAAAGCATTGAAAGCTTGTCTAACGATTGCATTATATTTATTTAATCATTACAAAACCCAGCAATAAGAGCCTGAAGTGAACATAAATCTGCCACATTCTGTTCTGAGCCTAGCAATCCAGAACTTCACCTTCTAAAATGGAGGATGACTTTTGATCTCTGCAGTCATATCCCACATCTTTCCACAACAATAACATGGCAATGATACACACCACCAACAGCACATGTTTGAGCCGTAACTTACACTTGCACCTGATGTCAATCTGGAACATCAAATTTTAAAAGTGAGCAAACTGATGCCTGCTGGAGAGAAAGGTGTGAAAAGAAATCCCCATATGACAACCATGTTATAGTGATAGTGAACAATCAGCTGTTGTGACTTGCACAGGATGTGCCATGTTTGTCTTTCTCCCAGAGGATAGAAGCGACTTCGTCTGTATGAAGTGCAAGCTGGTCTCCATATTGGAAGAGAAGGTTAAAGAACTAGAGACCCAAATATCAAACCCTGTGTTGCATCAGAGAAAATGAAGACTTTCTGAATAGAAGTCAGCATTTGGTACTGCAGGCACAGCATGCTGAAGAATCAGAGAGGGCAGTGCAGAATGGGGAAGAAAATTGGCAGCATGTGACCTCCACAAGAAGAAAGAGGAGAACCCATTAACTTCCAATGCAGATAGAGGTAAGAAACTGTTTTCAGGCTCTCTGCACAGGTACTACAGTGGAGAATGATTTGGAAGAGTCATCTGAGGGAAGGGATCAGAAGGAGACCCCATCAACCAGAAAGCATGGGCTGCATTGTCCTAGGGATGGGGGTTCCACGACCACCACTCCCAGGAGGAAGAGACGGGTGGTGGTGGTCGGGGACTCCCTCCTAAGGGGGACGGAATCATCCATCTGCCATCTAGACTGGGAAACTCGAGAAGTGTGCTGCTTGCCTGGAGCTAGAATTCAGGGTGTAACAGAGTGTCTGCCGAGCCATCAAACCGCTACCCCTTCCTACTTTTCCACGTGGGCAACAATGATACTGCCAAGAATGACCTTGAGCAGGTCACTGCAGACTATGTGACCTTGGGAAGATGTATAAAGGAGTTTGAGACGCAAGTCGTGTTCTCATCCATCCTCCCTGTTGAAGGAAAAAGCCCACGTAGGGACCATCGAATTGTGGAAGTAATGCGTGGTTACACAGGTGGTGTCAGAGAGAGGGCTTTGGATTCTTCAACCTTGGGATGTTGTTCCAGGAAGAAGGATTGCTAGGAAGAGATGGGATCCACCTAACGAAGAGAGGGAAGAGCATCTTCTCAGGCAGGCTTGCTAACCTAGTGAGGAGGGCTTTAAACTAGGTTTGCCGGGGCATGGAGACCTAAGCCCCGAGGTACATGGGGAAGTGGGATACGAGGAGGAAACACAAGAAGGAGGGTGAAACAGGGGACGGCCTCCTGATTCATACTGAGAAAGTAGGGCAGTTGGCTAGTTATCTTAGGTGTCTGTACACGAATGCAAGAAGCCTGGGAAACAAGCAGGAAGAATTGGAAGTCCTGGCACAGTCAAGGAACTATGATGTGATTGGAATAACAGAGACTTGGTGGGGTGACTCACATGACTGGAGCACTGTCATGGATGGGCATAAACTGTTCAGGAAGGACAGACGGGAGAAAAGGTGGAGGAGTTGCACTGTATGTAAGAGAGTGGTATGATTGCTCAGAGTTCCTGTATGAAACTGGAGAAAAGCCTGTTGAGAGTCTTTGGGTTAAGTTTAGAAGCAAGAGCAACAAGGGTGATGTTGTTGTGGGCATCTCCTATAGACCACGAGATAAGGAGGATGGGGTAGATGAGGCTTTCTTGGGACAACTAACAGAAGTTTCCAGATCACAGGCCCTGGTTCTCATGGGGGACTTCAATCACCTCGACATCTGCTGGGAGAGCAATACAGCAGTGCACAGACAATCCAGGAAGTTTTTGGAGAGTGTTGGGGACAGCTTCTTGGTGCAAGTGCTGCAGGAACTAACTAAGGGCCATGCTCCTCTTGACCTGCTGATCACAAACAGGGAAGAATTGGTAGGGGAATTGGAAGTGAGTGGCAACCTGGGCAGCAGTGACCATGAGATGGTCAAGTTCAGGATCCTGACAAAAGGAAGAAAGGAGAGCAGCAGAATATGGACCTTGGACTTCAGAAAAGCAGACTTTGACTCCCTCAGGGAACTGATGTGCAGGATCCCCTGGGACCCTAATATGAGGGGGAAAGGAGTCCAGGAGTCCCGATGTGCAGAAAGAATAGTAAATATGGTCAGCAACCAGCTTGACTTAACAGATAAATCTTCAGTGAGCTTAAACACACAAAGAAAGCTTACAAGAAGTAGAAACTTGGATAGATGACTAGAAAGAAGTATAAAAATATTGCTTGAGCATGCAGTGGTGTAATCAGGAAGGCCAAAGCACAATTGGAGTTGCAGCTAGCAAGAGATATAAAGGGTAACAAGAAGGGTTTCTACAGGTATGTTAGAAACAAGAAGAAGGTCAAGGAAAGGGTGGGACCCTTACTGAATGGGGGAGGCAACCTAATGACAGATATCAGGGGGTAGCCGTGTTAGTCTGTATCTACAAAAACAACAAGGAGTCTGGTGGCACCTTAAAGACTAACAGATTTATTTGGGCATAAGCTTTCGTGAGTAAAAACCTCACTTGTTGCATCCGAAGAAGTGAGGTTTTTACTCACGAAAGCTTATGCCCAAATAAATCTGTTAGTCTTTAAGGTGCCACCAGACTCCTTGTTGCTAATGACAGATGATATGGAAAAAGCTGAAGTACTCAATGCTTTTTTCCCCTTGGTCTTCAGAGACAAGGTCAGCTCCGAGACTGCTGCACTGGGCAGCAAAGCATGGAGAGGAGGTGAGCAGCCCTCAGTGGTGAAAGAACAGGTTAAGGACTATTTAGAAAAGCTGGACATGCACAAATCCATGGGGCTGGATGCAATGTATCCAAGGGTGCTGAGGGAGTTGGCTGAGCCATTGGTCATTATCTTTAAAAATTTGTGGTGATCGGGGGAGGTCCTGGATGATTGGAAAAATGCAAATATAGTGACCATCTTTTAGAAAGGGAAGAAGTAGAATCCAAGGAACTACAGACCGGTCAGTCTCACCTCCGTCCCTGGAAAAACCATAGAACAGGTCCTCAAGTAATCCATTTTGAAGCATTTGGAGGAGAGGAAGGTGATCAGGAACAGTCAACGTGGATTCACCAATGGCAAGTTATGCCTGACCAACCTGATTGCCTTCTATGATGAGATAAGTAGCTCTCTGGATAAGGGGAAATCCGTGGACATGATATACCTTGACTTTAGCAAAACTTTTGATACGGTCTCCCACAGTATTCTTGCCAGCTAGTTAAAAAGGTTTGGATTGGATAAGGTGGATAGAAAGCTGGCTAGATTGTCGGGCTCAATGGGTAGTGATCAATGGCTTGATGTCTAGTTGGCAGCCGGTATCAAGCGCAGTGCCCCAGGGGTTGGTCCTGGGGCTGGTTGTGTTCAACATCTTCAATGATCTGGATGATGGGATAGATTGCACCCTTAGCAAGTTTGCAGATGACACTAAGCTGAAGAGGACAGGTAGATATGCTGGAAGGTAGGGATAGGGTCCACAGTGACTTAGACAAATTGGAGGATTGGGCCAAAATAAATCTGCAGAGTCCTGCACTTAAGACAGAAGAATCCCATGCACTGCTACAAGCTGGGGACCAACTGGCTAGGCGGCGGTTCTTCAGAAAAGGACCTGGGGATTACAGTGGACAAGAAGCTGGATATGAGTCAACAGTGTGCCCTTGTTGCCAAAAAGGCTTACAGCATATTGGGCTGCATTAGTAGGAGCATTGACAGCAGATCGAGGGAAGTGATTATTCCCCTCTATTCGGCACTGGTGAGGCCAGGTCTGGAATATTGCATCCAGTTTTGGGCTCTCCACTATAGAAAGGATGTGGACAAATTGGAAAGAGTCAAGTGGAGGGTAAGAAAAATGATTAGGGGGATGGGCACATGACTTATGAGGAGAGGCTGAGGGAACTCGTCTTATTTAGTCTGCAGAAGAGAAGAGTGAGGGGGGATTTGATAGCAGCCTTCAACTACCTGAAGGGGGGTTCCAAAGAGGATGGAGCTAGACTGTTCTCAGTGGTGGCAGATGACAGAACAAGGAGCAATGGTCTCAAGTTGCAGTAGGGGAGGTCTAGGTTGGATATTAGGAAAAACTGTTTCACTAGGAGGGTGGTGAAGCACTGGAATGGGTTGCCTAGGGAGGTGGTGGTATCTCCATCCTTAGAGGTTTTTAAAGCCAGGTTTGACAAAGCCCTGGCTGGGACGATTTTGTTGGGGTTGGTCCAGCGTTGAGCAGGGGGTTGGACTAGATGACCTCCTAAGGTCTCTTCCAACTCCTAATCTGCTATGATTTTTCTTCTTCTATGTTTGTGCGAGTTCACCAAAAAAATTCCCAAAGGATTTTCTATTTTCACTTTGAATTTCTCTGAAAACTGAATGGCTCTATCACAGTCAGGCAAATGTAATTTTTCTGTAGCTAAATCATGCTAAAGTAGCAAGATATCGCTACAATTTCAGCAACTTCATTCATGAGGACATGCTGCCATTTGTGATGTGCACAAATGGAACCAAAATTGAGGCCACCATTGATTTGTTTGAATTACTATTGTAAATGCTGCAGGTTGAGTGGTTACAGGAACTTAGGTTCCATTCCCTTAGTTGAAAGGCTACTTCTTGTAGGAAGAATGCAGGAGTGAGCAGAGTAAAAGCTGTTCTCTTCAAAATATCTGGGCCAGCCTGTTTCTTTTGGGAATGTATCTGTATTTAGTAGGGTACAACAAATGCTAAAAGGGAACAACACAATTCCTGATTGTGCTCATTGCTCTTTGACCTCTGGATATAATTTTGGGCCATGTAGTCGAGTGATTACTTTGGATTATTTAAATTACTCTTGATTCAAATGAATGGTAGCCTATCAGATCCAATGATAATACGTATTAGAAAGCACCATATTTATTTTAGAAATTAACCATGTTTTATATTTGTTGCTGTGACATTTACACTGAATTGCAGGGCAGGTTCTGTGTTTTTTTTTTTTAAACCTACTAATCTCTTTTTTACTATGAATATAGCAGCAATACTGTAGAGCAGAGTGCATATTATTAATAAAAAACCACTTCAGCTCCTCAACTTTCTATTGTCTTTTTTATTAATGTGTGCACCTTAGGCTGGACTGAGCAAAAAGACGCTGCATTGTGGAGAAGAAAGGGGAGAGACTCCTTTACCTTTTAACCCTGGGATTGTCAATTTCTATCAGCAGTAGCAGGGTCTGACACTCCTAGGGTAGCTTTAACCTGATTTGCATACTGTGAATTCTTACAACAGCAGCATGAATTGTGACAGGGGCTAATTAGCATTTCCACCCCCTCTATTCGACTCTTTTATTTTTGACGACAAGTGCCAGAAGCAGTAGAGGAAGTTTAACTAAACCCGGATTAAAAAATCAGGCTCTGATTTTGGAAGTTAAAAAAAAAGAAGAAAAAAAGATCAATAATCCCAGAAGGTATTTCCACGAGTGACGAGGGGGAGGAATAATATATCTATGTCTATATCTATCTATCAATATATATAAATGTTCGTGTCATTTTTGACTGTAAACAGAGCTGCAGTGACGACACACAAACGTTTGTGATTTTGTGACATTTCAGAATGATATATACAGTGTTCAAGCTCCTCCTTAAAGGACTCAATCCAACTCCCAGTGAAGCCAATGGGAATCTTTTCATTGACTTCAGTGGGTGCTGCATCAAGCCCTTAGTACCAGAAAAAACTCATGACATTGAGCCATATGCTTCACTCGTTTCCTAGCAAAGGGGAGCATAAGCCAGCAGATTTGGAGCAGGGGTTCCAAACTGGAACTGGATCAGAGGCCATAGGTGTGGAACATAGCACCTCCTCAACCATTCTTTCCTCCAGTAGACACCTCTCAGAAAGCATACAACATAGCTGGTTTCCACTCGTGTTATGGGAGATGGTGATGCTGGATGCAGCTCTTCTACACAGCATACAGCCGTGGGGATCCAGGAGATTTCCAACAGGAAATATGAACACAAGATCTATCTTCATTATTACTACTATTTATTATTTATATTATAATTACATCCAGAAGTCCCAACCAAGCTCAGGGCCCCCATTGTTCCAGGCACTGTACAAAATCAAGAGCCAGTTCTTCTTCTAGATCGCTTACATTCTAATCAGACAATGGAGAGGAGGGAAAACAGAAGTAAAGAGGTGAAATGACTTGCCCAAGTCACACATTAGGTCAGTGACACAGACAGGAATTAAATCTAAGTCTCCTTAGTCCCAAACCAAGATCCCATCCACAGTGGCAGCTGATGACGTTTTTGACAAGTGAGGCACAAATCACAAAATAGTTATTTCCACCCCCGCCCAATGTATAATTTAATAGCTATTAAAAGTTTACTTTATTTATATTGAAGCAGCAGCAGGCAGACCCGGGAGCTGGAGTTGCCACTGCTACTGCTACCTGACACATATGCTGTGGGACTGTACAACAGTCAGGAAACTGTGGAAGGAAGTAGACAGAAGAGTGAAAAGTGCTTGGCTTCAGCAACCAAACCTCAGCTGAAAATGTTATCCTTCACCACAGGGCTGCGATGATTACCAAGAGCATGATTTTACAAAGATGGAGGAATAGGTTGATGCCCAGAACAGTGATATTCAGACTTGTCTGAGTTAGCAGCAAAAGAAAGAATAGCTTATTGATGTAGAGAGTAATTATTTGAATTCAAAGAAATGTGCACCCCGTTTCTTGATACGTTTGGATAAAGAATGCTGAGACAGCTCAAACAATGAGACTTCCATTCCCTTTGACTGCTCTGCTTCCCCTTCCCCCCACCATGGTTCCCTCATTCCTGTTTTTGCCTATTTGTGTTTGGTGTTCTTTTTTATTACTATTATTACTCCAACAGTAACATTTTATGTTTGTCTGATATTGTCTGATTTTGTGTTGTGTGGTCTTGCAGATTTGACAAATTGTAAAGTTGCATGATTGCATAATGTTATTAGCTATCCTGTAAAATGTGCAGTATTTGGTAACATATACAAGCTGTAGGTCATTTATCTTTTGTATTTTTATTGTGCCTTTATGAAAATTAATTAAAAAAAACACAAAAAGGAATGAGGAAAGAAAGTCCTTGAGCAAAACTCCAAGGTAGTCCCATCAAGGTTGGGATGGGAGAAACTGCTGAAAGAAGTAGCCTGTGGTGAAATCCATCACCAGCCAAACTTGTGAGGGACCCATCAAAAAAGACAGCTCCTGTATTATTAGTTTCATATCAATATATCAGGACAATAGGGATTCCCTTTGGAATGGTTCTTATCAGCAGGGTGCTTATTTAAGAGGGATGTTATGAAGATGACTTGATTGTAGAATCTTCTGGGGCTTGTAGGATGTTAGAAGAGGTCACTTAAGGACTTGTAAAGATATTCCCTTTACAACTCGCCTTTGCATATCTAATTTATTGCCTCGGTCAGCAAATTCTAAGTATGAATGAGGGAGTCATTTGATTCGGGTTATTGATGGAAAATCTGAACATTCACTGCAAACCTGAAAAGCTGAACTTGTAGCCTGAAGTCCTATAAATCACCGCAGGTGGAGAACATGAGGTATCCTTAGCTGTCTCAACACAGAGCTTCCTTCATGGGGATAACAATGGAGAGTTTTCAGGCTTTTGTTCTCTCTTTCCTTGTTTGATGTTGGGCATTTACACCTTCCTCCCCAACATCACCAATCCCTACCCCAATTTACCTTAATATAAGCTTGGCTGAAGGCAGGTTCCTATGTTTTTTGTGAGCAATACCACAAATGCAACTTTGGTTTCTGTCTGGCTTGTTCTTTAATTATAGAAAATTAAATAAAAGTGCTTTCCCCCACACTCTAACTGTGCTTGGGAAAATGTTCAGGCACTCTTTAAGAAGCATAGAATTTCGGTGCCTTTAGGATATAACAATGCTTTATTTGGATTCAAGTGATTAAAAAGCTAATTTTCTTAGTGGGAGGTTGGTACATTTATACAGAGAAACTGCATTACAGGGATATGGATACATTTCAGTTCCATGGGAGCCCAGGGAATTTCAAGTTACCCAAACTCTATGCATGTAGTTGCTAAGACTTTGAACTACAAAGACAGCAATGCAGCAATTTGCATCTACTGATTCTAAGTGAAAAGAACGAGGAGTACTTGTGGCACCTTAGAGACTAACAAATTTATTTGGGCATAAGCTTTCATGGGCTAAAACCCACTTCATCAGATGCATGCAGTGGAAAATACAGTAGGAAAATATATATATACAGAGAACATGAAAAAATGGGGGTTGCCATACCAACTCTAACGAGACTAATCAATTAAGGTGGGCTAAGTGACTGCAGTATAGTTGAGGATAATTGTCCTCAGTTTTTATAAACTTGTATATTTGGATAATTTTCACCTTATTATTTTCAGCTGCAGTGCTGGAGCCAAGTTTTACAAGGAGAGGGAGGAATGGCTGAGCCAGCACTGACCACTCAGCAGCGTCCTACACTCCAGCACCACAACCTTAATCTCAGTGAAGGGGAGGAATTACTAAGTTTGAATGAGTGGTGTTGTGACATGGTACATGAGCTTGCACTGTCATGTGACCCTGTGTGCCATATTGCAACACCTATAGCGGGGATCTGGGCCCAACCATGCGGGACAGGAGCTGCCACTGCTGGGTGAGTGTGGGGTAGGGTCTTTCTCCAGCCCACTGTGAAAAGACACGACGCATACACCGAAAGGCTGCTGGGGAGGAGCAGTCGCTCCTTATGCACCCTATTAGCTCTCCACTGTTTCCCCGTATTATCTTCCTAGAGTGCAGTGTTTGCATTTTGTTTCAGCTAACGCGATTTTGTTTTTCAGTTGTTTGGGAAAAGCTTTAATTTTTCTGGGTTAAAAATTCTTAGGAGAGCAGACTCCTACCAGAGCACAACAATAAAAGAATAATTAGGACAACACTAGTAGTGCTAATACTGTAATGTACAATAGATTCCATTGAAAATCAATTGAATGTGGTACCATAGCATCTTCTATTCTAAGTTTAAGAATATACCAGGATTACTGCTGGTATCTGAAATGTGAATGTTGAGTTTTATGCAACGAATAGTATGTTCTCTGGTTGAAACTAAAGGAAAAAATCTACACAAGCCAGAATAGTATCAGGGGGTAGCTGTGTTAGTCTGTAGTACAAGCCAGAATGTAATTAATCAAATTGCATGTGGCTCCAACTTCAGGCTGGTTTGGTATTGACTTAGAGTGAAAAGTCCCATTTACTGAGTCAGCACCCCATCCTGCAGAACTCTGGTTTTTCTGGTGGTCCCTCCTTCAAGGAGTGACCAAGCCCAGCTCAGCCCTACTTATTCTATTAACTTTGACAAGATCTTAACCCAAGTAGATGAGGATGTGACTTTGAAAACTTCCTCATGAACTGAGACTACTCTAACATACTTCACATACTGCTTAAGCTTCCCAGTTGATAAGTGCTTGCAGGATATCTGTAGTATTGTAAATGTATTATAGGAGACAGGGTCTTCCCAATAGATTCAAAGAGATGACTGCACAGGATGCCCCAGAATCAAGGAGTTGATATCCTCATCAGTAATGCCCTCTTTTTTGTTGTTGTTTACTTTTTCTCCAGCTGTCTTTATTAAAAAAAAAAAAAAAACTTTTTTTTCTTCTTAGTACTCCCCTTTAGCCTTCCTCAGATGTTTGTGTTTTCTCTTTCATGCATTGGTATTAGTAGAGAATAATATTTGGTAGCTTTTATAATAAATTACTCTTGCAACAGGATGCTGGGTAGTCAAGCCTTGACTACTTACTGACTGGTGTTTAAGGATATGTTTCCACTGCACACTTAACCTGTGCTCTTATTTGGGCTTTAGCTAAAACTGTCCTGCCATCCACACAGAAAAAAACCTCTGACCTGGGTTTACTTGGGAGGTGCTTTAAACTCAGGCTAGCTTATCTGGTAGGGATATAGATTAGAGCCTAGGTCTGGTTTCAGAGCTGGAACTCACCCACTTTGCAGTGAGGACCACAGGCAAAATCACTGGAGTGCTGATAGTCCTCCAGTGCCCTTCCCCTGAATGACAAATGAGGTCTCCCACAATTGACTAGGAGAGAATCCTAGCACATCTCATCACAATGAACCATGGATATACACGGGCAAGTGAGGACACTGTAATGAGTATAGGACTTTGCAGTGGGGATGCTCACACCCAGGCTAGGCTAACCTGGCTCAGACTCAGATGCCAATCACGTCGTTTAACTGTGCAGGGAATACCTTGAGAGATATCTGTGGGTGGGTACAGTACCCAACCAAGTCAATTCTTTCAATGCCAGGCTGAGCTCTGCTGCATTTTCATAGGAGTCAGGATGTGAAATGGCCTCCATTATTTTGGGAGAAGAGTAGTAAATACAGCAGATATTTTTTATTTGTTGGTTAAAAGCTGAGTGACATTAGTGGTGCACCCTTTTGTAGTGACACAGCACAATAATCTGGGTTCAGACAAGTTGGTTTATGGAAGGAAAACCCTTTTTTGTCTGCATTCCAGGATTCAAAAGACAAAAGAGAGGTTGGGATTACAGCCAGACTGAGTAGAACTGAAGCAGTCTGTCAGCAAGCCCTCAGGTAACAATATCATAATTTATAAATTCTACCAACAACAGGATAGTAATTAAAGATGTACGTTTCCTTTTTGCTGTCCCTGTTTTCAGCAAAACAGATTTCAGAATGCTCAAGTGTGTGCGTATGTGTGTCTCTCAGAGCAAGGATTTATTTAAAAAAAAAAACAAGGAATTGTACCTTGCACGGGAAAAGGGCCTCATTTTTGCTTCTGTTGTGACTTGTAGTTCTTGTTCTTTGTATTTTAATGGGCCGACGGCTGGCTGGACTCCCTGACATGCATCCACACACGACCCTGAATTACCTTCTTGCAGAACCAGTTTACAACTTGCTGTGATTTAAAAGCGAGAGTTAACATACTGGGGCAGATCTTTAGCTGGGGTAAATTGGCAAAGTTCCATTTAAGTTAAGTAAATTTCCCCCAGTCGAGGATCGGCCTATATCATTTCCATCACCTGGCCCATTGCACCACACAGCACTGGATCCTTGCACTCACTGCAAAATCTACATACAGATGCGGCAAAGTTGGCTGTTTTCACCTCATAGGATCACAGTAACCCCAATTAATTCTTATTCTAAGTACAAGGTCATCAGCAGCAGCAATCCCTCGAGGTCGAGGATGATCTTTCACGGGTTTTGTTCTTCATGGGTCCTTTGGTGACCGAGGAGTCTGATCCTTGAGCCACGGGCTAGTTGGCAGACATTGCAGGTAGTTGGGCCACGATTGCTGCGTGACAGTTGTCTTTCCTTTCTTTTCTAGCGTTTTTCTGCGACCAAGGCAAGGTGATTTTCCTCAAAAGTGGATGTTCCCTCTCTGACAAGTCTTAGCCAGTTATCCCTGTCCTGGGCTACTGTCTCCCAGTGTGTGGTGTCAATGCCACATCTCTTGATGTTTATGAATTCTAATTCTAAGTACAGGGTAATACTCCGTTGGATAATACAATGTGCTTATTGTTGGTAAATGTTGGCTTTTTAATGGCAAATACTGCTGCAGTTAACAATTACTGTACCAAGTTGTTTTTGTTGACTTCAATCTGAGTATTTTCAACACCCATCTTATTTCTGTTTAATTATTTCATCTGTAAACTCTTAAGGACCAGGACTGTATTTATGCTATATTTGTACAGTGCCCAGAACAATGGGGTTTTAATCTTAATTGATGCTAGTGTAATAAATAATAATAATTAGTAATATCACTTTGTATTATGATCTTGTCTGTTCTCACAAGCTAAGCAATGTTGGATTACATCAGTACTTAAGTGGAAAGCTTTCAGGAGAAACACCTGTATAACAGATGACACTGAATGAATGCTCAAACATGGGGTTGCCCACTGTGTTGTACAAGGTGCAACTAGATATAAAATTGAGGTCTTTCCCACTTAGCATAATAAAAAACGAACAATGGCACTTTTCATAACAGTAGGGTACTAACGATGGGGCCTGATCTGTCATCCACTGAAGTCAATAGAAGGAGTGCTATCTGTTTCAATTGGTGTTGGAATAAAGCAATGGTGTACAGACCAAATTTCATCTTGGGTAATTACGTTCTGCCTGCATGGATTCCCCAAGTAGCTTCACCAGGCTAAGGTTATTTTTTTCATTTTTCTGTGCTAAATAATCATGTAGTGATGCTGTCCATTGTTAAATAGTTCCTGCAATTCACCCTAGAAGTGGCTGTGTTTCAGTAGAAGAGAGCATGGTACTCATCTAGAGTTTTGACAGCAGACTAGACAATGTAACAATCCTTGCTGGACTGGCCTTAAAATCTATGAGTTTGCTTTCTTCAGAGGGTTAGAAATGTAATTGTTTTAATAGGATTTGTATTTCTAAAAAGTTTATCCTAACATGGAAAAAGTGTCTGGCTTGTTTATTTTTTGTTTTGTTTTTATTTTATTATTATTTTTTTTTTATTCCTCTCAGAGGCTATGTAGCACAGTTGACTAGTAGTGAAGCCCAGCATAATGCAAGAGCCCTTTATTTGCTCTGTTCCTCTTCACTTGTACCAAGTAATGAATGAAGAGAAGTTGAGCTATTGTAAGAGGGAGGATTGTCTTTTAGAACCTCTTTCCTTCTCTCAGGAGATCCACCTTCTGGTTCAACAGTCTTGGACATCATGACAGAAGATGGGGATAATATTTTGATTTACTTTTTTCCTTTGGTCCTCAAGAATAATTCAGGAAAAATGCAAATTCATTTACAAATTCAAATTCAAGCCAAATTCAAACCCAGTTCATGCAGCCTGAGCTGAACCCAAGCATTGTTTCTTCTGTAGCTCCCTCCATGGGAGAACCAGAAGCATGATTGAAAAGTCACCACTTTGGAAGCAATGGGGAGCTGTCAAAGGCAGCTGACATAATTTCCACAGCACCCAGGCCACAATCACTCACACACAACACAGGCACTGAAGATATCATTGCGTCTAAGATTTTTCTGGTCTATGTGGCTGTCTGGTCTGCTTTGGTAGCCTCTAGCCAATATCCTTCAGAACTTTTTAAAAATATAGGACTGTCCCTAAGCTTAAAAAAAGAAATATTAATGATTACACTGGATAGTCCCTGTCGTCATTAATGCCCTGATGCTACAAAGGGATCTGTGCCAACCTTGATACCCATATAGATCCCTTTGCCTTTCTAATTATACTTCAGAGCCTTGCTGCTTTGCTAACATGCAATACAGAGACCAGTTGGTATTTGATTATATAGAACAGAGACAGTCATAAAATAGTCTTATTCTAAAGAGAGAGCTGGAAGTTCTATTGACAAAACAAATAATACCATTGGCTGTAATTATTTAGTAGCTCAGAGTGATTTCTGAGAGGGGAATTCATTTAAAAATATAGTTGTCGAATTCATGAAGGCTTCTATAGAAATGAATACTATTGTAACTGCATTAGTCCTCTGTCCAAACAATGCTACCTATTCATTTCAGGATGCCATTCACAATTGCTCTCCTGGCCTTTAATGGAAGCAAGAGACTTTGGCATATAAAGAGGGCATGAATATACTGTGATGGTGTACCCCATAAGTCTTCATAGGAATATGCTTATGATTATATATATATGATATAACTGGAATATGTTTTATGCTACATATGCAATGTAACATATCTATGTAAAGGTTATGATCTACTGAATACATTCCTCCTATTTGTATGCATGTATATTTGTACTTGAAGTTAGGAATATTGGCTGTATACTTGCTTGATTTCTATTGAGAAAGGAATGTGCAAATTAAATGCCCAATCAAGAACCACTTAAGCCAACAATGAACTTGAAGACGCTCCCCATTGGAGCTTTCCCAGGAATGGGACTTGGCTGATAAGAAACTCAGTCATGCATGGACATGTGACTTGCCCATGTGACTCCAAAACTCCATCTTGGAGCTGGACTTTGCATAGGAGAGAGGAGGGGGTCTCCCCCCACAAGGGAAAGTCTATTTAAACCTGTGGGAGACCCCTCCATTTGGTCTTCAGTTGGCTAAAAAGATATCCTCTCCACCCCCAAGGATGCCTGAAAGAGACTAGAACAAAGTACAGTAACTACAGGTGGTGTGAGTGATTGCTGGACCCAGACTAGAAGGAAACTAGTCTGTAAAAGGAAGCTTACTGGAACTGGTGAGGTTTTATCTGTATTCAGTTTTCTTAGATATAGACTTGCGTGTTCTATTTTATTTTGTTTGGTAATTCACTTTGTTCTGTCTGTTACTACTTGGAATCACTTAAATCCTACTTTCTGTACTTAATAAAATCACTTTTTACTTATTAATTAACCCAGAGTATGTATTAATACCTGGGGCGGGGGAAGGGAACAAACAGCTGTGCATATCTCTCTAGCAGTGTTATCGAGGGTGAACAGTTTATGAGTTTACCCTGTATAAGCCTTATAAAGGGTAAAACAGATTTATTTGGGGTTTGGACCCCATTGGGAATTGGGCATCTGAGTGTTAAAGACAGGAACACTTCTGTAAGCTGCTCTCAGTTAAGTCTGCAGCTTTGGGGCACGTGGTTCAGAACCTGGGTCTGTGTTGGAGCAGACTGGTGTGTCTGTCTCAACAAGACAGGGTGCTGGATTCCCGGGCTGGCAGGGAAAGCAGGGGCAGAAGTAGTCTTGGCACATCAGTTGGCAGTTCCCAAGGGGATTTCTGTGGTCCAACCCATCACAGATACTACTGTAATGAACTAGCTCCTGTATGTGTATTTTCCATATCTTATACTGGCTGGAATCAGACTGACTTCAACTGCATGTCATAGATTGTTAGCAGTGAATCCCAGATATGTGAGGATGAGTTTAGTCTTACTATGGGAGCATGTAATGAACTGACTACTTTGCATGTATACAAATACCCTTTACTGAGTGAATCAATATAGGTTCAATTTTACTAATTATTGAAGGTGATTTCCCTATATATCGAATGGTAGGGGCCTGGTACTTATTCACTACAGCATTGGAGGTCATAACTAGATGAATCTAAGTTCTATGCCTCATTGTTATAATGAAGTTCATAGAATATCAGGGTTGAAAGGGACCTCAGGAGGTCATCTAGTCCAACCCCCTACTCAAAGTAGGACCAATCCCCAGACAGATTTTTGCCCCAGATCCCTAAATGGCCCCCTCAAGGATTGAACTCACAACCCTGAACTTAGCAGGCCAATGCTCAAACCACTGAGCTATCCCTCCCCCCTGTTCTGAGAGGTTTGAGGCACAATGGTGAACTCTGAGATGGGCACTAACTTACTGAAGTACTTTCCTTTCTACAGGGTGTTTATCTGATGTGCTTAAAGTGTGTCACAAATATTAATGAATCAAACCTCCTGTAAGGTAGGCGGTATCATTATCTAAATGGCATAATTGGGGAAACTGAGGTACAGAAGAGTATGGATTTGCCCAAGATTACACATGAAGCCTAGACAAAGCCAGGAATATCACCTCAAATCCTCTGACTGGTAGCTCCTTGTTCTAACCACTGCACAAAAGTCACTGTATTTGCCATGTAAGAATCACAAATGACAAGAAAAAGTTAAATGTTTAGAGGCTATGATTGGTTATGGGTGAATCAGAAAAAGTTATGTGCAGTTCATCCCCCTAAAGGTCAGATGCTCATCAAAATAAAGTCAAACTGCTTAGTTCTTGAAATCAAGCTCGGCTATTTCATGAAAACAGGCTTTCTTGCAAGATTCCCAGGACTGTACTCCCTGGTTTCTTTCAGGCACACACCCATTCCTAGAAATGTGTTCCCTCATGTTAGGCGCTTCAGTGCAGTCATCCCAATATACAAGGTTATGAAAGTATTTGCTTCAGGCATTGTTGTTTTTATCCAAGCTACCACTCAGGAGAGGGAGGTTGGGGGGGGACAAAACGATCCTGGAATTAACGTAGATGAGAAATGTGAAAATGCATAACTCTCAACTGCTTGTGCTTTGAGAAGCATTACTGATTTAATGTCAGAAAGAAAGAGAAAGAGACAAGTCAGGGGTAGTTTCTGTTTAGAGTGAATTAGTGTAAGAAGGAAGGATGGTATAAGGGATTTGACAAATAGTTTGATAGTAATCCTAACACTGGTGGACTGGGCAACATATAAGCAAAAATGGCATGTGTTCAACTTTTCTGTACAAAAAAGAATTGAAACAGAGGGACAGAAATAGAAGAAATAAAATGTATTTTTCTAGGGATTATTTTCCCTGAAATATTGGGCCAGCAAAATTTGTTCTTGCAAGTGCTCACAAAGGAGAATAATGCAAGGTCAATGCATTTTTCTAGCTTTTATTCGAGCTTAGCTGGATAGGCAGTGTGACATGTTAAAAACCTTTATTTTCATTCAGTGTTAATTGAATGTGCAGATAGAGATGCACCAAAATGATGATATTAAAACAAAAATGTCCCTTGGGAGCATGCCTCCATACCTCTCCACCCCTCCAGCATAGTTAGAACTTCTTCTGGCCAACAAAGCCAATCTATAGTTATTATATCTCTTTGTCTCTTTTCATATCTCCTAATAGAAGCATTGCTGTAGCTGCTGGCTAGAAAATTAGCCAAGTGAACTCTCTCTGTCTGTCTCTCTCTCTTCTCATCAGATTAGTGGGAAAATTTAACAGTGACTCTCTCTTTCTTTGCAAGCTGTAGGGGCTAAGAGGGAACTAATTTAACTCTCTCTCACACAGTCTTCGCTAAGCTGGTGGCACATTCTTATTCTCAATCCTTTTGTAGAAAGGCAGTAGGATGGTATCATTACATACCCTCCTAACAGACCTTATTCCCAAGACACCATCTGGAAGTAAAATCTAAAATGGCAAAGCTGGGAAGAAACACGGCTGGGTGTCTATAATGGGTCTGCAGCACATAGCTTGTATCTCCTTCAAGTTCTGGGAGGGTTAGATATAATGTCCCAGGTCAGGACCATCAGTATTGGGGAATATACAAGAATTCCTGGTAGAATGGATATAAAACTCCCTCACCTATACCTAAACCTTTGACTTGAATCAAGACCCTTTTGTGGTTCTGAAACATTTGGATAAATGCTTTTCTGGTAGGGACAGAATCATTAAGTATAAAAGATGCCTTGGGAAAGGCCTTAGAAGGTGAGCTGGGGGTAAACATATTTATCAGCTTGCCCATAAAGGTGCTGGATGAGGGGGCCAACCTGAAGACAAGACCAGATGCTTGAGAGAGCTGTGAGACAGAGAGCCTGACCTTCAAGAAAAAATTGTGGTGGGTGGGAGGAGGAATGAAAAGAGATTTCAAAGCACGTGGATTGTGTGGGGACTGGGTTAGAAGGGTCACTGGGTCTTTTGGATAATGGGGGTTGTACAGCAGTTGGGAGGGATGTTAGCTGAACAGCTTGGGGACAACCTAAAAAGTCCTATAGAATCGGGATAAACAACCAAACCTTGGGGTGCATATCTAAGCTGGACACTGCTCAGAAACCTTTTGCATTCAGATTTCAGTTGGCACCTTCATATCAAACATTTCTACGCTGGACACTCAGTTGGCAATTGAAATGTACATGCATTCCCAAAAGTAGAAAGTGAACCCACATGCCTATACATACCGGATCACAAATAGAAGACTCTGATGCCATCTCCTCCTTCCAAAGATCTAACAGGAAAGAGGGAAATAGGTGTCCTTTACTTGTTCCTGTGGAATTCTTTACCTCATTCTTTAGTTGTGTCATGCAGTTAGTGAACAAGGTTTCCATAGTGAAAACTGATCAAGTAAAGCATAGGAGATGGCTATATTTTCATGGAGTAAACACTTTTGATCCCTACATGAATAATTATAATAGACATTCTGAAGCTAGAACTATTCATTTTGGAGAGGCTTGGGGAGTAAGCAAGTTTTAGTGTTTAGGGGTTAGGAATTAAGAGAGATGGGTTCTTAGTTCTGCCATGCTTACTGACCTGTGGTTTGAGCTTGGACCAGTAAGCCTCAGTAAGGTGGGAATAATAATGCTACCTCCTATGGGGGAGAGGGGGAATTGGGAGACTTGTTTAAAAAACCTTGAGATCTTTTTTTTTTTTTAATTGAGATCTTCAGCCACAGTGTGTTATAGAAGTGCAAGGTCTCATTCACCAATACTTACCCGTCCGCTGTGAGTACCTGCTTGGGCTTTAATATTTCCAGCGTTACACAATGCAGAAGGTTTATGAAAAATAAAAATGTATTTTAAAGGATAGTGATTTTTTTGAAAAGATAACATTATATACATAATAGTACAGACTGAGGGCAGCATTGAGAAATTCAAATCAATGTAATTCTTAAGAGAGAGGCAGGCAGACATACTGTATCTATAATTATCTATAAATGATGAAAATAATATTAATTCTTACTATGCATTGGAGACAGTGTTTTAAAAATATTTCTAGTATAAACAAATCCTCTTTCTGTCTCCCCCTTTGCTCTCTGTCGCAAATTACATTTGTGTCAGGTTGACTAATGAATAAAAAGGGTTGATATTTCTAATGACAAAGGGCAACATTGAGATGATGAGTGCCCTTGTGGCATAGCTCCGTTTTGAAGCATCGTTCACACAAGAACATTGGCAAAATGATTTACACTGAACTGAGGATACAGATGAAAGCTCATGGACCTGCTGAAATGCAGGGAAGGGGGTCTTATAACTTAAGAGAAAGAATCACTTAGGAAAATAAACTTCATTTTGTATGTGCCCATCAGTTATTCTGAACTGGATCTTTGGTTCTGAATAAGTCTCAGGAAGAAAAAGCCAAGATCAGGGATATACAGAAGGTTTGACTAGGCTGGGTTTAGAGTTCTACTCTGACCTTGTATGTTAATCCTTGTCTGCAAGCAGTTGGGCCTGTTGGCATGACTCCTTCACACCCCCTACATTCCTTCCCCATCCATTTCTACCGTCTCCTGGGGCCTTGTGCCCCCATTCCTAGTCTTCAAGGGGCATTCAGTGGCTGTCAATTTTCAATGCACACTATCCCTCCAATCAAAAGGGTCTTTAGGGGACTTCTACCCTTCCACTGCCCACATAAGGTATCAGAAGATGTGAAACACTCTCCAACTACAACTCACTACAACTGTTAGGGGCTGTCCATATATTACATAACATATTTTCAAGATGCACCCACCCCACTTGTAACACTTCACAACACTGAATCAAACACACAAACTTAAGGACCCCCCCCCCCCAGTGGACTGCCTCTTGTGCTGGCTGCAAATAACATAACTCCTAGCGTGGAATCAATGGAAACCCCATAAACCTTAGTGTGTAGTTGCTTGGACGTACCTAAGGTTTCACTAGCTGCTTTGCTGTGATACTCTCTGGAGAAGACTCAGTAGAACCAAGGGCTGTAATGTGAGATTGGAAGGGTGCAGAGAGATGTTTTCCTCTCCGCCTGCCTCTTGGTGGGCTGAGTGCTTTTTGTTTCTTTCAATATCCTTTGGATTGGGTGGGATATGACCTTCACCTGTTGCCCCTGCCCCTTCCCCCCAGACACTCAGTGCCCTTGAAATCTGAGTAGGACTTTAGTGATATTGAGGAGAGGACAGGTCACCTGATGATATGGGGGTTCCTCGGGAACTTGATCAAGGAGGGTGCACCTGGGATAGCTACTTAGTGACAGGAACGTACGGGACCAGCCTGTTAGGGTCTGGTGTAAGTAGCCCACACAAACCAAATCTTATCATATTAATTCACCAGAGCCTTCCCTGCAGATTCCATCACTGCATTTGGGTGGGAGTTCGTTGAGAACGCATTGATTTATCTCCATTGCAGTTGGTGGGATGTTTATGTTTCTTGGAGGTATATTTCTAACAAATATCCATTACCATGAAAACCCAGGATGTTACAAAGATGTGTCTAGCAGGGAGGGGTATGTTCCATGCATGCTAGCTAGGCTGGTTCTCACCCCCTTGACAGACACACTGCCCTCCGTATAGACCATTACTTGACATCTTGCAGCTCTTTAGATTTTTGCTGCCTTTGAGTGACTGCCTGTTGTGCCTGTATGCCTTTGAGTGACTGCCTGGGTTTCTCTGAGATACCTAGGGTATTTTTCTATATTGAAAGGCTAAGGATGTCATCTGAGCAAGGTTAAAAGAATGTTGCCATTGTAAAGCAATAGGTTGTAAGTTCTTTGAGGCAGGGATCATGTTTTTGTTCTGTTTGTGCAGTACATAGCACAGTGTGTCTGGGTCCATGATTGGGGCTCCAAGGCATTACAACGATACAAACACTAATGAGTAGTATTAATTCATTAATAACAAGGAAACTACAGCCAATCAAAGAATGATTAGTGGAACATTCCTAAGCCTCTATCTTTGGGACATTGTAAGTAATTATTATTATCTTATTGTCATGTTTGTTATGAGTGCCAATGGCTCACTTGGTACTTTTCAGGCAAACATGTTCCCTGACACATGGAATGGACATTTTTAGGGCCAAATGCTGCTTGCCATAGCAAGGTAAATAGCCCCATTAACTTCAGTTTGAATTGATGTTGTTAATTAATTTAGTGATGTTTTTTCTTGTTCACGTTTCCTTTAAAAAGTCATAAAAAGCCCAGAACACAAAACTAATTTAATAATATTTAATACATTCTACAAATTACTTTAATTATGGAGCAGCATTAAAAGGCAGCTAAAATACATTAAATACTTCCCTAATGGTATTTTTACATGTAAGCAATTACTGTGGTTGCCACAGGGCTGTTACATGATCACAAATGGGAGGGCATCAGGTGATCCACATGCTAGGGAATGGCAGGACAGGTGTCGGCGAGACAAGCCTCTATTAAGTTGTGCTCTGTGCTATAAAAAGGTTTAAGAACACCCAATATAGCATAGATATATGGCTAAGATTTTTAAAGCGGACTAGGAGATTTAGTTATACAACTCCCATTATATAAAGCATATTTCATTGTGTATTCTTTGTATTCCCCTAGTGACCAGAGGCCTTGATGAGGATCATGACCTCATTTTGCCAGGTGCTTTACATACATATGGTAATGGGCAATCCCTGTCATAGGCGCTAAAAAGAAAAATATATACTAAATATCTGTGTATCGACCTATAAAGCCTCCCACTTATTTCCAAGGATCTCAAAGCACTTTGGAAACATTCAAGAATTTATACACAGAGCTGTATGGCACAGAAATATTGTCATCTACATTTTACATGCGAAGGAATTGAAATACTCACACGGTTAAGCAACTCACCCATGTTTCCTACGGCAGAGACAGGAATAGAACTTACGTTTCCTGACTCTTCCCCTAATGCTGAAAGGACTCTGAATACCACACTGCTTAGATACCCTGGTGACAGGTACATAAGAAATACCTACAACAGAAAGATAACACCCGGGCAATCTCCTATCCAGGCACCAAGAAGGCCTGACCCTGCTTAGTCTCTGAAATTAGATGAGACTGGGACGTGTGCAGGCTGGTATAGCTCCATATATCACATCCAACATACAAAACAGAGTATAAGACTCAAAACAAATATAAGAGAGAAAGTGAAAGAGAGAAAACACTAAGATACTGTACTTATTCTGTCTAAAGAGGTTTAAGAAAACCAGGAAGTAAAATTAACCCCTCCAAAAAGGAAAACAACAAAGCATTGTCCTCAAAATAACACATAAATCCTGGAAACAATTATCACAAATCCAATGAGCCTTAGGACTAAAGTCAATATACAGTAAACAACATAGGCTATCAAAAGATAAAAATCACATTGAAATGGAGTAAGTATCAAATCTTGATACTATCTTCATCCTGCCTCTTAAATTATACAAAATCTGCAAAATCAGAATCCTAATAGGATCATCTGTCAAGAAGCATCAAGCTCCTCTTCTAGGTTTTATACAGAATCTGCCTAGCATCCTATAATTTTCTAGTAGAATCATATATAAAAGTAAAGATACTTGATCCCATCTAACATGACCAAGGGGAATAAAACCTGCTACTTGATCCAGCCAGATGTCTTCCTGAATAGCAAGTATCCTAAAGTACACCATGGAGCGGAGACATTTAAGGAGGTCTGTTGGACTGGAACTGGCCAGAATGGCAAGAAAGCTGCAGGGAGGTGGGACAGGCTTGCTGTCCAGGCTAGCTGGTAGACTGCCAGGAACCATATATTCTAAAGCTGCTGACAAAGAGCTATTTATGTGTTTTACATATTTAAAGTTTAAAATGGTGCTGGGCTCCTATAAGTTCTTGCAGAAATCTTTAGGAGCTTGGAACAAACTCAAACTTAAGAGAGAGAAAATACTTTACTTAGAAAAAAAAAAGTATGTTTACTGAAGGAGACCAATCTGGAAAATTTTGGCCTGAAAAGTGAAAGATTCAGAGAGTTGTGATCAGTGGAAAATGGGAGATAATAAAGGAAAGCATGTGGTAACCTTAACTATACTAGTTGAAACCAGACACTTGGAGGATAATAAGAGATCAAGCAATTCTCCCATTCCACCAGAATATCAGTATTCTCCACTCTTTCCGCAGAAGCAGATGAAAATTAGATCAAAAGTAAGAAATTAAATAAGAACCACGTTTTCTTTTTGTGAACACAAGTAGATATTTGTTATAACATTTCCTAATTCTTTATTTAAAATGGTAAGATTTTCAATTCCTCCTCAGAGATTAAATATTATCCTCCTGGTTACAGATGAGCGGCGTATATGCCTCAAATTTAAGATTAATCCTTTCCTGAGGTAATGTGTGAAGGAAAATTTCCGAGGTTAAGTGCATATCCTATGCTTTCTTATTTGGTTGCAGTTCTATGGATCAAATCCTGAGATATGCTCATCTCCCATTGAAATCATCACAAATTTCACCACTATATACCTAGTTTTTTGTTTGTTTTTTTAAGACAAAGTACTTCCCTGAAAGGACAACATTTATAACAAAGGTTTTAATAAAAGTGTCAGTAAAAATTAAGCAGCAAAGCTCCACTAACAAAACAATGTTGAAACTGGCACAAGCTCCTGAATTCCTCACCTGCCTTAAGTAAAAGGGTTGTTGTGTCCCCACTTAGGAACCTCACTTTCCCTCCTGCACAAAAGATATCAGTGGGAGCGAGTCTGTAAATGAGCTAGCAGCAAAGGAGAATGGTAATACCAGACCTAGCTGAAGGAGCTGGTCGTATGGGCTATTCTTCACACTGGAAACAACATCAGCAGGGAGAATTCATAGAATCACAAAGTTAGAGCTGGAAAAGACCCACTAGCTAATCAACTCATTTCACTGCCAGTCCTCATAGGCAGGGCAAGCCTTTACCTTAATCATCTTATTTCGGGGAATGTTTCTGACTGCCCAGCATGGACACATTAGAGGGGGAAGAGGATGTGGACAATCCCTTTATGCAGTAGAGTGCATGAGCAGGGTAGCTACAATGTGTTTGCTTTTGCTCCTAGAGTGCATAAGGGAAAGAGGGGGACTGAATACCCCAAGGGGAGTGTATTTGGGAAGTGTTGGGGTTTGTGGCCATAGACCATTCCCCCCCGTGTAACAGCTAGTACCAAGAGAAGTGCTGAGGGCATTTTAAGCTAAAGCTATTATATAGGTTTATATAAGGTCAACACAAGTGTAATCTCTCTCATGATAAAGAAGATGCATGACTGAGTTATACTAAATAAAGTGTAAAGGGGATTTTTCATGGAAGTCTGACAAAGAGGACTTTTAGTTCCCTCAGACTATCCTGACATGGGCCTGTACTGCCTAATGTTTTCTCCACACAGAGTAACCGGCATGGCCAGCTTTCCCATCCTGATTTTAACATAAGTCTCAAGATATCTGATATTTTTTTTAAAGGCTTGGCTCCTGGAATCATGTAATTCCAGAAGATTACTCCTGACTAATAATGTTTGAATGTTTGAGGCAGGTAATACTACAGCCTTTCTAAATCCTATCATGGAATGGCTGCTGCCTGCACTACCCTAAATGGGATTCCTCCCCCCCCACACACAGCAGTTGCACAGCTAGCGTGCTCCAATTCCACTCCTCTCCCTTTTCATCCCTGGCACAGCTCCTGTCCTGGGATCCATGGTGACGTTCTCAAACTGCAAATACTGTTATAATATTTAACACTTACCCAACACATTTAATTTTACAAAGCACTGGGCCATTCTACCATGGGGAAACTGAGACATAGATTCACCCAAGTTTTATTGAGTGATTTGTCCAAGGCCAAACAGTGAGTCAGTGACAGAGATGAGGGTAGAGCCCAGGAATGACTAACCCCTAGCCCTGTGGTCGTGACTAACTGAACTTTTTAGTTCGGAAGTTGCAGTCTCTCCAAGTCTGATACAATTGCTGCTTTTGGGAGAGGAATTTCAAGGGCTGCAGTCTCTAGTGTTTTCTAGAGGTAGAGATTTCTGAATTATTCCAGCCCTCAATAAGTGAAAACATCTCAGGGCTCCCATTTACCTGTACAGTGACATTTTTTTCACTCTATCCCAGCAGGTAGAAATAGCAACAAAGCCAAGAAAGAGCTGTTCCTTGTTGAAGTAATTGAGGGCAGCAGGTACAAGAGCCCAAGAGTGTTCAAATGCTAACAAGAATGTATTAGGAATACATAGAACACACAGCAATTCACAAAACTGCAAGAGTGGTGAGTACTTCCTGTGAGTATCGAAACATTATGGGTGACATCATGACCTAAATTAAACATTTCTTTCTCTGCAGTTATTAGCTATGATGAATCATCTTTTTCCAAGTTCCAAGACAATATTGGTTTGCAATAGAGATTCATAGCATAGGTGATGCACACTATAATTCTGCTATAAGCAGTAGGTGACCAGAGTTCAGTTTCTATCTCTTTCTTTTCAGTAGTGCTGGGCCCAGGAGATGATAGGACTCAGATCCAGGGCAGGAAATTTAGTTCCTGGGACAGGTTCAAGGCCAAATAAGACCAAGAAACTGGGTGCAGAGTCAATGGTACCAAAATCTCACAAGCTTTTCATGTGTGATTTTGGGCCACAGTTGTGGAAGTCTGCTGAGATCATTTGTTTTTGCAAGATTTCTGCCACTTGGAATGGCAGAAATCTCCCAACAACGGTTGTTATCTTGAAATTTCATCCATCTTGGGATAAAATCTCACAAGAGCATCTTGGTTTCATGAGATTCTGGCCACATTTGAAAATTTGATCCTGGCTGACAGTTAGGGGCAGGAACTATGCCCGCTTCTATATGTTTACAGATCTGGTACATGGTATCTACGGTTAAGTGTTTTCTTATGGTTACAGCAGAGGACTGGGAAACAGGATTCCTGGATTCTGTTCATAATCCTACTAGTGGCTTTCTGTGTAGCCTTAGGCAAGTTGCTTTACCTCTCTGTGCCTCAGTTTACCCCTGTAAAATGGGAATAATATTGCTTATGGTGACATACCAGGCTACAATCCAAACTAATGAGCATCTGTGTCACCCCTGTCCTGCACCCTTGGATGCCTTACAATGCCTTGCTGAAGTTGCTTCTACCAGGGCTGCTCACAAACAATCTTCCAGCATGCAAGCCACAACCTGAGTGTCTGTGTGTAACTGCAGCCTGCAGACACATTTGTGTTACATGCTGGCTCTCATCAGCTTCGGTTATACTGCAGGGTGACTCCAACACGCTCCCAGTCCTAGATTTCCCCCCAGCAATGTATGTACTGCCCAGCCCTCTCTTGGACAGTACAAAACATTTTAAGTCAGTTATTCCTTAAAGGAAATAATATGTAAGTTTATTATCTCAAATAGTTATTCAGACACTTCAGTTTAAATACATTGGATTAGATAAAACAGTAAAAGTTTATTAACTACAAGGAGATAGTTTTTAAGTGAGTGCTAGTAATGAGGCATAAAAATCAAAAATGATTACAAAAATATAAAGATGAAATGTTTACTAATGCCTAATTTAACAAACTACATCAGATTCAAGCAGTTTCTCACCACCTGCTTTCAGCGGTCCAAATTCTGTAGGTCAGGACCCCTCCCCCAGAGTCCAACAACTGCTTCCTATGTCCCTTCAGGTGTGGTGAATGCGATGGGCAGAAAGAGAGAGAGAGAGAGAGGGTGCCTTGGGGTGTTTGTCCCTTTTTTATAGTTTCAGTTCCTCTCTTGAAAACCATGTGCTTTGTAGGAGACAAAGGGTCTATGTGGAAGGATGTTTCCTGCTGGCTTTTTCTCTCCTATCTGAGCTTTCTTTGTTTTCCTTCCTGCTTGATGACTCTGTTTACTGCTTAAATGAAAATTAGGCAGAGCACACTTTCCTTTGTTTAGGACAGACCTGTTTGCCGTTTGCTGTTTGGGCAGGGCTATGGGGTTTGGAACTTGTGTTAGTAACACCATACAGGGACATTTTATAATTTCACATACAACGTTGCCACACATATTTCACCAGCACAATACTGACCAGCAAATTATGAGTTTTCAAATGCTACCTCACTTTGTACAAGGATTATTACAATAGTGTGTAGGGTGTGAATATAGGGGTACATTCTATCACATTTACCTACCTCATAGGGGTGTTTGTACACTATAATTAATTACTTTTTATAAATCTCTTTGAAGTCCTTGGCGAAATTTGCCATGCAAATGCATATTATTATTACTATGACATCCCTAAACCAGGCTTGTATCATAGCAGACTAAGCAAGTTCCTAGACCTTTTCCCTTCCTCTTCCAAAGCTTCGCACACATCTCGCTGTCCTTGTCCTTACTACTTCATACCCCCTTGTTACCTTCTCCCTGTTTATGTTGCTTTATAGATACTAATGTGTGGAATCCCAAGTGCTGCCATTACAGACTGAAACAACTCAAACTGCTAATGTGAAATATTTTGAGCAACAGAAAAAAGAAAGAAAAATGAATGGCTGAATTTTGTAAGAACAAATGTGTGTCAAGGACAGCAATCTCAGTTTCTCTGTGTCAGCCTCTGTACTGTTCCTTCTTATTACAATCTCACATCTTCAAAGGGAGGCACATCTTCTCTCAGCCTTCCTGCTAACTGCATTTAATCACTAGGCAGAGACATTTACCAAGTGTAACCAGATCCATTAGCTGCTGTTGGCCAATGGACAGGCACTATACTGATGAGGAAGCAGACAGCAGCATACTTTAAAAAAATAAGATCATTTTTAGCATTTTAGAGCCATATCCTTCCCTGGATCCTCTTATTCAGACCTTGCTCAGGCAAGGCTTCCACTGAAGACATCAAGGAAATATTTCAGGATGTGGACTATTAGCCATTCACAATAATGGAAGTTGAGAAAACCTCACCCTCAAAGTATCTTGATTGAACTGCATTCCTGTCTGCTTTCCCATCACCATAACACCAATGCATTTGCGAACCAGCCTAAAGGAGCAAGCAGCAGCCAACAGCTTCAATTGCTGCCTGAACACCCTCTATGTATGACAAGAGGTGTCTTGCACAATTCCTGCTGCCAAGAGATACCAACAAGTAAAGAGATGAAAATCACAGGAGGAAATAACATTAACAGCCAGTTCTATTTTATTTGCTTTAATAAGACACATAGGCAATATTAATGTTTTGGAGAGCACATTTTATTTAGAGCTGGTCAGAGAACTTTTGACGGAACTATATTCCGTCAGAACATGTGGCTCTGTTGACATTGAAACACTTTGTAAAATCAGGACAGTTTCACTGGAATTCTGTTTTGGGAAAAACTGGGGGGGGGGGAAGGGTCCAATGATGTCAAGATGTCCCATTTTGTCATTTTTAGAATAAAATGTTTCAATATTTTGTTTTGAAATGACTTTTCATTTTGAATTTTTGATCATGCTATATACTGCAATATAATGCACAATTTAAAAAGTCAAAATTGAAAGGAAACATTTTGAATTTGTCAAAGCATGATGTTTCAAATAATCTGAACTGAACATTTTGTTGGAGTTTTCCTTTGCAGAGAACTCCAAACTTTTCGGTTTTCATTCCCAAGTCAGAACGAAGCCAGATTGCCAAATCTTGAAATCCTTCATGAGACCAAAGTCCTGTGCTCCACACATCTCTTTATTTTATTATTCATGGGTAAAATATTGTTTTAAAAAATAGAAGCACAGAGTAGCTCTGACTTTTGAGATAGATCATATGGCGAACCTTTCAAATAAGGATCTCACATCTGAAGTAATTTATTCCAGTTATTCCTGTAGTTCTGGGGGCATTTAGGGTCAAGTTATGTTTCTCCTGTATGTGTGCAAAAGTGCATGCACCAAAAGAGAAGAGTAGCTAGTGCTGTCTGTAGAACCGAGTGAGATGGGTGTCTAGGCCTTGCTGGGACATAGCCTTGGATACATACCTCCTGTATGCTGGACTATGCTGGAGTGATTGGCTATAGCTTTGTAAAGGTATAGCAAGGGCAAGCCCTCCAATACTTTCAGGCACTGCCATTTGATCAATGCATGCCTTCCTCGCTGTAGAGTGCCTCAGATTCTTTGAGATGGAATTTTGCCCTTTGATATCCTGCCCTTCGCTGCAGGAACTGTGTTATGCACATTCTAGCTGATGGACAAATGCATGTTGCTTAATTTAAACCCAGACTCTGGGCTTGAACACTATCTTTCTCCAAGTAGGCATTTCTACTGTGCCCATTGCCAGAGTATCTAGGTGTTAGCTCTAGGTTCATGCTCCTATTAGTGGGGAGGCTGTGAGAAATGGAGCACAGTGAAAACGTGGGGTGAAAAGTAGAGCAGAGATTGGGACAGAGCGAAAAACAAATACAGGGAGACAGTAAAAATAGGAGACGAGCGAGAAAGAAATACTAATATAAAGATAAATACATGCCTTGTATATACCTTGTCACAGCACAGCCTGGGGGAGTCCTCTATTTGTAACGTATAGCTAAGGCTTCCATCTGACAACCATGTTTATTATTGTCTAATTTGGGAGTAGATGGGTGCAAGTACGTGGTTGTTCCTACAATCCAGGAGTTTCTTGTGAGTGAGGCATCCTGCCCTGCTTCCCGTTCAACAGTAGCAGAATCCCCAAAGCTCCAACAGCCCTTGCAGCTGGTGCTCTGGGACCAGTTACCTCGCTGCTAGAGAATGTATTGCATGGTCCAAACTCCAGTGAGGCTACCTGCTAGTTTTCAACCACTAAATATGCAAGATGGTGGAGCAGGCCAGTCAGCCTTCAGGGTTAGACTGAGTGTACAGATCACTGCCTGCCCTTCACCACAAGAAGACTGTTAAAATGAAGAAGTATCCCAGGTGCCTGTTGGGGTAATGAGCTGGCTTGCTTGAAAAACATTGAAAAACATATGAATTTGGGCAAATGTTATGTTTTGGGTTCCTAACGAAAGCTTTTTGGGGATTTATTATGAAAACTTTGCACTACACTCCATATCATACCAAATGTCCTAGTTGCTTAACCCCATTGTTGAAGTCATGGATCATGGGCCAAACTCATCATCTCTGTACCATACAGAAGCATCGTCTCAGGAATGAATTTGCCCATGACTCTATATACATCCCCTCTCTAGTCATCTAGCACTAGCTTTCTCCTGGAGCTTTTTAGGCGATCTCACCATTACTGGGGAAAAGAGCCTTCTCTTCTGAAGCTCCTGCCATCTGGAACAAATGCCTTCTATTTCCCTACCTGACATGCCATCTCTTTCCAAATTTCATCTAAGAAGGGATATTTGCCCTTCTTTGTCCTATAACTCTTAACTCTCCTCTCCCTCTGCCATTATTTATTATGTAATGATGTAACTGTGTTATTGTAATACAGTGAAGCATTTGGGGATACCTGTCTTATGAAAGGTACACCTCTACCTCGATATAGCGCTGTCCTTGGGAGCCAAAAAATCTTACTGCGTTATAGGTGGAACCGTGTTATATCGAACTTACTTTGATCTGCCGGAGTGCGCAGCCTCGCCCCCCCGGAGCACTGCTTTACCGCATTATATTAGAATTCGTGTTATATCGGGTCGCGTTATATTGGGGTAGAGGTGTATTATAAAAAGCAAGTTACCTATTATTGTGAATGATGATACTGGACAAAAACTCATTTGTCTACATTCTTCATCTCATCGTCTGCTTCCTGACCATTGATTATGGAACATGCTTAAAGAAAACAAAATTCAGCTCCTAAAGACCCATGAATCAATAAATAGTGATGCTTGACCCTGTTGTTTCCATGATAGGGAAGGGCGGCTGATAATAATGCTAGCTGTCCTAACACAAAACATTTCCACAAAGAAATTAAAGGCCACATCATGGGAAGTGCCCAGCACCTGCTATTTCTATTATTATTATTTGCACCCCTCCTCCCCCAAAACACACTAGGCACTTCAGAACAATAAAAAGGCAAAGGCCTTGGCCCAGAAGCACTGTATGTGGTGGAGCTTCACACGGGGTCAGAGGGAATGCACATGGTGTACCATCCCCTAGGAGAGTATGACATGCTCTACTCTGCAAGATGATCCAGCTCAGGTCACACTCCTCCATGACCCCTTTGTGTTTGGCTAATGCCCCAGGAAAGTTAGGAAGGAGCATCACAGTGGTTGCCACTGTGACTGTCCTTTGCACAGGAGCTCCAGGTGAGCCTCCCAGAGTAAGGACCAGCACAATATGGACCATCATACGTGTATACAGAGACACAGTTACTGTACCTAGGGCCCCCTGTTGTCAGCATGCTGTCTCTACGCTCAGCACCTCTCAGGATCAGGTGATGTTTCAGGCAACAAAGACAAATTCTAATTCACAAATGTGCCACATAACGAAAGAAGAAGAAGAGAAAAAAAATGTATTTGAGAGATTCTTTTCATAAGTTAAAAAAAAAAAAGAAAAAGAAAAAAAGAAATGAAGATTCTTCCTTTAAAAAACTATGGTCACTGATGTGTATTAACTAAATCAGTCTCCAAGATCTTGTCACTATCTAGACTAATAATCCAGTATCCTTTCGACAGCCTTCACAATAATGGACATATTTTCAGCTTCCTCAGGTCGGGCAACTTATCAAAGAGAACTATATGGCTCCATGCAGAGCTGCAAGTGATTCTTAGCAGCTTACCCTACAGTACATCATGCAGGGACTTGTGCTACATTCTCTTGGATTATGGACTTCATCAGAGCCTTTCAAATGAAGTAGCTATCCAATATATGCAGGGATCACATATAGGCAGGGATCTCACAGGCACCTAAAACTTTATTGATATCTGAAAATTTCACGATTGTTTATTTTCAAAATAAAAATGCTTTTTATGTACACACACACACACACACACACACACACACACACACGTGACAGCAGAGTACATGGGGATAAAGAAATCTGCAACATTTTCACCTGAGACGAAAAAGGCAAGGGAAAGAGAGTTCTATGCACTACTCTTATTTTACCCATTTTTCATTACGTGGATAACCTTAGAGCATTTCTTGTTAGCATTTAGAAAAAAGGGGAAAATCTAGCTTCCTGCAGGGGAGCTATTATTGTTAGAATGTACTAGCATTATCTTGCTTACAGGGGGGCATATTGTTTATGCAGTCTATTTATCAGTGTAGGAATATATCTACCAATATAGCAATATCTCTGCAGTAATAGCATACAAGAATAAAAGAGTTTTCATGAATAGAGAGTTCCTGCCTGTAGCATGTACATCTGAGATACTAAAGGATTATTTACCTATCATTAAGATATGGATTTTTTATCTGGTCCAGTTTTTCTTGCAGCAGAAATCATATTAAACTCTCTAGCTATTATATCTAACATCCATTGGGCAGCTTTTCATTCTATGTAACCTAATATAAATGAAGAAAATAAATCCACAACAATTTGTTGAGCTGTCTCTCCCCCACCCCCCTTTCTGTATTAAATTCACATAATAAAATCCAAGGGTTGCATTTCACTTGCATCCGCTTCAATTAACATGCCTGACGTATGGAATTTTTGATGGGAAGAAATGCTAAAACAGTATTTTTTAAATCATTGTGTGTATATATTAGATATGAATATATATTTTAAAATGCTGCATGCAACACAATGCAGTTACATGTCACCCAACAGTCAGTTTGGCTATAAAATTCAATGTGTAAGTTCCCAACATTACTTCTTCCTTCCCTCTCCTTACCATTCCATGTTGTTATCTTGCATGGATTTTCACAGGGCTAATTTTTATTGTTTTACACTCTCTTACTATTTTAGGCCATGTTGATTTGTTTAAAACTGTCAGGGCTGATTATTAATTAATATTTAACACATAATGGATGAAGACTAGAGCTAGGTGAAAATTTTCCACTGAAACAGTTTTCTGACACACAATGGCTTTTGAACAGAATGGAAATTGTAATGACGAAATGTCCATTTTTGTTGAAATGTTTGGGTTTCTGTTGAAAGACCAAAACATTTTGGGTTTAGGGTGTTTATTTGATGAGGAATTTCAAAGAAAAAAATTAACCAAAAGTGAAACAAAGTATTTTTGACAACATTTTTATAGGGGGAAAAATATTTCCCAATTATCCATGGTGAGATCTGGGCACAAAAAATTGCATGTATGAATCCATCAACTGCATGTGTAAAGCATCTTATTTACATACTCGCTTTCATATCACTAACTTGATACATTCCCTTCCTGTCCAAGGAAGCATATGTATCCTTATATACCCTTACTCTGGTGGGTCAAAGAGGTAATGGTGGAATCCTCAGGTGGCTCAAAGCCATCTTAGCTAGCCCTATATCACTCTCCTTTATAGTCCCCTAGTATCTGGGGCACGTCAGGGCAGTGGCTGGGGTCAGAAGGAGGTAGTATGTCTGGAGTGCTGTTGCAACCCTAGCTGGCATAACTCTCAGTTCCACCTGCTTGCCACAGCCCATGAGTTTGACTGCGCTGGCTGGAGAACTGTCCTATGATGTGGATATTCTGCAGGGAGTAGTCTATGCCTCTTTATGTCACTGGAGCAAGAAAAAAGTGGAAGACTGTAGGGGACAAGGGTCACACAGTGTGAACACAGGGGAGAAGGAAACAAAGAACCTGTTTGTTCAGGGAGGTGGAGGGAGATGCTTTGCAGGCAGTCCCACTCACAGAATTCTTCCCCTCAGCCCTGGTCTTCCCCCAACTCACCCAGCTGAGCTAGAATTAATTGAGGGAGCTGCTAGTGTAAAACACTGTGGCAGGTATATGATTCTTGAATATAGGTACAGTGAGCCACCCACTTCAAGCTAGCTGGGCATGTGGGGATATGAGCCATGGCCCCTCAACACCTTGCCCTCTTTGCCTCTTCTCATGAACATATACTGATGCCCTCAACGGCACTATGAAGGAACATGGCTGGAGCTCTCCAGCCACACTGCAGCTGGACCGTGCACTGGGGCACAAGGAGTACAAGAGCCTGACCCATGCAGGACTATCCACAATGTAGCCCAGAGGCTTAAATGCATTTTCCTCTCTAATACTGGAGAGATTTGTTTGTTCTTTATTGACCCTTCCTGGTCCCAATTTCTTTTTTTCCTTTAAAAATATATGTAAGTGAATGAAGTGCTCCTACAAGGGGCTGGATTGACACCATTAGAGACTTAAGTGACTTTAAGGGCATGTGTTAACCTAAAGTTTATCTTATCCCAGAGCTTTCCTGTAATAAAATCATATCTCTCTCGTAATAAACTAAACCCAGATGAAATAGTACAGAACGAGGAGAGTCTTGTGTTCTATTTTTATAGCTACATAACACACATACAATGATACTATGTTTATTCATTCTGTTTATTAGTTTGAACATGATTTTTAATGTGTACATAAAAAAAGGTTTTCAAGTTTAATTGCAGTGTCAACCCCATCATGCTCATCTTTATCTCTGACCACTTTTACTTCCAAGCTGCACTCTAGCATTTTTTTATAGGATAGCCTCATATAATAAAGCACCCAAACAACTTTTTCACGTCATCTTCAATGAATTCAGAGGATGCAACAGTTTGCACACTCTTCTGCACACGTTTTATTACTCCCACTTTCATTCTACAAGGCTGAAGCGAATCATGTCATAAATATCTGTCTTGCACTCATGAGCTTGATATACTATTTTCTTCTAAGATCCTCTTTTTGCTCATAACTTAAAGATCTGGCAAAAAGTATTCCATGCTTTATTTGCTCACTTTAGCAAAATTTCAAAATGTTACCAAAAAACCTGTTCCAGACTGACATTTCTCAATCATACTGTGTTGTTTTCAGATAACTTGAGAATGTGCTTGTGTACAATAGCAACATAAGGGCCAGATCCAGAGCTGGTGTAAATCAGCATTGAAGTCAATGGAGCAATGCCGACTTACACCCACTGTAGTTCTGGTCAACAGAACATGGTTTTGATAGCCTGGCTAGGCAGCTGTACTTTTTGCACCTGTAACTTTCAGGGACACATAATTGCAGGCATAACTGATGCCACCTGCCTTATTTGTGGGTGCAATCAGATATTTAAAGGCACAGATTACACAAAATGTGTCATTACATAATTGCAGGCATACCATGGAGCCTGATCCAAAGCCCATTATAACCCATATAATCCATTAACTAAAATGGCCTTTGGTGCACTCAAAACTGAAGGTAGGTAAATGGAGGTTGGGCCAAGACCCAACTCAATATCAGGCACCTAACTTACTGTAGCTGTACAATCCAAAATGATCTTCTTCTATATTATAAACCCTGACATTTCCAGGTTTCTCACCACAGTGCAGTGCCTGGGACCCTATTGGAACACCTGTAATCTGATGGTAAATATGGTGGATAAGATAAAAATATATTAGCAGATTTGTAACCAGACCATTCTTTTGTCATATTCTTTCTCTGAATGTTTGTCAGTAATTTTATTGTATTATTATGGATAGATCCTAGACTTGGTCTGAGTGAAGGATGGTCTCATCCAGATTCAGTTTAGGCTGGGGTTTAAAGTTTAAGTCTGCGATGAAAGCATAGCATAACATTTTGCAGGCTGTTTTCCCAAGATTTTGACCCCAAATGGCAGAATGTGAGACAAATTGATTTGTAAGATTTCTGCCATTTTGAATGTCAGAAGTCTTGTTAGACTGCTGTTTTTCCTAAGAATTCTGCCTTCTTGGGCCAAAACCTCATAACAACAGCTGTTCTTATGAGATCTCATCTGTATAATATCAAAATCAGAGCCAGAAAAACAGGCCCCTTTTGAGTTTGGATCTGGACCACTAGGGAATTATTTAAATTCAGATATTCAGATCTGAAGTTCCCCCAACCTTGAAATTTGAAGAGGTTGTTGATTAGAAGTTAAGATTAGAGGCTCTTTTTCCAACAGATATTCAATAATATTTTGTTCTTGTGATTGGTACTTGGCTGGCACAAGTTATTCCTTTTGACTGATATGATTTGTTGTAGAATAATTTTAACATAACACCTGTGTTTTATAGTGCTTAACACTGCACACTAGGTAAAAGCAAATGAAATGTATTTATTATTACCTATTATTTGTCCTTATGTGGTAATGTCTAGAGGCTCCAGCCAGGTTGAGACCCATTGTGCTAGACACTGTAAAAACATATGTTAGAAAGAAGGGAGAATAAGAGGGAGCATAATAAAATATATTTTTTTTAAAAAATGGTATAGGGAAGATAGAGCTCAGTAACTTCTGTTCGCCTGGTCTCATAACACAAGAACAAAGAGTATAGTTGTAGCCCTGCCAGGCCCAGGATATTAGAGAGACCAGTTGGGTGAGGTAATATCTTTTATTATTGGACCAACTTCTGAGGTGAGAGAGACAAGCTTTCAAGCCAACAGAGCTCTTCTTCAGGTCTCTGTGTGGCTCAAAAGCTTGCCTCTCTCACCAACAGAAATTGGTCCAATAAAAGATATGACCTTACCCACCTTGGTTCACAAGAACAAGGAGACATTCAAGGAAATGAAAAGTAACAAATTCAAAATTTATAAAAGGAAATTGTTTTTCAAACAAATCATAATTAGACAGGGGAACTCATTGCCACAAGATATCATTGGCCGAGTGCATAGCTGGATTTTAAAAAGGATTATATATTCATACCCAGAGTTACTATTACCCTAAATAAGAGCTTTGGAAGGGATATAAATCATCAAGCTTCAAGGAATAAGCCATTCTCTAAATATTTGGGGCGCAGTCAGAAGAAAACTTTTCCACGAGGCAGGTTATCCCATAACTGCTAACTACTTATTCCACAGTTTCTTTCTTTGAATCAGCTGTTGGAGACTAGATAGACCACTGGTCTGATCCAGTATGCTATTTCCTGTGTTTCAGTATAGTAAAAGACAGAGCCCCAGAAAGCTTACAGTCTAAAGATAACATCTGTTCTTCTTACCTAATTGGCAGGCATAGATGTCCACAAAGCTTCCATATCATAGTTACAAACTATCTTAGCCATTGATTTATGATGAGGTTTAATTTTTAAGCTATTAACACATATTTATAATATTGGGCAGAATATTTTTAAGATTTTTAGTTCCGGAATTTGTATTTTTGGTATGATAAAACAAAAGGGCAAAAATGTTTTGTACACACGCAGGATCACTATACAGACATATCAAAAGAAATTAATCTATACAGGTATAGATATTAGAGGCAAGAATAATTTTATATAAGTTATGTATAAGAAAGATAGAAGACAAAAGACATAAAAGAGGAAGAAGTCAAATATTGAGAAGAAAAGAGAATATGAAAAGAAAATTGTCATATTACATGAAAGTAAAGTAATTCAAGATTCTCAGATGCAAGGTACTATGAAAGTGCAAAGCATTATTAATTATTATTATTATTTTGTAAAATTTCAATTGAGTCAATGAAGTCTGAAAGCGGCTCCTAAATGTGATTATATAAGACTATGGATTCAATTTCTGCCAGGTAGCATGAATTTCAATGTATTGCTGTGTTATTAAAAGCAACCAGCAGTGTGAACCTGCTATATTATTAACATGTTACATTAGCCTTAATAGTTAATTGAGTATTCATATTCATATTGTGGTCTCTTTTCCTAAAAGAGAGTAACAGCTTTCTAAATGCTTTTAAGACTTCCAGGAATAAAATGAAGGTATGTTTAAGTACTTGATGGAAACTGTGTTTAAAATTATGAATACAATGAATTATTGTGTTGTATCAGGACCCTTACCAGAATCAGTTGAGAAAGAAATTTTGTAAATAATGGTGTGTGTGGGAGCAGGGGACATATAGATCATCTATATCTATGTATACAAATACATGTATCCTTGTCTGTCAGTCTGGAATGTGTTCTACTAGAGACTGTGAATCTCTCAAAAGAGACTCAAGACATGTTTTTAATGTCATTCCAGAATTCAGCTGCAAAACAAAAATGGATAAATACCTCATGAAATTTTTTAAACAATCTGCTTTCATCTAGATAAGCCCCCAACTGATTAGTAGGGAGTATCTTTTAATTTGCTTTGATTTTCTTTAATCATACTATGTTTAGGGTGAAAGTCATCTGTGCTGAGGAAGGCCAGTCCAAGATCATCTGCCCCACTTAAGCCCTATGTAAGAACTGGGAGGGGGATTAGCCCTGCAGGGCTGTTTGGACCCTCTGTGGAAAGGGTCTCTGCACTGGTTTAAGGCATTCTACCTTGGAAGTGGGGTGGACCAGGGATGGGACTGCTGATCCATCTTATATAGCTTCATTGGTCCCAATACCCCACACACCTGACAATCAGGGGCTGTGGCTACTGTTTTACCACACAGTAACAGCAGTTGCATGGGAGCTATGCAAACTGCCCCACACTCTGGCCCTGGATCATGTCTGAATTTTCTTTGTCCAGCTTCTCCACACTACACTTGCAACGTGTCCAAACACCCGGGTTTAATGTGAGTGAATAGATTTCAACCTTAATTCATTTCTAATCTCTCCAAAATCCTGTAGTCCTTTCCTAAATCAGTCATTAATTTTGCATTCCTAGGACTTACTACTGTATGAGCTGCATGCTTAGTATAGAGCACTGTGTCCTTTCATATTTCTGCTTTGCCTTCAAAATAGACTATTAATTGTGTTTATCCAGAAAATATAGATCAAGGACTTGCTTAAAAGACTAATAACTGTCCATGTTTTTTAAAAAATCAATTTTATTGTAGATTTAATGTTTGAGGTGCAGAAAAACAGTTGGAAACCCCCACACATTTGAATAAAAAGTGTAAGTAGAAGAAATCATTGATGGAATGAAAAAAAACAACAACCTCTTTTCACATACTGTCTTTTGGCAGTTTTACACCTTCCTTTAAATTTCTGACGTCTTATGTTTTATGTTGAGTAGGCACAATTTTAAACTTTATGTGCGAGAGGAAAAATCAAAGGATAGAGATTTGGCCAGCTTATAATGCCTCCCAGTTTGATTATGTTGGTTTCAGGACACCACAGGTGGAGGATACTAAATTATAGCAAATAAAAGAATAAATCATGATGAAGCTACCTAAGGGTTTGGCTGAATTTCCTGTGCAAACTGTGATTAACTGAATACCTGCTTTGGAATGTTGGTTTGGCAAGAGGTTAAATGCACATGAATGAATCTGTCTGCATACTTACACGCTGCAGTTACACTTATTTCTCATGACGATGTGTGCTATTGTCTAAGTTGTTGAATATGATTTTACTGTGTTTGTATCTTATTCTTTGTAGGCCCCACCACATGGGGCGATAAGCATGAGAGCAATGTTGCATCAAGAGTTTGATTAGGCCCTGGCTGGTCCAGGATCAGGGAAGGTATAAGGATGGCTTAGAGACACCTTTGCCTCCTCCCCAACTCAGTTGTGCTGTGCATAAACTTGTAGCGGTGAGGGATAGAGTTCTTAATGTGAACCAAACCATGAGCTCATCTACTCTATTGAAGCATTTATGGGCCAAATCTTGTTGGTTTCACCAAGCAAACTCCTATTGAGATCAGTGCAGGATTCAGCTGCAAATGACAAACTGTTCTCTCCCCTCTTTATTGATTCTTCCTTTTCTGATCCTTCACTGCCCTGAAACCTTTCTTTCCTTCTTCTTTCAGCATGCACATGTGGTCACCCCATCTCAAAAAAAAAAGATATATTGGAATTGGAAAAGGTTCAGAAAAAGGCAACAAAAATGAGGAGTGATTAATAAGACTGGGACTTTTCAGCTTGGAAAAGAGATGACTAAGGGGGGATATGATAGAGGTCTATAAAATCATGACTGGTGTGGAGAAAGTAAATAAGGAAGTGTTATTTACTCCTTCTCATAACATAAGAACTAGGGGTCACCAAATGAAATCAATGGGCAGTAGGTTTAAAACAAACAAAAGGAAGTATTTTTTCACACAACGCATGGTCAACCTGTGAAACTCCTTGCCGGGGATGTTGTGAAGGCCGAGACTATAACAGGGTTCAAAAAAGAACTAGATAAGTTCATGGAGAATAGGTCCATCAATGGCTATTAGCCCAGATGGGCAGAGATGGTGTCCCTAGCCTCTATTTGCCAGAAGCTAGGAATGGGCAACAGGAGATGGATCACTTGATGATTACCTGTCTTTTCATTTTCTCTGGGGCACTTGGCATTGGCCACTGTCGGAAGACAGGATACTGGGTTAGATGGACGTTTGGTCTGACACAGTATGGCCATTCTTATGTTCTTATGTTTCCCATCTTCCACTAATCTAGGAACTAGAGAAATTTGAGACAGAAGAGCCCGATCAGGTCACCTAGTTTATCAGGCAGCCAGTGAAGGATTGTTCCATACTGTATATCACATACAGCAGAAATGCAACCTCCAGATTTTATTGCAATTTCTTTCATTTTTAATGGTGAAGATTTCTTTATTTAAACTGTTAGTTATTCTAGGCTCTTCAACTGAAGGCCCATTTTGTGACTCACCCTTAGAAATTTCCATATAGCTACACACCAGTAAAACCAAAATCTAGCACCTCCATAAGACATGAGGGTGGAAATGGCCACTTTGTTTTGCTTCTTCTTGTTATGTGAAAAGACTTTTCCCCCCTCTCCTCTTCATCCGAATAGGCAAGATTGACATAAAAGAGTACTTCAAGAGCTGAACTCTCCTACTGAACACAAATACAGTGAATTTCTGTATATCTTTAAATGTTTTATATGTCCTAGTCATATATAATTTATTATGTTGTGAAGCTGAGCCCTCTTTTGAATGAAAATTTTACTGTCAGAGCCTGGGGTACTTTAGTTTGATGATTTAAAACTCCCAATACATTCATAGCAAATAGCACTTTTTATTACAGCGTGTTTGTCCAAGAGGTCAAAGAGTGGGATTTTTTTCCCACAGTAGAATTATTTCTGATAGCAAGACATCTCCCATCTTAATTCATCTGACACCGAATGCAGTAGCCAACACAGTCTTAGCCAGCTTGTTACAAATTGGACCTACCATGCACAAGGAAAGCGTGGAAGCTTTACCTTTTCTTATGCAAACATCTTTGCATGCAGATTACACAGAATGTTAAATGCTGTACACTCACTTATATCTCTTTGGTTTCAAGTTTTCCATTTATAGATTTGCTCCAGTATTTCATTTCCTCAGAGATGATGTTGAATTTAAGCTGCCTTGTGATGATGCTAAATTCATTTCTGAGATGAGTAAAAGTGACTAAAATTATGTGCATGTTTCCTGTGAAATATTGTATACTGAGCAGATCCTAGATTAAAAGACAAGCTTGACTTTAAAAGTAATGTGATTAATTTCCTCAACCAAAAGCAGTTAGATGGTTTTCATGCTTATGCTGATACTGTATGGGTGCCCTATTACATCCATGTACATTCTCCATCCCCTTGTGGTTAGCCCCTGCTGAGCCTATTAAGTTGGTATCAAGTCAACTTGTCCCTTAGTGATAGTACACAAACTCTTAGAGAGCTGCAGAATTCTGCATCTGTCCTCTTACCTGTCACTTCAGCCTCCTTTTACTGATGTTAAAAGAAATCTTTACTGTCAGTCATATAACCAATTCACTTTGTTCACAGGCAGTGACAACCTTGTTGTGTTTCTCCCACCACAGAACTGACTTCTGTGAATTAGCATTTTCAAAATTTAGACTAGCTCATTAGTGTGAATAAATTTGAAAGCTGCTGTTCGGGTTTTTAAAAATGTAGCCTGGCTTTCCTTGGATATAATTTAGGCATCTTTAGAAAAATAAATTAAAATCTGTTTCCCAAGTATCACTTTGTGATTTTAGAGCCAAAAGAGTGTCTTTTTGTGGCTTTATTTGAGCTATTAAAAAAATGAACAACAGCACACCCACAAATACAAAAACAAAACAAAAAAACCACCTCCAAATCCTCCAAAGTCTTCTCCAGCCTCATATCTCTGTTTATCATTTTTTAGTTTTGAATAATTAAAAGACCGGCAACCACTCTTGAAAAGCAAATGGAAGATCAGGCTTCAATAAAGCCAACCTCAAACATCTTTCTGGTTGGCTATGTCCAACACACCACCTTGCTGCTAAATGGCCACTGAAAATTTGGTCTAGCCTCCTCCGAGCCCTATAGTCATTTATACCCCTCCCCATTCTATACATGTAATTATCATATGATCATTTGGAGGTAATAAAGAATAAAAATGTGCTTGGGAATGGGCAAATGAACCAATGTATAATGATTTCTTCCTACCTCTCATGACCCAAATCCAGTATAGCCTCTTAATGCTCTGGTTTCAGGGTGTAATCTGAACTTTTGATGAAGACACAAAGATATCTTCCTCTCATTACATCATATTGCACAATTAGTCAGGTCCAATTTGTATTATTGTTTTTTATCTTGTTGTGAAAATTAGGTATTGGCCACTATTGGAGATAGGATGCATAACAAGATGAATCTACTTCATCTAGGCATGACAACACCTGTAGTCCTAAGCCCGTCAACAATAATATGCAAACATAAAGTGCTAAAGAATTCAATGAAATGCAAAAGAAGTTCCTTTTCATGCACTGTTGTTATCCTTGTTCTTTACAGTAATTCCACACTCTCCTCAAGAACAATTCTATGGAACAGACAGCAGGAGGATATCAATATATCTGAATGAATTGTGTAAGGGTACATCTACACTACAGGGGGGAGTCGATTTAAGATACGCAAATTCAGCTACGTGAATAGAGTAGCTGAATTCGACGTATCGCAGCCGACTTACCCCGTTGTGAGGACGGTGGCAAAATCGACTTCTGCGGCTTTCTGTCGGCGGCGCTTACTACCACCTCCGCTGGTGGAGTAAGAGCGCCGATTCGGGGATCGATTGTCGCGTCCCGACGGGACGCGATAAATCGATCCCCGAGAGGTCGATTTCTACCCGCCGATTCAGGCGGGTAGTATAGACCTAGCCTAATATTACTGAGGAGACACTCTACAAACAATAATAATACATTAAACAATATGTATTAATATAGCATCTCCTATATGAGAATGTCAGCATTTTACAGATGTCATTGAACAAAGAGGTGACGATATGGTGACTAAAGAGAGGCACAGAGGACTTCAATCTGATCTTAACTAGTTTTACCATGATACAACTCCAGTGATTCCTATAGAATTTCTCCTGACTTACCCTGGTGTAAGTGAGATCAGATTTCTAATTCAGAGAAGTTAAGTAGCTTGCTCAAGATCACAAGAGAGTAAGTGGCAGAGTGGGGAACAGAGGCTTGCAGGGGTTCGACTAAATAGGGCTAATAATAATGTCTGTACTATTGGCACTAAAATGAAAATGTGCAGTGGAGTGTATCTGATTAAACCCCCCAGGTAATGGAAATATTAATATAACTGTAGGAGAAGGAGAAAGACTAGAAGTGGTAGTACTCTAGGCTAAGTCATATTAGCCACATCTATAATCCCGACATTCCCCTTTTGCCGTCTCCTTTCAAATTTCATATATATGCCATGTTATGATAGTGTAGCCCCTTCTTCCGATACCAATGTCTCATTCTGACACCAGCATCTCACTGTCAAGTAGTCCAGATGTGCAGGGCCTTGCAGTTTGGCTTCTTGGTGTGGAGAAATTGGTGACTGGGATACCAAGAATATTCTAAGTATAATTTGGTTTTTTTACACATATACACCAGTCCTGGAACAGAGGTGGTCACAAACAGAACGGAGGGCAATGCCATCTTTCAGGAATGCCAGTCCAACACCAATGCCTGGTTCCCAGGAACTGACTAATCAGGGACCAAGGCAGAGGACAAACTCCCCCGCTACTCAGTTTCCTCTACATGCACAACAAAGCTAACAATAACACGCACAGCATGTCTTCCCCAAGTCTCAACATTTGCTCACATGCTAAGAAAATAACTTGGAAGTTTATGGGTAACAGTTCCACCAGGCAATGCCTACCATAACAATATTTATGTAGATCAGAAATATTTCCATCTAAAGTATTGCATGGGAAAAGTTATTCATAGATAAGATTCTATACCATTTGACATATGCATGAACCATTTAAACCTTAGGTATTTCATTTACCCACTATCTGATTGGTTGTAAATGTGCAACTTTAAAAATGTTTATATTCATATTTGTCTCCTACAAAAAAATAATCCTGCGGCTTGTGCCCCCCTATGCTATGCCCTGCCCACTGTTCCCTACCCCATCTGCTCTTTTCTTCTTTCTACACATAAACTGCTCGATACACATCTGTCTTCCTACTGTTGCCATCTCTCAAACACACTATCATCTTCCTTCCACTCTTTGGGCCTTAACCTTGGATTGAGCCAGGAAGTGCTTGGCACAGAACTTAATGGGGACAAAAGGGCTGTGGCAGCAGCTGAGCATCACTGGAGCACAGTTTTTTTCTAGACACACCTCTCCCCTCGCCAAAAAACCCACAGCACATGCCATGACATGTGCTGGGGGATCTGTGTATGTGGGGGGAGATGGTATTGAACTGACAAGGCTGCCCCAGTGTTACTGAATCTCACAATATACAGTGTTTTACTTAAAGCTCCAGCACCTGGATTCAAGTGATTACATTACAATCTGATCTTTCTTTTCTTATCTTTTCTAAAAAAGAATGTCTCTAGCCCTTGTTGTTGCAGAGACAAACTTGAAAGTGTGACCCGAGTGCATGCTTAAGCCTCATAAACCAGAAAGCAAATAAAAAGAACCCCAAATGTATTTCATTTTTAAAATCAATTTCATGATTTTGAAGGCCCTAACTCATGCTTTGGCATGTTTGGATTTCACGTTACTGATTCCCCGGTGGCAGGGGAATCCCCAGCTGGCCTCTGGGGGTGGAGGATCTGACCCTCCCATGCACACCATCTGCTTTCCCCTGCCTCATACATTCTCCACACATCTTTCCTTTGGGCTTTCTCCTATCATTCTTTCCATTGTCTCTCTCTCTCTCTCTCTCTCCTATTTTTAAAATTTCCCATATTTTCCTTATCTCTCTTTTGTGCCTGTTTCCTCTGTTTTCTGCTCTCCCCCGCCCCCCCAACCAATTCATGTAAAGAACTTTCTGAAGGGACTGGAACAGGATTTGCCAATTTCCCCTCTATAACTCTTGTGATAGCTACAAAGGGAGGATGACAAGTGAATGAATTCACACTGGTTTACACCAGCTGAGGATCTGGCCAAGCACTTCCACAAGCCTTTTCTCCAGGGAGGCTAAAGCACAGGAAGACTGATCCTGTCAATATTTCTAAAGACTTAAGCTATGCTCCCTTACATCACTTTCCCCATCAATCTGCAGCTCAGCTTGGTCCTCTATGCAATGAAAAAGTGTTGAGAAGGTCTTTCATGTCTGACCCAGTCATGTGACATGAGCTAAGGGTACAAGAGGTTAAACCCCGTCACATGACACTGTCAATTATTCACTTATTTCTGCTAAACTCTGCTTGCTTGATCTCCTACTCTTGCCTCAGATCACCAGAGTCTGCTATTGAGCTTGATCCTTATCTGTCAGGCAACTTTCCAGATCGCCCCACCTTCTCCTCACTCCTCACCTCCCATTGCTAATTACAGGTAGCAGATGAACAGCAAAGCAGAATTTACATGATGTGTTCTGTTAATCCTGAGTCTGATCCTGAAATCATTACTTATATGGGTGGTTATTACACATACGCACACACAAATTCCCATCCTCTTTTATAGGACACCTTGTGTGAGTCAGAGCTGCAAGACAGAGCTCCTGGTTAAGTTTACTTTGCTACTCAGTTCACTCTGGAGCTAAGCAGTGTGGTAATTAAAAGCATCAGCAGGTATCAAACCACCTCTTCCCACACTAGGACTGTAGCAGATTAACAAAAATTAGGAAGAAGTTACAAAATGTGCTGGTTCAAACAATAAGAATGGGTGATTTTAATTACTCCACTATTAACTAGCTCATGGCACATCAGAGCATGATTTACAGAAGCAATTTACTTATACCATAAAAGCCTGTATTTTGGGGCAGTTTGTACTGATGCCTACAAGTGAGGAGGCAACTTTTTATCATGTGCAGGTACTTATATGGCTCTCATGACCACAGTATCCGAGTGTAGCCCTGTAGTGAGGTGGCCTGGCTCCCACTCAGTCCTGCAAGGGACGAGCCAGAACAGCTGCCGGAGTGGGCGGAGTCACCACAACCTGTCCCTGCCCCCCCGGAAGTCAAGGGGCGGGACAGGAAGTATAAAGGCCCGGCCCCAGCGCTCAGTTGTGGCCCGACTGCGGGAGAGGACAGACACTGGTGCCTGAGCTCCTGCTAGGCCGAGCCTGCCCTGAGCCCGGTATCCTGAGGAGGACTGGCCGCGCCTGCCCCGAGCCCAGTATCCTGAGGAGGACTGGCCGAGCCTGCCCCGAGCCCGGTATCCGGAGGAGCGGACTGAACTTCCCCTCACCGAGAGTCCAGAGGAGCCGCCCAATCTACCCAGCGCTCGCTGCCCTGAGGAGCCCATGATCTGGGACACGGCGGACGAGGCTAAGGACATGCAGGTACCCATGGAGGAGGAGATGGGAAGTGGCCCGGGGATAGCAGACCCCAAACCTATGTCAGTGTGTTGTGGTCAGGATCCCCACTGACCCAGCAGCAGACAGATTGCTGCTGACAGGGCCCTGGGTTGGAACACAGTGGAGCGGGTGGGCCTGTGTTCCCCCCCTGCCACACCACGCCGGGTGGCAGTCTCTCCTCCTCCCCTAGCCTGAGGGCCTGCGCCCTGAACTGCGGTTTATTTGCTCAGCCCCTGCCTGAGGGCCTGAGCCCTGAACTCACTGTTTACTTGCTCAGCCCCTGCCTGAGGGCCTGAGCCCTGAACTAACTGTCTATTTGCTCAGCCCCTGCCTGAAGGCCTGAGCCCTGAACTAACTGTTTATTTGCTCAGCCCCTGCCTGAGGGCCTGAGTCCTGAACTGCTGTTTGTTTGCTCAGCCCCTACCTGGGGGCCTGAGCCCGGGACTACTGATTGCTCGCGACCCCGCCCCGACTTAGGGCTTGGACCTGCGAGACTGATCTGTTCCCCAGCCTCGTGGGGTGAGGCGGCCTGGCTCCCACTCGGCCCTGCGAGCTGGTTACCCAGCACCAGGACTTCCAGCGGCAATGTCTCCAGCAGCTTGCAGCGGCGCTGGCCCGACCTGGGGAGGCCCAGCCGGGAGGCCCGGCCAGGACCCCACGACCCAGCCCCCCGATCCGGCTGACGAAGATGGTACACGGCGACGACCTCGAAGCCTTTCTCGTCACCTTTGAGTGAGTGGCGGTCGTCGCGGGGTGGGCCCAGGACCAATGGGCTTCCATCTTGGCCCCGTACTTGACTGGGACTGCGCAGACGGTCTACCGAGGCCTGTCGGTGGAGGCTGCCCAAGACTACAGCCAAGTAAAGGCCGCGATTCTGGACGCCCTGGACGTGAGTCCAGAAACTTTTCAACAGCGGTTTAGGAGTCTGGCCTATCCCACCGGGGCTCGGCCTCGGAGGGTGGCCCAGGAACTCCGGGAGACCTGTAAGCGGTGGTTGCAGCCCGAACGCCGGACCTCGGAGAAGCTAATGGAACAGGTGGTACTAGAACAGTTCACCCAGGTTCTCCCATCACGAGGAAGAGCCTGGGTCCTCCGCCACAGGCCGGCGACCCTGGCCGCCGCCATTACCCTAATGGAGGACTTCCTGGCGGCTGAAACGCCAATAGGCCTGGCGGTCCGTGCAGCCCCACCAGCGACGGAGCACCCTAACCCTGCGAAAAGGGGGGTGCCAGCCCGAGTGGACCTACGGGGCTCCTCCCGGGAGGCTGAGGCTGGGACTCGTCCCCCGGGGGCACCCGGGCGATCCCCTCGGACCCCAGCTCCCGTGACGCGCTGAGACCACCAGGGCCCTGGGGGCAACCCCGGGACGCGGCTACGGGTGGGACAAGCAGCCCTGGGCCCCTGTTTCTCCTGAGGGGAGTATGGCCATTTCCAGCAGGATTGCCCTGGGCTGGAATGTACCTTTGGCCAGGTCTGCTCAGGGGAAGCTCATGCCCACCCTTCACAAGCTGCTAAGATCACCGTACCCGTGGTTACTGAAGGATACCCGACGCTGGCCCTCCTTGATTCGGGCTGCGGACAGACGCTAGTCCACCGTCTTTAAAGGATGCCTGACTCCTGGCTAGGAGAGATTCGGCTGCAGTGCATCCACGGGGACATACGGCCCTACCGGAGTGCCCGGGCCCAATTGACGATTGAGGGAGTCACCCGTCCGATGGTGATTGGCCTTGCACCGCGACTGGCATACCCTGTAATCCTGGGTCGAGACTGGTATTCCCGCCGTCCTCCATCGTCATGCTGGGAGCAGCCCGCGGGTCACGCCAGCCTTGGAAGGGGAGGTCCCAGAGAGCGAGGGAGAAGAGAGGGAAGCCCCCGAGCCTCCCAGCTCGGCCGCGGAAACAGAGGATGGTCCCTCGGCCCCCACGGACTTTTGCTGGGATCAACGCGCCGACCCCACACTTCAGCGGGCCTATGAACAACTGGCCACTGTGGATGGGACGGTACTCAACCCCGGTCGAGCGGCCCAGTGGCCACACTTTGAGTTGCGGCAGGAGCGCCTGTATCGCGTCAAACGGGACCTCCACACGGGGGAGACCTGGACCCAACTCTTTGTTCCCTGATGTCATCGGCGGGCCGTCATGCAGCTGGCCCACGATGTCCCCGCGGCAAGACACCTCAGTCACGAGAAGACTCTGGGGACGCTTCTTTGGCCGGGGGTGTACCTGGAGGTAAAGAATTATTGTAATTCCTGCCCGGATTGCCAGCTGGCTGCCCCGGCGCGGACTCCCAAGGCCCCGTTGGTCCTGATGCCCTTAATCGAGACCCCCTTCGAGCGTGTGGCCATGGATCTGGTGGGGCATCTTCCCAAGAACAGTGCGGGATTTCAGTACATCTTAGTGATGTTGGACTATGCCACCCGGTTCCCAGAGGCAATTCCCCTCTGAAATATCACAGCCCGCACCATCGCCGATGAGCTGGTGAAGGTTTTTGCCCGCGTCGGCCTACCCCGCGAGATCCTTACGGATCAGGGAACTAACTTTACTTCGCGGTTGCTCCGGCAGGTGTGTGAACTTCTTGGGGTCAAGCAACTGCGAACGTCAGTCTATCATCCCCAGACTGGCTCCCACTCGGCCCTGCGAGGGACGAGCCCCACCCCGGAAGTCTACAAGCCCCCTCTCCTGTTCACTCGCCCAGTATGAGGTTGTTCAAGATAGGGGAAGCCTGCCTTGCGACTTTTTACACAACTTTGGGAAACTGGGACTGGCTCCTTTGTGTTGCATGTCAGTGTGTTTTCACCTCAGACCAGACCCACTCAGACAAACTACCCGGAGTAAGGCTTTATTCTGTAAAGAACATAGAACAGGATTACAGTCCATCAGCCTCCTCTCTGCTTGCCTGCTATGCGCTCCCAGCTCAGTCAGTGCTGAGACCTCCTGCTGGGGGGCAGAGAGGATACATCCTGGGAGGAACCAGGAAGTTCTCCCAACAAGCCGCAGTTTGTATTCTACAACTTGTAGTTCCCAGGACTGCCATTGAAGCACACTGGACCTTGGTCTACATGAGCATCTCATAATCTTTAATGTATTTATCTTCACAACACCCTGTAAGGTATAGAAGTGCTATTATCCCCATTTTTGTGATGTAGAACTGAGGCATAAAGAGACTAAGCCCCAGATCTTCAAAGGTATTTGGGCTCCTAAATAGGGTTGCCAGGTGTCAGTTTTTTTACCAGAACTCCCAGTCAAAAAGGAACCTTGGTGGCTCCAGTCAGCACCGCCGACCGGGCCATTAAAAGTCCAGTCTGCGGCACAGCGGGGCTATGGAACCATGGCCAATGGAGCTGCAGGGGCTGTGCCTGTGGATGGGACAGCCCGCAGAACTGCTTAGCTGTGCCTCTGAGGGGGGACATGCTGCTGCTTCTGGGAGCCGCCTGAGGTAAGTCCTGATCCCCCTCCTGCCCTCCGAACCCCTCATCCCTAGCCTCACCCCAGAACCCACACCCCCAGCCAGAGCCCTCCCCCCGTGCCCCAACCCTGATCTCCCTCCCACCATCTGAACCCCTCAGCCCCAGCCTAGAGCCCCTTCCTGCACCCCAAATACCTTATCCCCAGCCCCACAGCAGAGCCCGCACCCCCAGTCCAGAGCCCATACCCCCTCTCACACCCTAACCCCCTGTCTCAGCCCGGAATCCCCTCCCATACTCCAAACCCCTTGGTTCCAACTCCCAGTCCGGAGTCTCCTCCTGCACCCCAAACCCCTCATCCCTAGCCTCATCCCAGAGCTGGCACCCCCAGCCAGAGCCCTTATCCCCTCAGTTTTGTGTGAGTAGAAAGTTGGTAACCCTACTCCTGAATTCTATTGACATCAATGGGAAGTTAAGCACCGAAATACTTTTGATGATCTAGGCCTAAGTGACTTTCCCAAGGTCCCCCAAGGAGTTTGTGACAAAGCAGAAAATTGAAATGAGGCCAGCCAAGTCGCAGGCTAGTGACCTCACCACTGGACCATCCTTCCTCTTTGCTTCCATGTGACTTATACTTAGTATGCAGAAATTATTAGGAGAGGTAAAGGCCTGACATTGTGAAGGCTAGAGCCACAAAGGGACCTAACTCCAATATAGTCATTGGGACAAAAAGAAAAAAAGATCAAGAATAACTGTATAGACCAGTGGTTCAGGCCCTCAGTAGGATGGGGAGACCATAGTTCAAGCCACTGTTCCAATGACTTATTTTACAAAGTAGAATAGATTCAACAGGAGAGATTGAGTGAAGCCATCTCCCCTCACCTAGAGCCCAGTCATTAGGGCACTCTCCTAGGCAGTGGGATAGCTGGGTTTAAATCCCTGCTCCATATCAGGCAGAGTGGGGATTCAAATCTGGTCTCTCATATCCTGGCTGAATGTGCTAAGTACTGGACAAAAGTTTATAAAGGGGCACCAGCACCACTTCCTCCTCCTCCTCCTCCTCTTTTTTGTGAGAAAAGCATTAAGCGCCTAACTCCAGGAGAAGGTTAATGGCTGGGATTCTGAAGCAGAGGCAGGCACCTCCCTCTAGTCTGGAGTTAAGTGACCAACTCCCTTTGAGGGGCAAGGCTTTGGCCTCTGCATTTCCTATTGGCTAGTTTAGACGGCTCCCTGCTCAGCGCCCTGGCTTTTGCCTAACTCTCCCCATGCCCTGTATAGGGAGCCAGGTGACCTAACTCAAGGTGTGGATTCCACTAGATGGCAGGGTGCCTAAATATTAGGCATTGCAGCACTGAGAGTCAGCCCCTTTTGCGGATCTAGTCCTAAGCATCTCCTCAAGTGCTGCCACAGCCAGTGGAAAATGAGGGGAGCTCAGCATCTTACAGTATCAGGCCCTAAGTAAGGCTCAAATTTTTTAGGTATCTTGAGTTCAAGAGCTCCCCGGCTCTACAAACCTGAGCTCCATTGGGTAACAGCAATCACCGCACAATTAGGTTTTATATCATAATAGAGGGCAACCCGGGGTGACAAAGTGACAAACGTTAAAAGGACAGATTTTAAAATTATGTGGAAAATGGTTAACAGCAGGCTGAAGGGCAAAGTAAAAAACTTTAAAACCACAGACGCAGCCTGGAGGCTATTCAAGAACATTGTGTTAGAGGCACAGATGGTTCGTGTATCAACGAGCACAAAAATAAAGTAAAATGGTGAGAACAAAACTATGGTGAAGCAGGCTTCATTAAGACTAAATAGGCATCCTTTAAAGACAGAAATACAGCCTGAACACCACAGATCAAATTGTAACCTGTGCCAGGTAAAGCTCAAGTTGGTCATGCAAAAGGTTAGGAAAGAGGTGGTCAGATACTAAGGCAATGAAGGCCTGTAAGTATCTATTTTAAGTGTTATGGCACCCAAAAGTTTGCACCAGAAACAAGGAGTGGCCACCTTGAAATTGCTGATTTCCCACTCCTCCTGTTTTATAAAAGAATCTGTTATCCAATCAGGGTGAAGAAACAATGCCATGTGACCACCTGAACTTGTTGGTTCTGCAAGATTGGGATGGAAATCTCATAGGTATCAGATACTTGGTAATTTGCACTGTGGACGGGGCTGGTGATATCAGAAGAGAGCCTCAGATTTTTCAGCACTTGCTTTGTTTCTGGTCCTGGCTGGAACCAAGAAATCAGAGAGGTGTTTGAAAGTGAAAAATAAACCCGACTTCTTCTATACAGGAATCTCTGCCAGGAGGTGATGGGGAGTCAAGCACCTTGTAACACCCTCCTCAAAGGAGGCCTGCTGAGAATGAGATTGCTGGTGTGCCACTTCACAGAACAACTACTGAGGGGACGTGGGGGTGGAGCAACCACAGTGACATAACTTCAAAGATAAATGGAAGCAGGTTTACCCAGGGATAGGAAGGAGAGGGATTGCGTAGGAAAAGAGGGAGCTACAGTCTGCTGAAGATGCAAAATGGGGACTCAAAAAGTTTCAGCTAATATGGACATGTTTTGGAGAAACACCTGACATTCCTGATCTCCAGTACTCTTGTGTACTTTATTAAACATTATATCCACAGAAGAAAATGTTCAGAACCTCTGATGACTTCCTTAAAGTCTCCAGTGTATAGGAGCTTTAGCGGTGAACTTTACTTAGGAGAAAAGTGGTGATGGAGGTTCAGCATCACCACCAAAAAGAGATATTCTACATTTTCAGTGTATAACATTGATGGGTTTTTTTCTTGGTAAAAAAGGAGACACTGCATGGCACTAATGAGCCATGGCACATGCATGCACATACACTATTATACATGAATACTCCTCTACTGCGACTTTATAAGAACCTTGGACACTTCACTTTGATTAACATATTGAAAAGATGTACATTTTACCTGAAGAAAGCCAGGCCATGGGGATTTGTTAAAAATTCAGAAAAGGAAGACACTGTGAAAAGATTAAATTCAGTTACAGTAACTAATGCATTCTATTAATATAACAAGGACAACAACAAAAATTAGGCCTCTTGAGGAATTAGGACAATTTTGTTTGATTCTCTCATATGTATATAACTATATACACTCAGTGTGTATGTGAATAATATATATTTATAGAAATATATTCATACACACTCATATACACACACACACACAGAAATAAATCATCTCAATAGAACACAGTATATAGAGGGCTACTGCACATCTTTATTTAAAATACGTAGGATGCCAAGACAGAAAAGTACAAAAAAAGATATACATATTGTTTTTGAAGCTGAAGCATGAATATGGTTGTAATTTTAATGTTTCTTGCTGAAAAAAGGTCATCTTTGGCGAGGTCGGGTTTTTCTTAAGGTCATTTCACATTGAGATATCTGCCTGCTTTTGACATTTCATCTAGAAGAGGCACAACTATTCTGACACATGAAATGGGTTCTTTACAAACCCAATGGCTATTTCTATCAACATCTGTTATTGTTACACAAAAGGGGAATATGCATTGATTGCAAACAAGGCTTCACATTTTTTTGGAGAATATATATATATATATATTACTTAAAGGGACAGCAATGTCCATCTGAAGTAAAAGCAAAAGAAAACATTGAACCATAAAAGACTGAAAAAAATAACCCCAGAGATGTTGTTTTTACTCACACATAGAGAAAAAGAGAGAAAAAAATTAAATTACTCTTGGTAAATTGTAAGACTTCCTCCAAAAAAGCAGCAAGGCAATGAAATTTACTAATCATTTCTGTAATTACTTTGTGATGTTTGGGTGTGAAATTCCTCTCACTTTAGTGGATTTAATCTGTTTTTACACACAGTACCAGAATTTTGCTCTTGGTCTCAATTTCCAAATAGCTAATTTTCACCTTGGCCAACCCTGGGTAGTTCTTGTGAGTATTCAGCTGACTGTATGATAGTTTGGATTTGCTATCTGAGCTTTGTGACTGGTCACATGGTATTATTTCTGTTCCATGATTAGATGATCTATTCTTTGTAAACTACTGCTTTCTCCCTAAATGAATTTTGTTTTGTCAGGAAACAGATTTTGTTTTCTGATTACATTCATCTTGGCTATGACCCAAATCTGCTGTTTGTGAATGTTTGAAGGAATATACGAGTATTCGGGACCAGCGAATAATAATGGATACGAACAGGTTAAATTGAAACCCAATTTGTCAATCAGGCAAACTGTGAATAAATGGGTTTTTTTGCACTCTATTGGCCCACTACCTCCAGGAGCACCGGTAAACTGCATGCTTGGAGTCACAATGCTTCCAACTATGCTTAATGTGTCATATTAAACTTCTCTGCAAAGTGAGGATGTATGTATGACAGACATCCACAGAGAACTACAGGTGCTGTTATTCTGGACTGGTGCCATATGTCCATAGGGCATTGAAGAGGTTACTATCCAGGTGTACAAGCTGTACTGTTGGAACACGTTCTGTATTCCTTCCAGACTTTGGCCTCAAATAAGTGCCTTTAACATAGTTTATTAACATGTCATAATTAGATTTATTTAATGCACTGGGATCCAGAGCATGTCGGCTTTCTGGATGACCGTGAAATACTTCTATTAGCTTTCAATAGAGCTACAGGAAAACAGGACAGCCAGGCTCCCTTTCCCACCATGGTTTGAAAACAGGACTTGAACGTTCTCAGCTTATGTGCTGGATGACAACAGTAAAAGCACAACCACTCTAGTGCGTTGCAATGTTGCATTTGATTATAAAATAATGCTTAGGGTCTCAATGCACTAAAATAATGTTAAGGAAGCATCAAAGCACCTTTCATTCTGCCATTTTGTGTCTAGGGCATTGCAGTTATCATATGAAATGTGTGGGCTTCTCTTAAACAGTTCTACAAGACTAGCAACTGCTGCATAATGGCACAAATGAACAATAATACTGCACTACATGTAATGGATCCAATAGTTATACTTATTCAAATACATAGTCTGTAATGTTAAAATAAATATTTTCCCCATCATCAGTATTGTAAGATTGCCTGATCCAGGGGGGATTGATTAAAAATAAGTCTGGGGACTTGATTCTGCTCCAGTCTATGCAGGTATAAATCTGGAGTTACTCCACTTAAGTGAATAATGTTCCATGAATGTAAAACAAGGATTGGTATGAGGAGACTCAGGCCCTAACAGAAAAGTCAAATCAAATGTGGTTACTTTGTATTCAATAGTCAGTGCTCGTGATGGACAGCGGGAATGATGATTTCAACAGCCAGATTGTATGCAGCGTTGTTGTAGCCATGTCAGTCCCAGAATATTAGAGACAAAAGATGGGTGAGGTAATATCTTTTATTGGACCAACTTTTGTTGGTGAAATACAAAGAAGAATTTGGTCCAGTAAAAGATATTACTTTGTCCACTTTGTCTTTCTAACAGTCAGATTGTGAGAGGCCCCGAAGGAGGTGTGCATGGATGGAGAAGAAGAACCTGCCTCTCTCCCTTGCATAGTTTCACAAAGGCCTCCCACAGTAACTGTCCCCATTCTTCCTATGATCTGGGGGAGTCTGGAACTGTAGTCCTTTGCATTGCAACTAGGAACAGACGGTTCAAGATGCTTTAGATCTTGAAAACATATTGACCTATCTGATAAACTGGGCTTTAGTTTTGTGTGGCTAGGCACAATAATCATGCCTAACCAGGCAAAAAGAAAGGCCATTTATCAGACAGGTGTTGTCTGCTTCCTGAAAGAGTAAGCAGAAGTACACACTAGCTTTGTAGGGTGAGGAGTGAACCTGTAAGTTCAGCATTGAGACCCACGGAAGGGATGTGCCTGTCCCCAGTACCATCTTCCTGTTCTCCCACCCTGACCACCAGGGACCATCACTTGCAGTAAGGGACAATGACAATATGTATCTACCTGTACAGATTTGAGATGGAGGAGGGTAGGTGCCTACATCCACTGAGATGGATAAGACCCTGAAACTGGGACGATTTGGGGGGAGGAGGGGATATTCTGACTGAGAACATCACTACCTCAGAGAAGGGTTGTTGGAGTTTGGTAGGTGAAGAATATGTACTAGGTAAGAAGGTATTTAGTAGCCTAAAGGAGAGTGATTTGCACTAGGGAGGAGAGTACATGCAGTGATTTAGGTGGAGCTGTATAGGAGAAGAGGAAAATGGCTGAGGTCAGTGAATTGGGATTGAGAAGGTATGTTCCCTGTTGCCTATGCCTATACCATAGCATCCTGTCTGTGACCCTTCCAGAGGAGTGGAATGTCATGTTCCTTAACTTCCATTGGCTCTTCTCATGCAGCTCTACACTGAAAGGAAGGAAGGAACAAAGGAAGGAATCATTCAAAATATCTTTTCATCAGAAGGTTGTGATTAAGATCTCCTCTTCCATTGTCATCAGTTATGGATTAGATTGAAAGGAATCCAGATCTGGCAATAGAAGTCAAGTCAAAATGAACAATTTCCTCATTGTTTTCATTATGCTTTGTCTAACCCTGAATAACGCAGCAGCTTTCACTGCCTGCTGAGTCCCACATGTAGTACAGGGCCTTCAGAATTTTTATCACTAGTTTTTAGATGAATTTCAGAACTGCCTTGTTCATGCAGAAATGACAACTCTGCCTTTCCTAGAAGCTCTAAAGAGGACCCAACTCTAGCTGGGGTTCTACCTGTGTCACCCACTACAGACAAAAGATGGGAGAATGGAAATATTATCATCCCCATTTATTTTACAGATGGGGAACTGAGGCACAGAAAGATTATGTTTCTTGACCAAGATTACACAGGAAGTATGTAGCAGAATTATCATAGTCATAGAGTTTAAGGCCAAAAACATTCGTTCTGAACCTGGCTACCACAGGCCACCAACACCACCCAGCACTGCATACTTACCCCAACATGGACATGAGACCAGAGTAAATAAGACCCACAGAAGACTAGACTATTATGTGCCACAGGTAGAGAATAGGAGGGACCAAGGTGCACCAGTGCTTGAGACCCCTGCAATGGCAGGGAAATGATTACATGAGATTCCCAGATAATCTTGGCAAGTGACCCATCCCACATGCTGCAGAGAAAGGTGAAGCCCCCACAAGGTGTCTGTCAATCTGACTTGGGGGAAAATTCCTTCCCGACCCAACCTATGGCTACCAGTTAGATTCTGAGCATGTGAGCAAGAAACAACCAGTGAATACCTCAGAGAGTGACTGCTCAGTGCCACCTCAGAGCTATGGCTCACCCTGCCCAGTGTGCTGTCTCCATCCATGGCCATCCCAGGGGAATATACTGGGGGGAAATTCACTTCCTGACCCCCACCAATGGCAGGAGGAAACCCTGAAGCATGAGCTTTAGGAAAATAAAACCTAAACCAGAAGTGAACTCTGCTCCCCACCTTCCTAAGCCACCCAGTAATACAATTGCACTTGTAAATTTGCCCCATTCTGTCATAAGATGAACTAAGTTGTTTGCTCCCACAAATTCTGTGAGGATGCTGTTCAATGCCCAGTCTCCTGAGTTCCAGTCCAGTGCCTTCCTCTCTCACCCATTATCGGTATGCAGTTACAGGCGACTATTTTGTGGGCCAAACTTTTATCTAATGAACTCATGGCTCTCAAAAATCCTGTAGCTTGCTGGCCTGTATAAAATGTGCCCTAAGTCACTGATATCCAGTTCACTCAAATTCTTTTCATTTACTGCCATATCAAAGTCAGATAAAAAGAATATCCTATTTCAATGAGGTAGTGAAACAAAGTGGCTGTCAGCCCTTTTAGAACTAGGTCAAAGTTTCTGGGTTTGACCCATACACTGTGTGGCCCATCACAAATGTTTGACGTTACTTGTTATTTAACAGTATATTTCCTCTATTGCTCAAAAAAGGCGAGGCTTTACATTATACACTCATGCAATCTCATAATTTTGAAGCCATTCTGGTATGATACACACTGTAGAGTCAGGGATGCCTGATTTTTGGCTTTTCTCTAGCCCCATAAGTTTTCACAAGCCCTATGAATACATTAATCAAGCACTTAAGGGCACACAGGTTTTGCATATAATTTTACCTAGACAACATTTTACTAAGCTATCAAAATCCAGCCTCTTTTAGAGAAAACAGAGACTATCTATTACACCTCTTAGGTCAATCACCTCTTCTTCATTAATGTATTCCGGTCGTTGCTCCTACTAATGTATATATATTTTTATCTCTCTCTTTCATTACAGCTATGAGAGAGCACCATAACAAACCACCTCTGGCACCTCATCTTCAATCAAGAGAGGAATGACTATTCTCCAGAGTCCATAGCTCCACATTATTAACATTCTATCCCTGCCTATCTGCCTAACCTTACGTTATTTCTTGTTTATGTGAAGGAGTCTTTCCTCTTTCCACTATTTTTCATAAAGCAAAGGGGGGAAAAAAGATAAAACCACACTGCTGATTTTTTTTCATATGTAGAAAAGGTTTTTCTTTGTTTAGATGCACCAAACAAGGTCATTAGAATACTGTGTAGGAGTTGGGCCAAATTCTCTTCTGGTATAAATCAACAGAGCAACATCAGTTTACACCTGGAAAGAATTTGGACCTCTACATTTAGCAGTGGTATTATTTACCTAAAAGTATTTCTTCCTTGCCCTATTTTTCTGCTACATCCTAATACTATACAGGGTTGGGGACACAAAGAAGAACAATAAATAGCTACCATGAATCATTGGATATCTATCTATCTAATCTATCAGTCAGCCAGCCACAGACCTAGCATGAGTGAAAACCGAAGTAAAATGCCCACCTGTTGTTAAATGCCAGTTACACTTTAATCAAAACGTTATTCACAGGTCATTGGTAGAGCCATGTGAAACTTTAGCAAGAAAACCTAAAACTAACCAACAAAACCCCAAGCCAAACAAAATTTGTCTGGTTTAGTCTTTTCATCACAAACCTGAAACTCAGGGTGGGTTCATTAAAAAGTTTGCAAGTTTCCTCCAAACTGCTCAAACCTTTGCCTGCTTAGACCTGTCCTAAGAATTAGGCTCCCATGCATTTTGTTTAAATTAATGGCAAATAGACATGGCATTCAATCTGAGCCACTATGTTCAAATGATTTCCAAGTTAGGTAAAACAAGTTTCCTTATCCTTAATTATCATAACCTCCCTACCAGGACACCTTTGCCCAGTGTTGGGTCATGAATTTTCTTAAGTCCTTTCACTTAAAAAATCATACACTACAGGGAAAAACCCTATTAAAACAAAGTATAGAGTTGACCTGCAAGTTTTTTCCACATATATTTTTTCACAATGAATGTATAATAAAAATGTGTATAAGTGTTTTGAATAACCTTGCTCACATTCTCAGAAACAAATTACGATTTCTTCTCAAGGCTTTAAACTGTAAGTTATAGGATCAGCAGAAAACAAGCCCACAGTAAGTGGTCCAGAAACATCCTTTTCATATTGCTTATGTTTTCATTATGGGTGAAAGATAGGAACCTCCATGGTAGCTAGGGTGAATTTTACCTGCTGATATGTCTCTTGAAGTCTGTGGCCAGAGGCTGGCTGATTCATTTCTTTAGTAATAATGGCTTATTTATGGTTACTGAATCATGCAAAAAATGTAATTCTAGATATTTTAACATATTGTTTTGCATTCCTGGCATTACCAGCAAATTGCATAAACCATGTTAGCAAATCTACATATCCAGGAAGCCTGCCTTGTTCTAGCTATAATAAGGGATATTGTTATGCAGTAACTAGTGTTGCACTTGTTCGCAGATCTTCTACCAATGAGAACTAGGTCAGTGTGTATTCCAAAAATAAATCAATACTATTTTTATTATATTAATTCAGTTTTGTATTGACTCAGTCAGATGTCAAGGGAGCTACCAAATATGATTCAAGTCTCCAGGGACATTACTCTTCCTGTGAATTTCACCTTCCCAGTTTTCCACAGTAAAAAATAACTTTCCTTCCTGCGCACCGTCTTACAAGTGGGCAATTTCTTATTTTGAGGCATAGATTAAATGTGTTTGTCCAGCTCCTAACAGATAGGCACATGCACACACACATGCACATACACACACATACTACAATTGGTCCAATTGTTGCTACTCTCAACAAAAATATTAATGGACCATGAAGAGTGAATTACTCTTTTACACCTAGAAATTTTCCTTCCAAATTGTGATTAAGATACTCTGGTAAGGTAATGTGGCTAACTAGGATTCCTTACCGCTTCTCATGCTGTACCTATTTTACTGAAAAAAAGAAAATCCTTTTCCTGCGGCTGTCAATTGGTACAGTTCTTTGGCACTAAAGTACAGTGTAGAGGCAGATCCATAATAGCCAGGATTGAGGTTGTCTCTCCTAGGGTTCAGCCTATTTTAGTCCCTAAGGTTCTGGAGATACTTGGAGAACTTCAGGCTAAAACCTGATGATACAAACCAGTATCCTTTTTGACTGGTAAAATGTTGTGGGGAGATCTTGATTGTAGGTCACTATAGAGTTGGAGATGTTTTTTTCCAAATGTTTTCCTTCCTGTTGAAGGGAATGTTTTCAGAATCTCTCAAGTGATTGATAATTAGGCTCTCCCTCAAGAAACCGTCTGCTGTGACTGAGACACTCCCAGTTGTGAATCTCTTTTTGGGTGAAGATTATTGATACGTTTGTAGAGAAGAAATCATGGCAACATCTGGAACCCTCAGATTTAACGGACCCCTTGAAATGTAGTTTTAGGCCTGGGTATATTATAAACATTGCATTGGTCTCAGGCTACTCTGGGATGATGATCTCCGCTTAGTGATAGATAAAGATCAACCGTCCATGCTGATTAGTTTATATGTAGAGTATCAGCATTACAGCTGGTCTTAAAATACAATTTTATTTTTGTAAAAAATTTCAAAGGCTCCAATTAGCAGCATCCTTTCAGATGTTGGATCATGAAGTGTTGCTAACATGACTATAGATGCTAAAATCGAGGGATGGGAGTGATGCTTGAATGGCTCAAAAAGTTCCATTTGAGAAGACTTAAAGGGTAATGTAGGTTCATAGCTTATCTGCACCTCAAACCCTCTTGTCTGGGCTGTAGACAGATTCTGTTCTTTTACCCCTAGTTTTCAGGGTCCATATCTGGTCACTCCATTGCAGTGGCATAAATATGCAGCTAGCATTAAACTAAAAGTTTCTGTTTCATTGGTCTTAGTCAGTTGATTACTCTGCTTTCCCAAAGTCTGTTTGAAAGAGAGGCTTGGATAAGAATTATCTTAGTCAAGCTCAAACTTGGTAAGACAGATATGATGCAGGTCAGTTGGGGCGGCAACCAAAAGAAACAGAAAATATCTGACCATTTAACTGTGGAGATTTGCCTACCTTTTGTGGGCTTCAGGGGTCCTTTTACATCTTCAGCTGTTAAATGGCAAATGTTTTTCCTGTTTCTGGCCAGGAAGCTGCAACCATTCCTCTTGGAAGTTGACCATGCTAACATCATCCATGCATATGCCACCTCCAGACTGGATTATTCCAATCCACTCTTCACAGAACTATATTTGCATATTTCTCAGAAACTTCAGTTAGTGCAGAATGCAGTTGCCAGCTTACTTAGTTTTGAATCCAATATAGATCTCTATGCAGCACACACTTCATTCTCAAATGCTGCTCAAGGTGTTGAAATTAGGCCTAGACAGTCTAAATATTTGATGTGATTAAAATGTTATCAAATTTAGTTCTGAAGACTATGCATGAATCATTTGTGAACTGATCACTATTTCTAAAAATGCATTCATTATTTGTAAGTATTCATGGAATAGTTCACAAAAATTTTTTTCAAACTATCAGTTGCTTCTGAACTGTTCACACCCCTGTTTGCTAACTGTTGGTAGTATGATTGGTGATTTAAGTCATATGGCATTGCTTCTTTTCCTTGAAATAAATGGGAAAGCCAGTGAGGCATCTTAAATAGGGACCGAGAAGCCTAATTTTAGGCACCTATTTTTGAAAATCTTAGCCATGGTTTTTAAAATTACAAAGTAGTAATAATTAAAGACACAAACCTGAGCTAAAGCAACATAGCTACATATCTGTCTGGCATTTAGAATGACATATAGCTAACTGCATATGATATATGATTAAGTTATCCTTAAAGGTCCTCAGCTTGGCTAATGTATTGTTGTCTTTCCTAGAAATAGTACATACCTCCCCATTCCTTAGTCATTAGTATGGCTGTATGCATGACAGGCAGTGGTTATCAGAAAGCCACTATATTTGACATCAGCTCCAATCTGTTTTTCCTTTTACCAGGATTTCCTGATTATGCAGTGAAAAGATATTTGGTTGATAGTAGAATACAAAACATTTGATGGGGAAACAAAACAACATTTAAATTGAATGCATGCCGGTGGGGAGGGAAGCTCCCTCATTAACAGAATAATTGAGCTGTTAGTTAATTTTACTTGTTATCTGTAGAAAAGGGCAAAAAACTTCCAAGGGATCAATATTCTTCCCTCAAATGATTAAAAGAACAACAAAAAGGGTTTGTATCTTAGATGTATTTAGTAATTATGTTCCTGACACCTTTTTTCATTTCATACAAGGCAGACATATAAAAAAATTACTGGTAATTTACTCAACACTATAAAAGTGTCAGCTATTCCTGATCAGTAAGTTGCTGCCCCACCCCCAGCGTTATTAGCTGCAATTTCTCCTAATTGATAATTAATACCTTTATCTTTGTTAAATGCTGTTACTGGTATATCAACACTTCCAGTTTTCTACAATCAATATGTTTTACTGTTAGTGTAAATAATTCATAAAATTAATTTAAAAATACACTGGTAAAATGAAATTTACATTTCATTTATTTTTGCATCTATTTTATGGTGCTTTACAATCTTGCCCTCTACCCCCCACTATAACCAGTCAGATTTGCAATAAATAACTATTAAAGCTATATAATAAAATTCTTAGTATTTAAACATAATTTGTCATGGAACATGATTATACCAAGATAACCCAAAATAGCAACCAGTTCACAGCTGTGCAATAAATATCACCTCTTTTTTTTTTTCAAATTAACTTTAATAAATCTTTAATTGATCAGTAAAACTAAATTCTCTTTCTTTATCTTCAGTAAAAAAAATTGAGTTAACTCATGTATGTTTGTGGGTTAATTGAAATTAAATTGATGATGTCTTTAAGGCAATAAGAAGCATATGAGCATACAGACAAGGGGCCTGAGAGTGTTAGCCCAGTGTGACTACCTAATAGAACATATTGGCAAATTGCCCTGGAACTGCTGTATGAAATATAACACAGTAATCACATTACTTAGGCAGTCTCCCCCACCCATCTCCTTCCCATGCTTAATTAATTCAGTAACATTCCAATATGGGAAAGACAAAGGATGGGGTTTTATTTACGCAACACAACCGTATTCCAATATACCAGCATTCGACTTGATGATTGCAACTTTTGTACAATAGGACACAATTCTATTAGACTAAAGACAGAGTAACAACTGACTAAGGACTTCAGAATCTGACCATTAATAATATATTTTGAGCCTTCTAGAGGGAAAACCCAATTGGTGGGAATAACATCTCATTCCAACAAATAAGACTGATGGTTTACAATGGGATGTTTTTGGATGCAATTATCTCCCCAACAGGTGGAGTTCCTATTTGTCTCAAGTGTGCAACAGAGACCCAGGTTAATTACTTCGGACTCTAATCTATGAGGCGCTGAGTATCCACAACACCCTTTGGAGTCTCTAGGGACTCACTCTTTGGAGTCTCTATGGAAGTGCTGAAGCTCACAAAACAAGGCTCATAACTTCTACAATATGAATACTTTATTGTGTGCTAAAACCATTGTAACACCAACAGAAATAGGGAGATAAAATATTCAAATCCTTACTCAGTCTTTATTCGGGCAAATACAGAATTAGTGGGAATACTTGCCTGAGAAAAGACTTTAGGATTTGTCCCAATGATAACTGCACAGTAACTCAGATTATGCTACTGCATGGTCCCTTGATGACTAATACATTCGTAACAACTTTATATGTAACAGAATCATCACCATAATCCCATATGCACATATTCTATTGCCAGACACCCATCTCCATTTTTGAATGTCAAGACATTGAATATCAACCTCCCGCTAGACCAAGATTACCATGTAATGAGAGGTGGAGGTGCCCAGAGCTGAGGCTGTTATACCTTTGCTGCACCTGGAAAGGTCCCAGCTAGCATTATGTGCTCTTGGCAAGAAATGTCACTTAATGAGCAAGCAGCTGCACCCTGTACTAGCTTCAGTTTCCCTATAATCTCAAAGTGAAGCTGACATACAGAACATTACAGTAGTTTAGTCTCAAGGTGAACAAGGCAAGTCAGTCTCATCTCACTAAGTGCAGACAGAAGAAATCTCTCTTGATCAGATTTTAAATCCTGAATCATCCTAGGATATAACCACCAGTAAACTAAATCCCTGAATTACAAATGGAGACCATACTCCCTAAATCAGCAGCATCAATGTAAACCTCACTTGGTGTCACCTCACTGCACTGGTAGGGCTGATTGGATGGAAACATATAAGTGGGTATCCTGAGCACACAGAAGTCATCACAGCCTACGTCTCTTTATTAACCATCTCGCAAGTCTTTTGTACATATAGGTGAGAAGAGATGATGAAATGGAGCCCTGTGATACCCCCTCAGGAGTCCTTAAGATAAAACTACCCTCTGGGATCTCTCCCAGTACAAAACATCAGAGTCTATCACAAGTAAGTTCTTCTATTCCTGTTAAAGACCACAAGCAAATCAAGAATATTGCATTGTCAATTATATCAGGAACTGTTGACAGATCATGAACAGGAAAAGTTCTGACCCTGAGAAAAGCTTGACTCTGTAATCAGATGGAGGTGGCCTGTATTAACCAAGCTATGCACTACCAAGGAACAGGTCTGCAAATGGAGACAAAGGGCAATTTCTTCATCTCCTCCACAGTAACAATCATACAGCCTCATAAACTCCATGCGTCACTAATAGTCAGATTGAACACAAGGCATCCTCCACCAGCCCTCTAGCAGTGCCTCCTCTTGCTTTATCTGTTGCAGGACACCTGTAAAGATGCTGCTGCTACTAGAGATGAGATAATTCTAAAGCCACATCAAGCCATCAACAATGTGGTCAGTCACCTGAACAATGTCCTTCATCGAGTCTCTCTGGTGCCACACTAATTCCATGCACCTCTCAGGGCACTCATCGAACACGCCCTCTACCCCAAAAGGAAAGGGGCTCATCAAAGAATCATCTCACCCTCTGTAACCTGTTCTTGGCATACATAGTGGTCGTCAAATACCTGGTATTTCTCTATACTTTTCATGTTGTGATACTGGGATCAGACCAGGGTTACTTTGGTTTCTAGTGGCCTCAGAATCAATATTTTGGATTTATATTAATAGACCTACATATGCTGTTATGATCTGCATGTAACAGCACTGGTACTAAATACCCCTCTTGCCATACCAATGCAGGATGGCTTTTTCCTAATGATACTACCATCTGTGTTCAGTAGGTTTTGAAGGGTACCCAGCTTTCCATCCAGAATACTGAGGGCCAAACTCATTTGTGGTGTAACTTGACGGCTGTCAGTAGAGTTAAAGCAGAGATTAATTTGACTCAGGTTGTTTAAATAACCAGAAGTTCTCAGGTTCCATTTCCTTCAGGTATGCTAGTGAAGGGGCACAAATAGCTGTTAATGGGCTATGACTCACTCATCCAGGTGGGTATTCTCCAGGTGAGGCCTCACACAGCTCCTCAATGTGCTGAAATGCAAAGTGCCAATTGGCAAAATAACATACAACTCTGCTACTAATATGAAACATATGAAGCCAAAAGCACAAGCAAATCCTAGGAGGGAAAATAAAGCAAGCAGAAGGCAAACATCCCTTTCAGAATAAAAGAACATGACTAAATCAGTGAAGCGCTGGTAATACACCAGGAGGAAAGACATCAAAATTAAAACTAAAGCAACAACAGAGACAGAGTACTTTCAGGTTGCCTGTTTGCACTGTTTTAGTAAGCTTAGTTGCAGTTTTGCTGGGTTAAGGTCCACCTACATGGATCTGATGCTATACAAAGATACACACAGCTCAATAAATATGTACGCTGCTGTTTATAGTTTAAGATGAGTTTATTTTTAATTAAATGGATCTGGAAATAAAAGGGTTAACACTAGAGATGGGCAGGGAAACAGTTTTCCTGTTCCACAAAAATTTTCAATATTTTGAAATTTTTTCCTATCCAGGACAAAAAAGTTGAAATCACTAAAGCTTTCATGAAGTGAAAAGCAAATAAACAAACAAATAAATAAATAGAAATCCAGTTCAGGTCAATCAAAATGTTCCATAGCTAATTTCCAAATGTTTCATTTCAATTTCAACTTTTTTTTATTATTAATATATATAATTTAAATTTCAAAATGAAAAGTTGTTTTCAAACTGAAAAAACAGATTTCTTTTAAAAATGTTGAAATATCCCATTTCAGCTATTTTGAACATTTTTTATTTCAAACTTTTTTCAGAACAGGAAATTCATTGAAACTGACCCTTTCCCACAAAAATTTCCAGCATTTTCTGATGAAAAAAAAAATTTCATTGAAACATTCCTGACCAGTTTAGTTACTACTCAGACAGAAAAACACTTGCCCGTCATTGCAGACTGAACAATGACTCCCCTATCTTCTGAACTGTTTTCTTTTTATAAAGCAATGTACTGTACAAATCAATACTGCATTGTCCAGGGATATGTTCTTCAGTTCAACACCTAGATGCTCATATGGCTTCTTTCAAAAGACAACTACTACTGACAAAGCTGTTCTTCCAAGCTGCTCCTTCTATCAACCACATGCACATATAGATGTAAGCCATTTTCTGTAACACATTTTGAATTATCTTGAACTCCTTTTCCAGAATGTAATAGTGGATTCACCTGTGTGGCCTTAAGCAGACTCACTTATTTCATGTTACCTGGTCTCCATACCTTCTCCAATTATCATAACCAAAACCACTTCTGCAGACCCTACCATATAATAAAGACTCCATCTGATTCCTCCACACACAACAGAACCACCTTTGCTTCTGAAGCCTGAAGAAGCAAGTGGACACTGCCACTATTCCTAGCCCTGAAGCTGTGACTTGATCTGATCTGAGTACAGGAACAAAGATAACTCCATGTGCTTCCCTCTGTACAAACTCTTTGAGGCAAAGACCATGCTTTCCTGTTTGTGTGGCCAGTTCCTAACACATTGGAGTGTGAATGAGTAAAACAAAATAATAACAACAATAAACACGTTCTTTGTCATCACTTTTCAGATACTTTTTAAACAACCTCAGACCGCTATTCTTTCAGGCAACTGGCTCCTGTTAGTGACCATTTGGTCGTTACCAGCTTTTGAACAAACTAAATGAAGGAAGAGAAGGAAAGGAAAAGAGCTTTTGAGTTAAAGCAATTACATCCCCCTAGAATCATCAGACCTTAGATCACATAAGCAAATACTTATATTGTGGTGTATTCAAAATAAGCAAAACTGGTTAGGCCTTTATGAAAAAAAATCTGTATAAATAAATACAAGCACATTTCATTCTTGTGTTTTCCAATGCTCTACATTCTATTCTAAGAATGCTCTACATTCCCAAGTGGGACCTGACTGTATGAAAAGTACAATATACAGTAGAATTAACTTTTTTATTCAGCCATTTCTACTGTTCCATACACAGGTCACAACCTCTAACCTCTTGTTTATTTCTTCCCATTTTGACCTTTCACTGAAGCACAAGGCTAATTTTGTGCTCCAGTGACCAAGAATGGGAATTTGTCACTTTATTCAAAAAGGAATGAATACAGGTATGTCTGGCATTCTCAGCTGGGCTTAACACTTTCCATGCTAAAACAGTCAAATATCTGAGTGATCTTTATTAGGAAACATCTTTTTTGAAGTTGTGCTATTTTTTATAACAAAAGAACCTTGCTTCTTTTGTCTGGAAAAGGATTTTTCTTTTTCTATGCACAGTTGGGTACAGTTTTCTTTGTTGCAAAATACAATGAACCAAAAAGAAGAAAATGACAGGCTAGAGGTCCATACAATTTGCAGTGGTTCTAAGGGAGAACATACATTAGTGCTAGGAAATAAACTCCATCTTAATTGTCTGCTGTACAAACAAAGTTTTACATGTTATCTTGGACTGGGAGAAAAATAGCTAATTTCATCAATAAGATGGCAGTAATGAATTCTTACAGAATAATCATAATAAGTATGTGCAAAGCAAGCTAGGCTTCTCACGTTGAGTTATAAAATATAATTCTTTGCCCTATGCATTTACTCTCACTGATACCTGTCTATGCATTCAAATCTGTGTGGGAAGGTTCATTTTTTCAATTTCATGCTTTGTAAGGGAAAATGCTGCAAGTGAAACTTATTATGATGCAGGCAGGCCTGTGCAGGGTTCTATGCAATACATAAGCCCCATGTTGGGACCCACCAATAGAGCAGGACACCATCAGAGAACGAATGGGAGACCATTTAGGACAGGAGTGAGTGGCAGGAGATGGGCTGAAGTTTCTTTGGTTACTTACCAATATGAAAAACTAGCACAGGGAGGCTATTGCCACTACATCAGCCTACTGGTTGGAGTAGTGGCTTCAAGTGTACCTTGGCCCAAAGTTGGGGCTAGATTTCACTTCCCAAACCCTCAACTCAATACAGCTCAATTACTCAGGTTTTATGAGTTTCTATCTTTGGGTCTAAAACCAAAAGTTGAAAAGAGGCTTCTTCTCGCCCTCCCCCCCTCCCCCCCCCCCCCCGCAAGCGCTGAAACTGTTTACAAGGGAAGGCAATGAACCATATAGTCTCTCAAACTCTCTGGGACTTCATCCTTGGGAACATACACTTTTCAGATGGGCACAGAGGTTCCAATGTTATTCAAGACAGTTTTTAAGCACAGATCCTACTCTTCTTGACTGCCTGGGTTGCTCCATGGCACCGAGTTCATGGCTGTCACTCTTAGCACTATATGGCTTAAGAACAAGGCACATGTGCAAGGAATGCTATCAGGGTATACACAGGGGGCTGTAGGTAAAATGTAGGAATGATGACAAGAGTCATTTTGTTTTATTCCCACTGGTTTGCAATTCAAAGCTTCTGAGATACTGCAGTTGTTTCCCAATAAGAAAATACAGGGGTGAGCGATACAGTGTGATAACTGTAATAGCAACTGCTTTAGATGTCATAGTGACATCACTCCAGTATTCTAGAGAGGCACAATGTAATAATATCTGTGCCATTCCATCGGCTGAGAGCCCCTACTCAGAAAACTCAGTCCTACACCTAAACTACAGCATGGTTTCCAAATTCATTTTAAACGTGGTTTGGCCTGTCTGCTGTGTTTGCCCAAATCATGTTGAAACTAATCACCTGACCTAAGGGAGATTCCTGACCATGAAGGAACATAAGTCAAGGCAGACTAGTTTCAGCAAATGTGGCTCCCTGCCCAGCATAGCACTTTAGCACTATAATTCCACAAGAAGCACAAATTCAAGCCTCATCTAGCTAAAGTGGTGGTGATTTGTACTTGTGGTATTTATTTATTTATTCTGTATTTATATAGCTGTCATCTCCATAGCATCCAGGCATTTTTAGACACAGCTAAGAACATAGTCCTCTGACAGATCCACGGAGAGAGAAAACACTTGAAGCTAGATCCTTTGCTGGTGTCAATCAGCTTTCCCCAAAGTGTGGGGCACAGTGCAAAGGACTAGGGCAGGTGGGGAGAACAGTGCCGAAGATGTATCCATTACAACAGGCCTTGCTTTCACAACGCATGGCAGGGCTGTAAAAGTACAACTGCTTTCATTTTTATGAGCAGGGGACTCTCCTTTCAAAAGTGTGGAAATGCTGGTGTAAATAGAAATTTATACTATCAGAGAATCTAGTCCTTTATCTATGCACTAGCATGCACTCACCTATATGTAAGGGGACTGTTGGCCCCTTACTAAAACTCAAGGAGGGTTTTTGGTTAGCTAGGTCCCAGTACCAAAAGGAAGGGGAAGGGTTGATGGGAAACCAGGACCCTGAGACTGACAGTCCCCAGGGACAATGGGGAGAGGCCAATACTCCAGGTCAGCCTGATTGACAGGGCAGACAGGCTAATAACAGAGTCAGGGGGTCAGAAAGGTCCTATTCTCTGTGTGAGCTACAATTGCCCTGGGTCAGACTGACAGAGTGGGGCCGAGCTAAGGAGAGAGCAGACCCTGTGCTGGGAGTAGGGCTGCAGCCACAGAGCCGGAGACACAGCCCAGGGAGAGCAGATCCTGTGCTGGGAGCAGGGCTGCAGCCACAGAGCCAGAGACACAGCCCAGGGAGGGCAGATCCTGTGCTGGGAGCAGGGCTGCAGCCACAGAGCCAGAGACACAGCCCAGGGAGAGCAGACCCTGTGCTGGGAGCAGGGCTGCAGCCACAGAGCCAGAGGGGCCAGAGAAGCAGCCCAGGGGGCTGGAGGCAGAGCAGCAGCATTAGTGCTGAGGCAGAGTGGAGCTGGAACTAGAACAATGGAGCTGGGGCTGGGGCTGGAGCTGGAGCAGTCTGGAACCGGGTGCGGTGAGCAACTGGGGCCAGCCAAGGGGGGACCCTGGGCAAAGGGCCCAGCGCAGAACGACACTCCCGGCCAAGGGTCCTTGCAGGCCAGATTGGGAGGGGGGATCTTAACCTGATGGGGGGCTGACGCTGGGAAGAAGGGTCCCACCACCCAAAGCCTGGAGGTCTGTGGCCACCACCAGAGCAAGTGTCCAACCCACAGCATCCCTGCAGCACAGCCAGGGCCAGAGAAGGAGGCCTGGGACCCCCAAGGAACAGACCGTGAAGTGCCCTGATGTCCAGAGACACTGTGTGTAATGTTCCCTGACACAGAGAGGGTTGATGTGTTTTCCTTTAACCTTTCCCATTTTTCTTACTCTTTTTTAAGTTAATTGGTGATTAAATAAATTGCATTTGCTTTAAATTGCATGAAATGATCAGTGGGTCAGGGAAGTGTCCAGTGCAGAGAGAGGACCCCGGATTGGGGACACCATAGCCCGGGGTCGGCAACCTTTCAGAAGTGGTATGCCGAGTCTTCATTTATTCACTCTAATTTAAGGTTTTGTGTGCCAGTAATACATTTTAATGTATGGTCTCTTTCTATAAGTCTATAATATATAACTAAACTATTGTTGTATGTAAAGTAAATCAGGTTTTTGAAATGTTTAAGAAGCTTCATTTAAAATTAAATTAAAATGCAGAGCCCCCCGGACCGGTGGCCAGGACCCGGGCAGTGTGAGTGCCACTGAAAATCAGCTCGTGTGCCACATTTGGCACGCGTGCCATAGGTTGCCTACCCCTGCCCTAGCCCCTGTCCTAGGTGACCACAGCAAGGTTGGGGGTTGAGCCCCCCCAGGAATCCTGGGCCCAGCCTTGTTGAGGTTACAAGGACTCTGCCAGGCAGGAGTGGAAGGGGAGTCCTTGAGGGCAGGGAGACCTCTGGGTAAAGGAAGTGGGAGCGAGGACTCAGATTCTTCCTCTAGTCCATTTCACCGGGGTAGTGCAGAAGCCAGGAAAGTTCCCCACAATAGCGGGACCATTTCTCCGCTTACATATATGATATATACCTCATTTTCATTACAGAATATGGGTAACTATATATACAGGGCAATCTTTGCAGTTCTGCACCTTGTGTGGCCACTTACATGTACGCAAAAGGAGTGCAAAGCAGGTGTAAAGTGCTACCATTCTGAGCTGGTAGCATTTTACACTCACTTTGCACAGGTGTAATTGATTGCACAAGATGCACGGTACTGGAAAATCAGGAACAAAATAATCACTGCTAGTCCTGACATTTGCATGCATAAGTGTTTGCATGGTGAACATTTACCTCTGCATGTTTGACTATCTGAAGGAATAGTGAAAGCTGGGAGAGAGAATGGGGAAAATAAACCACAACAAAAACCAGCCAAATGCAATGTTCCTCTTGCTCTGCGATGTGTTTTACATGGAAGCTTACCCTCTGTGAGCACATGCGTGTTCAGATTTTGATCTTTTAAAATTTCTGCATCCCTTAGGTTGCATTCATTCACTCCAGAATAACTCTTCTTGTGATAGATGAACTGGAACAAGTGTGGGCTTCCTCACAGCCACTTCCTGTCAAACTGCCCTGTGTTAAGCAGCAAGCTGTGCAGTGAAATGGAAGGACGCACAAAGTCCAGTTTTCCCTCATCCCTTCCCCATGGCAACCTGACCAAAACCAGTGACCCCTGGCAGCACAGCTGAGGCCTGAAACTGTGCTGAATTAGTCAGAAAGAGCATCTTCTGACCCCTACCAGCAGAATCCGAATGGAAACATGAGACCTGTAACTGCAGAATCACTTGTCCAAAGTTGTGTTTATACTGTATATAGACAACATGGGTCAGACTCATTCATGAAACCAGTTTAATAATTTTCCAGCATAATTTAAAGCGACTGACAGGGGCATCTATAACTATTCAGTTTATAGTTCTGCAATTAGGTGAATTTACATTAAATCAATCAAAGAAACATAAAAATATTGCACCTTCTTGAATTAAGTATTGAAACTAAATTTGTTTTTTACACGGTTGACCTTTGTCAGCTCCATGTGAACTGAACTAATGATGAGTCACTGAACTAGCAAATTAGCTTCTCATAGTTGTTGACAGGGACAGCAAGAAATCTACCACATTTTTAAACAAATATAAAATGATCTCTTAGGTACTGTATATTAATTGCTTAGTGTGTGCAGTTCCCATCCTTGGCGACATTCAGAAATCTTTGAAAGCAAGAAGGGAAAAAAATGAGGTCCTGTTTTTCATGTTGGTGTTTGTTTGAGTGAAAGCCCTATGACAGAATGTGTTAAAAATGTAAACATCAGGTGAGCTGAAGAGCTTTGGTTAAATAACCATAGCAGTGGCTATTTCTTTTGCTTCTGACCACATGAGGAACATATTGGACTTCAATGTTGAGTGGAAAAGGGACGAAATCCATTAACACAGGCTATATCTTGGTCAGTGTTGTTGCCATAAAACCAGACTTCTAAAACACTTCTGCACTGCTGATTCTTCATCTTGCAGCAATGAGGTTGACCAATAATTTATTACACAGAACACTGTGTTTAACTCTTATGACTGTATTGGCCATTTGGAGCACAGCTAATCAGAGCACTGAATTCATTTTTGAGTGAGAGCAACTTACAATTAACAACTCTTGCAAATGCATATGAACAGCATTTTAATTTCAGGATGAGCCTCAGAGGTGGATGTTTAGCAGAATCTTGGCTCATATAAATAACTGCCTACTTAGGCTATGAGCTATTCCTGGGGTAAGGTCCAGTGGACCATAGTTGATTAACACATTGTTGCTGTGGTCATTATTGGCATTTAGATGAGCTACGTGATTAAAATTCAACCTGGCCATCTTAATTTAATCCTCGTTTTACAGTCAGAATGTCCTCACACAGCTTTACTGCACAGATCACAGCTGTTTAAACTGTCTTGAAAGACAGCCCATGTTAGGGAAACATTTATTATTAAAAAAAATCACTATAGTCAATAAAAATATTTCCTTCTATATTCTTTTTTAAAATAAGCTTCTATCATTCTTCATTGAATGCTTTCTCCCTCAATCTTACCTACTCGCCTTTGCTGAGGGCCTTTCTACATTTGAGCTGGTCCTCTGAATCCAACTATTTTGCCTCTCCGCCAGTATGTTACCAAACTCTGTTGTTCCTTCTAGTATTTGGCATTTGCTTTTGAATTATGTTTGTCCATCTGTTATTTGTCCTTTTGGTACTGCGTTCTGTCCATTTCCATTTGTTCCTCTGGATTTTCTCTACAATTTTAGCTACAAAACTTTTTGGTGCACTGTTGATACTGTCTCTCAGTCAGGAAGACATTCTGTTAAAAATTCGAGAGGCAGGAAAATGTCCCTGAATCTCTTGCACCTGTTCTCCACCTGCTACCTTACTATTCTTTAGGAACTGGCGGATTCTTTTTTGTTTCAATGTTCATTTCTGATAACTTACTCCATTTGTTCATGAAATGTGTTATGTGAGAGACTTTCTCCCATCTTTGGAAGCTCCGTCCAAATGAGCAAGGAGGAGGCATTTTCATAGGTATTAAGAAGCTATATCTGATCATGAAAAGAACACAATGCCAGGAGATACTCTTCTTCTGGCTTTGGTTGAGTTTGATCATTACAAATATGTTTTTTTTCCTTCGGTGTATGCTTCCATCCCCAGTGGACTCTCCTTAGACTTCTTTTGCCTGATGTGGCTGCCTGATCAAGCTGTGGCCATTTTTCTACTCATTCATTCTTCCCAATGATGATATCTGCTTTTCCTCCAGGCCTTGCTAAACCTGACTTTCACTTCACTGAGACTTATTTTGCAGGCTCAGAACATTTTTGATTTCATAGTCAAACTCCCCTTCTAAAGTTGCTCATCACATGTTACCTTTGTGTAGCATAGTAGTGTGGCTGTAGCAAGGCTCAGACTTTGTTCACACAGAATCTGTTTTCTTCTCAATCAAATCTCTGAAAACTATTTTCATGGCAAGTCAACTGATATTGCAGAATTTAGAGCCAGATTATCACAGACCCTGACATGGCTATGTTGAGAAGCAAGCATCAACACTACCTATATCTCTGACTCAAGCCCAGCTGCAGTAGGGGTTCTGATATCACAGATCCAGCCATGTAAGGGAGAAAAGATCTGTGCGCCTGATATTCTCCCAAGTGAACAGAGGGGCAAAGAGGTATCAAAGCTTTGGCTCACTGCACTGTCCAGAAGAGGTGATACCCAGCCAATGTGTAAGGGGCAAATTAAGCTGCCCCTGCTGAGGGTTTCAGTTAATTACTTTCTGCCCATTCTGCATCATAATTCCTCCCCAGTGCTTCCCTTCTAGGTGAGCAGATATATAAAGGGCACTGAGCACAGGTCTTAGCGATTACATTAGATCTGCAGTACAGTATTTGGTGACCAAAACCTTTGTCAGACCCCGTATTTATATCCATGACGTTTATGCAAATTTGTTCTGGATTCAGTGCCATCCTGTAGACTCTAGTTATTTGAAAATCTATTTGTTAAGACAATGGAAGTATTCATAAGCATTTCAGGTTATATAAATGCCCACTTGGAGTTGATCATGCTTGTATACATGATCCTTGTAGAGGTCAATAGGACTACTTTTGTGAGTATGTGCTCATCAACATGAATAAAGGGTATACAGCCTCAGGTGAAATCCTGCCTCTAGTGAAGGCCATGGAAGTTTTCCTATTGACATCAATGTGGCCAATATTTCACACCTAGTCTTCAGAATACACGTGTCTTTCAATGGGGCTTTTTTGCTAAAAGCACAGCTTTCTTTTTATATATACTGGGTATAAAGCATAATCTGTGAAGTGTTCTGTGATGTGGGAATGGTGCTTGTTGTGATCAAAGTTACAAACTCAGTAAGGCCAAATTTGTAAAGAGCCTGTAAAACCTGCAATACTAACAGATTCAGTGGTATTTGTGTACAAACTGGGCATTTTGCATGTGAAAAACACCTAATTCTGTACATACATTCTGGTACCGAATGTGCAAAAAAGGGTCCTTGTGAACAAAAATTGCTGTACATTAGGGGTACATTTTTGAGGCCCTTCAAAAATTTGACATGATCGACCAGCCCTTATAAAAATTATTCTGATTGCATCCTGGTAAAGGCAGACTACTTCTAATGAGTTTGTGCTCTATCTAGCTGGCAAAGTAAATCCCATTGTGAAGTAGACTGCAGTAATATCACATTAACATTGGCATTATCGTAAAGCAGTCTTAAACACACCAGGAGGGGGAAAAGACAAGGTAAAACTTTAAAAAATCAGGATCTGATTGGAATCAATAACAGATTGTTACACTTTAATATTTTGATAGTGAGCCTTTTCTAAAGCTATAAAGCTTGTCCCTCAAAATCCTTATTGGACACCCAGGATGGAGGAAAATGGGGGAAAAACATAAATGTGATAAAACATATAGAACTGGATAAAAGAAGTGTACGAGGTGCAATAGTGGCAAATGATTGCCGTTAATTACATTTTCAATATTGATCATAAAAGCCTTTTCAGGAGCAGAATTAATGTAGTGAATTTCAAATCAATGGCCCTGTATAACCAGATAAAGATTGACCATTGGGTCTAATATGGTCTGGGATCATTAAATCACATCTCATTCTTATTCTTGTGATACATCATACCATGAGTTGACATCACAGTGAGGGATGTCTGCATATGAAGTTATTAATCAGCAGATACATGCAAACATCATTATTACATACACTGCAACTGTACAATGACAGCCCCATTGTCTTTGCAGGTGCTATTTTACTGAGAAGTGTAAATCTAATATTTTTTCTCTGCAGGAGGTTGCCTACAAGATATCATCATATTCTGAGACTTAATGCTTTTAAAATAATTAAAACATTTCCACATTGCAATACTGTCACATTTAAACATCACTAGCAGTACAAGAATTAAAGTACCACCCTCCCATATTGTGGGTTAAATTCTAGAATTGGCTGTATGAAAACTTGTTAAAAGAATTCCAAAAAACAAGATTAACTTTGCAGCTTCATAAAGGGGAAAATAGAGGAGTCTCTACAGAGCACTAGCCCCATATAGTAAACATTGTTAGTCAAAAGAGAAAATGGTAATTTTGTATTATAAACTAGAGCACACTTCTCTCTTTTTATTCCGGAGAGCTACAATTAAAGGATGCAAGTCATAAAATAGTGTATTATGTGATGCATTGTTTTTAATCTCACTGCCTTGTATTATATATCAGATACATATAATTTTTCAGACAGGAAAAGGCTTGTTTCATAAAAATACTGTCCCCTGCATATGAAATATAAGTTCACATACAAACAATGTATATATCATCAAACCAGCAAACTAACTCACTTACTTAATACACTAAACTTCAGGTTCTTCCTATATTATGTGAAATGGCTTGAAACAGGAGGCAGCTGCCAGGAGACATCACTGCTTCTTTGCTCAAGAGAGACAGGGGAAGGAAGAATGAAGAAAAAATTCCCTCGATGGATGCCACAATAGCATGTCTTTCATTATCGCCCTGTGTCAAGGCACTGTGTAATGTTCATTGTGCATGCATAGTAAATTACTATTTACCTGCCAGTGCCTTTGATAAGTCAGTCTTTTCTCCCTCTTTTCGTCCACACAGCATGGAACAGTGAAACCCCTTTGCCTATAATTCTTATTAAGGTGATACCTTTTCTGAATAAGAAAGTACACACTTCCAAAGGAGGCATTCTCTTGGGTTTTTAAGGGCCATTGTTTTTATTGTTTTCCTTTTATTTCTCCCACCCCGCTGTGTTTTAATGCTATAGTGACTTCTGTGTATACAACTCTCATATTGAAATGTCTGCTGCAGATATATGCAATATTAAAGAGTGCTTATGAATTTTTGACATCTAATTAGTCGCTACCCAGTTAACATGTCAAGACTCAGAGGGATTAGGGAGTCAGCCCTTTCTGAATAAGTTAAAGCTATGCCCTGTCCTTTTCATGTATTATTCTTTAATGTAGGTGGTGATTATTTTGCTGTGATTAATTGATGAAGCTCATTGGTCTGGCAAGTGTTACAGAATTCACCATTCCTCACTTTTATTTCTCTCTGTAGGGCTTTCCCACTTATTGAAAGGAATCAGTTCTATCCAGTACGTGAGGCCTCATTTTCTTTCCTGAATACATGTACATTGGTTTTTCTTCAGATTTTATCTATTTAATTTTGTATCTTTCAGACTATAAGGGAGGGAAAACAATTGTGTTTTTAAAGTCACTTCTCCATGTGACGAACAGTGGTTTTGAATTACCATGTTTGTGTTTTCCTGATTTTGTCATTTTAAAAAATATAGCCTTATGCCTTTTAGGGTAAAAATAGATTGTTGATGGTGTTTAAAAATACTCTAAAAAGCCCCATTCATCCAACAAAACTTGGGATATTTTAGGGACCTCTGGCTCCCAGCCATAAAAATATCATATGGTTAAAAATTGTTTAAATATCAAGTGCTTTTGGTATAGATTTTATAATATTTTCAGATGTGTGCTAGGTGAGTCATCTCTATTTTAACAACCAACTGGAAACCCTGATTACACACAATCTCTGTTCTTCATACATATATTCTTTTAAAAATAATTGTGGGGGAAATCTTTAAACACCTGTAGAAATGTAAATGATGCATATTTACTACAATGTGAGTGCCCATAAATTCAGCCGTGTGTCAAGGTTCTTGTTGACCTACAGTGCACTCCAAAGGAATGTTCCATTGATTGTATACAGCTGTGGATGCCCAAAAAGAAACAATGCATGTGTGTGCTTCACAGTCTGATATATTCGCTATAACTCCCTGTGTGTAAGTGATATTGAGGTCTCTATAAAGAAACAAATGCTGAGAATGTAATAGCTGCGCTGTTTGTCTATATAAGCATCACACCACTAGTATTTAACTCATTTGCTTTATAAAGTACTATAAGATACTTCAGGTATGAGAGGCATGGTACAAAAAAAAAAAAACCCCGAACCCTACAACCAACCCCTTCCTCCCCCCCCAAATTCTATTTTATTTTCTCTAAAATACTGTAATGCAGCATCCTATTGTATCCATTGTTTTTGGTTCACGGTTTGAACGTAGTCGGCTCATGAGTCTCTGAGTTGGGCCTTATAAAGTGTGGCCCAGTCAGACAGTGTTTCTTGAAAGAATAAAAACAGCAAAGGAAA